>NC_059381.1:8220102-8537245 GCF_019703515.2 Myxocyprinus asiaticus
GTTGCACTCTATAGCAAATGCTGGAAGAAATCTAGCAAAAGGATGCGTTTGGCCTTTTTCAACCCTACTTTATTAAAAAACCTATTTCCAATCAAATATAATTAGACCTAGCACAGCGTCACCAGTTTCTATAGTTTTATGAAAAACGCTTTTCTTTTCAGTTCTTAACTGCCACTGCAGTCAGTCATACAGACCTTATTTAAAAAGTCTTCCAAAGCCCTAAAAATCCTTCATTTCAAAAACAGGAAACACATTTGTTTGTAGATCTTTCTGCCAAAACAAATTAAAAGAAAAATGCTTTATATCAGGGTTAAATCTGACAGAGACAGGATGTAATGTTCCTTCCTTTCTTACATTTTTTTTCTTTAATAAGAGGTCTTTCCTATCGTCTACATCGGGCGAGTCTCTTAAAACTGGTACCAGAGTGGTCAAAGATAGCAGAAGTCCACTCACTGTGCCCTTTATTTGGAATACCCGTACACCTACTTATTCATGCAATTATCTTATCAGCCAATCGTGTGCCAGCAGAGCAATGCATAAAATCATGCAGATACGAGTCAGGAGCTTCAGTTAATGTTCACATCAACCATCAGAATGGGGAAAAATAAATTATCTCAGTGATTTCTACCGTGGCATGATTGTTGGTGCCAGACGGGCTTGTTTGAGTATTTGTTTAACTGCTGATCTCCTGGGATTTTCACGCACAACAGTCTCTAGAATTTACTTCGAATGGTGCCAAAAACAAAACAACATCCAGTGAGCGGTAGTTCTGTGGAAGGTGTTTCATCTTGTTGATGAGAGAGGTCAACAGAGAATGGCCAGACTGGTTTGAGCTGACAGAAAGGCTACGGTAAATCAGATAACCACTCTGTACAATTGTAGTGAGCAGAATATCATCTCAGAATGCACAACTCGTCGAACATTAAGGCGGATGGGCTACAACAGCAGAAGACCACGTCGGGCACTTTATTAGGACCGTAGTGTTCCTAATAAAGTGTTCAGTGAGTGTATGTTGCAGCAGTTTCAGTTTGACGGCTTTAAACGAAGGTCAATGCATTTGAAAGGAAGTATTTTGTGCCACTGAGTTGAGCGAGGTCCTGTCAAACCCTCTTCAATTTCTGCTCAAACATCTGTGATAGTGTCATGTGGAATATATTTGCTCTGCTTTTAATTAGCACAGATGTAACATGGTCCTCATAAACTCAATGTGCCAGACTCAGAAATACTCTCTTTGTTTTGAAGGTATGGTGCAGTCGAGCGATCCGTCCACAAGGCAGAAATAGACGGGGGGGGGGACACAGTTCTAAAGATGAATTCATGATGACAGCAGAGAGCTGTTGGCATCGGGGCGTCTTGATATCAAAGAATGCAGGGTTACTGACTTCCCAGCAGGCTGCCTTTTGAACATACACACTTCTGATATTGATATAGTGTCCTGGCACATTGCATGACTGTATTTACTGTGAGTGAAAACTTCACAAAACAAAGGTGCTTTGTATATGCCTTAAATGTGTGTATAAAGGCTTTCACATGCAAATACTTGATATTGTTTGGTCTGTGTGTGAAACAAATGTGCTTGTTTCAGTTAACTAGTTAAGATCTATGACATCCATCTGTATGGTGTTTAACCAATTCTGTTCGTGATTATAATGTCATATTTCACCAATTCATCAAGAAATAAAAAAGCAATAGTTAGGAGTCAGTTCGATCGCCTCTATTCATTATAAAGTCCACATTCTCCGATTTTTAAACGACACTGATTTTGTGTATGTCAAGTATGTGGTTCGTAATTAATTTAGCCAGCTAAAAGTAAGCCGCTCTGAGCTGAAAAAAGTAAAGATATCAGTTATCTGTCTCAGCCACAAGGTCTTGAATATCGATTATTGTAAAATTCCATATTGGTGCATTCCTAGCACATATAAAGATAATTCTCATACAGCTTCTGTGTGTGTGTGTCTACTGCCAGCGGGACATTAGGATACACACTCACACACACACACACAACGGGGCTCTCTGATTGTAAGAGACAGATCTGTAGAAGTCTACACTAGATCAGCACAGTTACAACAGAAGGAGCTGTGACATCTTCACCACAGGAGAGGGAGAGAGAGGCCAGGTTGAAATAGACAGACTGAGAGAGTGAGTACGAGAAGAGATACAAAATGAAAGAGATGCATTTTTCCAGCTCATTGGAATTGAAAACCCACTTTTGGGGGAAGGAAATACATCGATCTGTAAAGCAGTAACAATAAATATGTCCATTATGCAATAGAACAGGGAACAGCTGATACGGCCATATTAATATAAGTGGTATAGTCTTTACACATTACAAAGAGCCAAGCACAAGACACTTTCAATTTGAAGTTGAAGATCAACTCTCACATCGAGATTTGTGAATAGGTGGCAAGTGTTACGTTTTCGGGTTTGGTATCAAAGATTAATTTGATACCAAACCTGCCCACAGCCCCCTACAAGACTCAGATCTGAGGTAAAAAAGTAACAAATGGACATGTCTTACTCATAAGATTACTTGTCTTAGACATTTTGTTTAAAGCTAAATTAAATAAAATGACATTACATTTTTTTTCAATAATGGAGTGTTCATTAGTTTTTGCAGTGTATCACAATTTGGTATTGAGGATCATGAAATTTCACAAGTATTGGTATCAAAAATTGTGGTTTTGTGACAACCCTAGTCCAATGTTGGTAAAAATATTGTGAATAGCCTATAAAATTCTATACCAACTATCCTATTTGGACACCCATTTGACATCACAAATTGAGTACATGCATGAAAGATTTCAAAAGTTTGCCAACGAACATCAAATTTACAAGCCTTAGAGACCGTCTGTTCAGACCGAATGTGTTCTGGTGCTAAAAAAAAATGCTAGATGCAGCACAATAGTAGAGAACAGAATGTGGGTATCTCAGGACACGCTTTGAAGTTCTTTAACTTGACACAATGTCAAAAAATTTTGTCACTTCTGCAGTAGATGCTAAAAAAACTAGATGCGTTGCAATAGTAATAGATGTCCATCTACAACATTTAAATAGAAAAACAATAAAAATAATTTCAAAAAAGCTTTCAGTGCGAACAGCCCCTTATTCATTACAACATTACTTGCAATTACTAAAATTTTCTATCACTACATCTTTGCAAACTGAGTTTTACGTGTCGCTTTCTACGTTTTGCTAGCTTCCGGGTGAAATGAACACTAGAAGTGCTTTTATTCACTTTCACACAAATCACTGGTATCACACAATCACTATGTTATGATATCGAAACACTATTACTCTAATGCATCATCAAAAACAATCAATTTTAACACTTGTATTACAGACCCACCTACATTTACACACGTGTTCCAACATGGTTAGCTTGCGCTGTAGTTTCCTGATAGTGTGTTGGACTTTGGACTTGGGAGACCGTGCTTCGAGCCCAGTCAAGGAAGCTTGAAATGAAAGTGAATGTGAAGCCAAAGTGCCACAGTAGCTACACGAAATGATGTGGTTGCTTCCATAAATGTGCTTTTATTGTCCAATTTGCTTTTAAAACACTATGGTTACGGTTAGGCTTTGGTTAAGGGTAAGGATGTCTGTTCACCTCTCATTTATCTTTTTTAACACTATTGGTAAGGTTTAGGTTAAAGTTTTAGGTTAGGGAGGTACATTTTACTCATTAAAACATCCATCTAATATTCACCTTAAAAACCTAGTCTGATTACAAAATAATTTCACTCGAATTTGGCGCCCCCCGCTAGACATTTCACTGGGAAACTGCAGCCAAACGTGTAAAGAAGCACGTCATTTCAGTTTGCAAAAATACTGTCATTGTCACATAAATTTCATGAGATCAGGCAAAAAGTTGACAGGAAATGTTGTAAATGGCCTACAAAATTACACAGAAACTTATGCAAACTATTCCGACTCACAATTGACATCACAAATTCAGAAAGAGCGCTGGAAAAGTTTACGAATTCTCTGACCACTGACTTTTGGACTTGAGAATGTTAAATAAAAAGAACTTGCAACATTGCACAAATGAGATCAGCCAAGCATCTCTCATTGTTCACCTTTCTGGTGGCAGACAGATCATCTGTTTGGATAAGTCTATTGTCTAAATGGAGAGAAAGACAGATCCCCTGAGTGCAGCTTAGTTGGTCTGGCACACAGCTAAAGGAGGAAACATACAAGCACACACAAATGCGCGCACAGACATTTGAACGGATCCAACATTTGCATTTGCTAATGAATGAGGGAACACACTGAACAGGTGCAGTGCTCTCTCTCTGCACCTCCTTTAGTTCTTCCTTACCTGGCACCAATAATGTCCTTCTTCGCCAGATCAATGCCAGCAATGACCTTGACACGAAGAATTCGAGATTCGTTCTGCAAAACATGACACACAAAAAAACAACACATCATGAATAAATCAATACCTCTAGTAAGAGTCCAGAAGAAATAAAACTCTTGCCTAAATTTAAGATGGGTCGAAGTCACGAGAGTGTCCTAATTTCACCTCACTTCTCCCTTCTTGTCTACAAGAGGATGGAAAAAAGAGGATCTAAAAAAAATAGGAGGAAATGGCAGCCAAGAAAGCTTTTGTGTTTACTGCTGGACACGGAGACGGAACTGTTTTAATGCTATAACGTCTGTGAGAACTAAATCCCTTTGGGGGCTGTAAATGAGGGACTAAAGATGAACCAAACCACGTATTCACAATAGGTTAAGGCGATATACTGTATATCGAATATTGACAAGGATTTTGTTACCAATATAAAAATAAGTGGCATTTTGAATACCATAAGGAAATTAATGTGCTTTTTATTTGACCATTAATTTCCCTAAAGATTGTGTTATTTTACAAATTGTGATCCCTCGCTGTCTCCGTCAGCTGCCTTAAAAGTAGACAATCTTTATCACTATTTTTCAAAACAATTTGACCAGCTCACTCATTGCTCCTCTCTCCAACCTCTTAAATGTTTGTATCCCACAAAAACCTTTTTAAGAATAAATGAAAATGATTCAATATTCTTCCTTATGTTCATTTATTGAAAAACAGTGTTGAACACATGCCTAAATTCTTATTGTATTTTTACTGTATTTTACTTCAACTTATTGGCCACAATGACTGCATGGATGTGATGTTCCTCTGATTAAATAGAAAATACATAAATATTAAGATATACAGTATATTGAATATAGTCAAAAATAGAATTTTTCCAGCTATAAATCACCCAGCCCAAATTCACTGCATTGTTTTTTTTTTTTTTTTTTTTTTGAGGGGTCAGTAAGGTGTAAACTTCTCGGCACTCAACTTGGCCTTTATAAGCTAACAGTCGAAACAACCACCATTTCAAAACTCTCACTCTGCATAAGTATGTAACGCCCAGGACATCACCTTGGCTTGCTCTCAATTGCTTTTCATGCTGTTCGAGTTTACACAATGAGCATTTTATTCACCCACATGGCTTTTGAAGCTCACCAGCCCAGAAATGACATTTTTACCCCCTTTCTGCAGGTTTGAAATTCCTCTTCTATTTATGTCTGAGAGTCTGCTATACTACAATAAATGCATGTCATGCCAGCCGAAGCAAACAACAAATCAGTGCATAAGTCTGCATTTATTCTGCCTGCCATATCTGACCTGATTATTTCAGAAATGAGTTTGGATGAGATGAGAGTAGCTGACATATACTGACAGCTCCTAAGAGGTAACTTCATATCATAATCATATCACCAGGAAGCCCAGACTGATGGATTCCTGTTTTTAATATAAAATGCAAACACAGACAAGACTGCCTGCAGTAAACAACTATTCTGTAAAAAGGAAAATTAATTTCACACTTTGTAAAACAACTATGCAGGAAAAGTCAGCCTACTTTTTAGCACAGTATGACACAGTTTGTGTTACAAATTTTGCATTACAAAATACACATTTAACATTTTGTGGTTTTCATTTCATATCAATCAGTTTTTCTTGGCTTACACCGAAACGTTAATAGAAGCTTCTGGAATATAATTTCACCTTTATTAATAGTGTGTACTATGGCAAGCATCACTCTTACTATTGCTAATTTGAACAATCCCTTAAGTATTAAGCTTCTGTTTTGTGTGTATCATTTAAAGACATGAATGAGAACTCAAATCATGTAGTTTGTTCAGGAGATGTGTGCTACTACTATTCTAAACAATCGATTACAATTTTCACCTGGTGGACATAGGAAAATGGCCACAAAAAAAATCCCATAAAATTACATTAATAAAAGCGATCAGACAGACAGCAAATTCGGGGACATTAGGTCGAAAGTTCAGCTGCTGAAATCTGTCTGCGTTTACCAAAATTTGATCCAGTGCCCCCAGTGGCTGAAGCTGGAATTGTTGTTAAACGTATAGTGAGTCCAGTTTCCAGGGTGCTATATCCAGAGTGGCACGAGTTGTATTTTTAATAGTAAATTATGTATTAAATTCAACAGGAATGCATATTTTATTAACCTAAACCCCAACCCTAAGCCTAACTGCCAGTGGAGAAAATTTTTAATTTAATAGTGAAAATGCAGACTCCAGATCATGTTCACCATTGTTTTTGTTCAAGTAATTTCTTCCTGGTTTCCATGGGACCAGAACCCATGAATCTGAGGTTGCTTGCACAACGTGCTATCAGAACTTTGCAAATTGAGTAATGATACGAAACTACAATCTAAGTTAATTCCTGAAGCAATCATAATAACATAATCTAAAAACTTTCTTCCAAGTTGCTTTGGGAAGAAACCATTTGAAATTAAAGAAATAGGCCTTTTTTGCACATGTATTAAAAAATACATTGTCAGAGCTATGTCTAGCACAGCACTGGGCACACATTTTCTATTCTCCTTCCTGTAGCTAAAAAAAAAAACCTTGTATTAAAAAGTGATTTTAAAAAACTCTTCCTTATATAATTTAATACATAAAAATCCCTGCCCTTGAGACTCAACTGAATCTCTCAGATAACACTCACCACAGCAGGTAAGAGTCATGAACACTTGTTCCTGGCATAATTACAGTTACTTAGTTGCATCCTTCCATTCTCTAATAGAGGTTAACATATCTCCAGGCTGCAACTAACAATTATTTTGATAATCAATTAATCTAACAATTATTAGATTAATAATTATTAGATTAATAATAGCTGCATTAAGCGTGCGTGCTCGAGGGATGAGCGTCCCCACGACAGAGTGTGCATCAGCCAGGTGCAGTTTCAATCTCTCCCCCTTAGATCGGGACACTTCGTACAACTTATAGAAGAGGCGCTGACCGCACAGAGAAAAGCCAGTTTCGGAGTTTGTAGTTATTTACATGATCTGCTTCTGTATTATTTCAACTTTAATAAAGCTATAATGCATTAAATATATCTACATTAAAGATGCAACACCGGGGTGTTTCCTTTAAAGAGCTCCAGCTCCGCTTATTCCACAATGAGAGTGCTTCTGTATTTACTTGGTATTTTTGTATAATTCCCCTCATACTTTGCGACCTACATCACCTGAAGCTGTGAAAGTTTAGAGTGCAACTGGACTGTGAGCTGTGTAATTCTTATTCTCCTCAGTCAGGCGCGAGCTGCAGTGCTCCTCTCACGCGTCAGAGTTTAATGTGATCTAATGTTATGTTTTTTTTTTTTTTCGCCGTTGTCTATAACGTCGACTAATCGCTTCAGTCCTAATCTCCAAGTGGCAAATTCTTTTGGAGAGAACACCAAGTGAGAACTGGAATTACATTCACATCTTCCATTTTCACCTGATTCATTAAATTGCCCACTTCACACACTCCAGAGGTAAATTGGTTGGGCAGAGATGACGACTGGGATTGGTCCACAAGTGTAGATGATGATAATAACTCTTCAGTAATGCTGATGAAGGCTAAGGTCGCTGTTTAGGGAGCAAAAGAGGATGCAGGGACCTGAGTGAGCTGAGGAATATGGACGAACTAAGGACAGTACTACTAAAGGCCCCGATATACTTTATATGGAATTGAAGAACGAACGGGTGTGACGCCAAAAAGGTGTTTTTGCATTCGTTTCAGTGGTTCGTAACAGCTCGCCTGGGCGAACCTTTAGGAAAAATTATTTTTGGCTGCTAAAAACCTTCTTAATGCCATTTGTCCATGTCATCGATAGTTGTGACCTGGAACTCCACCTACCTTGAAGCCGACAGCTAATTTTGTTTACGTTGTTCAGTCAGCCAATATCAGTAAATATGAACAAACCGGCGTGCAGAGTTATTAGGGAACTGGTGCAAATTAACCTACATCTGTATGATCTTTCGCTTAGAGGCATTTTCCAAGACCATGTCATGTGTTTTTTTTATTTATTTTTTTATTAGTCTACAAAAGGAATCAAATGTACTCAAATGCCCATTCACTTATGTGCCATCTGCAGTGAAAGCCATTCACACATCTGTCCAAAGATATCATCATTCTTTTGTATTTATTCTGCACATTAACTCTTTAATTCAATATCAGTGTCATTATAAATTACAATAACAGTGTAATCGGCGCATATTATGGCCATGTATAGCATGTTAGCAAATTAGCGTCATGAATTCAAAAAGTATACAAGACAAAGGAAACATTTTCTACTGCATATAACATTACTTAAAATCATCATCGAGGGGTTAAAACCACTTATTTTACCTGACCATGTCTTCAACTCAAAGAATGAGGCATGAAGTCATTGAAAAAACATTTTAATGTCACATAGTTAAGGTTTTACTGAATGTCCTCATATTTCAAATGTACAGTTGAAGTCAGAAGTTTGCATACACTTTGGTTGAAGTCATTAAAACTAACTTTTAACTAACAAGTCGTTTGGGACATCTACTTTGTGCCTGACATGAGTAATCTTTCCAACAATTGTTTACAGACAGATTGTTTAACTTTTAATTGACTATATCGCAATAACTGTGGGTCAGAAGTTTACATACACCAAGTTAACTGTGCCTTTAAGCAGCTTGGAAAATTCCAGAAAATTATGTCAAGCCTTTAGCCAATTAGCTTCTGATAGGTGTACTGAATTGGAGGTGTACCTGTGGTTGTATTTTAAGGCATACCTTCAAACTCAGTGCCTCTTTGCTTGACATAATGGGAAAATCAAAAGAAATCAGCCAAGACCTCAGAAAACAAATTGTGGGCCTCCACAAGTCTGGTTCATCCTTGGGAAGGTAGCACATTCATCTGTACAAACAACAATATGCAAGCATAAACAACACCATGGGACCACGCAGCCATCATACCGCTCAGGAAGGAGATGCATTCTGTCTCCTAGAGATGAACGTAGTCTGGTGTGAAAGTGCAAATCAATCCCAGAACAACAGCAAAGGACCTTGTGAAGATGCTGGATAAAACAGGAAGACAAGTATCTATATCCACAGTAAAACGAGTCTTATATATCAACATAACCTGAAAAGCTGCTCAGCAAGGAAGAAGCCACTGCTCCAAAACTGCCATAAAAAAGCCAGACTACAGTTTGCAAGTGCACATGGGGACAAAGATCTTACTTTTCGGAGAAATGTCCTCTGATCTGATGAAACAAAAACTGAACTTTTTGGTCATAATGTCCATCGTTATGTTTGGAGGAAAAAGGGTGAGGCTTGCATGCCAAAGATCACCATCCCAACCATGAAGCATGGGGGTGGCAGCATCATGTTGTGGGGGTGCTTTGCTGCAGGAGGGACTGGTGTACTTCACAAAATAGATGGCATCATGAGGAAGGAAAATTATATGGATATATTGAAGCAACATCTCAAGATATCAGCCATGAAGTTAAAGCTCGGTCGCAAATGGGTCTTCCAAATGGACAATGACCCCAAGCATACCTCCAAATTTGTGGCAAAATAGCTTAAGGACAACAAAGTCAAGGTATTGGAGTGGCCATCACAAAGCCCTGACCTCAATCTGATAGAAAATTTGTGGGCAGAACTGAAAAAGCATGTATGAGCAAGGAGGCCTACAAACCTGACTCAGTTACACCAGTTCTGTCTGGAGGAATGGGCCAAAATTCCAGCAACTAATTGTGAGAAGCCTGTAGAAGGCTACCCAAAATGTTTGACACAAGTTAAAGAATTTAAAGGCAATGCTACTAAATACTAAAAGTGTATGTATACTTCTGACCCACTAGGAATGTGATGAAAGAAATAAAAGCTGAAATAAATCACTCTCTCTACTATTATTCTCACATTTCACATTCTTAAAATAGTGATGTTAACTGACCTAAGACATGGGACTTTTTTCTACAATTAAATGTCAGGAATTGTGAAAAACTGAGTTTAAATGTATTTGGCTAAGGTGTATGTAAACTTCTGACTTCAACTGTACTTTAAACACCTCCCACAACGGTGCGGGTGTCTGAATGTTCGCAAATAGTATACTGTTGCTTGGCTGTTTAGACCTTAATTTTACCCCTGAACGAAGAACTTCTCTGGATGTATATCGGTTATAAAGTTATTTCTTTGATTGCCTCATTTTCCATACAATGAAAGTGAATTGTGACTGAGGCTAACATTCAACCTAAATATCTAATTTAGGGCTGTCGATTTAATGCATTAATTTAGTGTGATTAATTATATGAAATAGTAATGCATTAAAAAAATAACGCAATTAACAATTCCCCCTGACTCATGCGTAAATTTAGTAAAATAAATGTACATATTTTACTACCATCAGAGCAATTTCTTTTAACAAACCGCGTCAACAGGGGGCAGTCAGCAGGGCTCGACAATAAGGACTGCCCGATGGCCCGGGGCCAGTGTGAGAGAGATTCGGGCCAGTTGCTAGAACAGTGCAGCATTTCTAACATTAGTGCAAGCAAACAACAAGCGAGAGAGCACAAAAACTACACGGCACGAACGAAGTCTTCTAACTGAGGAGGGAGCGCGAGTATATTTATCTCACAAAGACGCGCAAATGCATAATATACTGGACGCGCCAAGGCACAGTCACGTGCAGACACAGAGCGCACTCTCCTAGCACTGTCCACGCTCTTTTCCAAGTGTCTTAGCAGCAGCTATTACCAATGTGTAGAAATTATTTTTAGAAATAAAATAAAAAAAACACTTAATGAATTTGCACATCTTGTGCAACATTTTAAGTATCCCCACACATTCCGTGTTCATAGTGCGCAAAATCCCCATATTTTTCGTTTTTACATGTTGGTGAAAAGCAATAATCCACACATTGGAACACAAAAAAATATTCCATGCCCTATAATCCATGTCTCTCCGTGCATATGTCTCATCATCATCTCTCTCTGTGCAGCGTAGACTGTTTAACCTGAATGTGATCTCAATAAGGTACAGAGCGCAAGTTTTATTCCCACTGTAAAAAAAAAAAAGCACATGTACTCTCATTAATTCACCTTTAGAGATGAAGCACCAAATGAAACATAATAAACTTTGTTAAACCCCTGTTATACACGTGCCTGGAAATCACGAGCTGCTCAGTATCCAAAATGTAAGTATACATTTAATTAGGTTAGTTTCAAAATGTAACCATTAATTTTTACATTATAATGGCGTTTGATATGAAAAGAAGCAAGATCACTATGGCTATTAGGCTATTATTATCAGAGCTGTTCAGCTGCAGGGTGAAGATGAATATTCAAAAGTCTACTTCATATCATCCTCATGAAACACCAGTTACATTTCTCATTTCTGGATCGTACAGGTATTTTTGTTTTTGTGCTTTGTGCATCAGTCTGTGTTGGTCTTTAGGTTGTCTGATTTCATGTTATATACACATTCTTAATTCACAGATTAGGTCTAATATCTCCCTAATGTATATTACACGTCACAACCGATTTGGTAGCAAGTCTCTTCTCAGGGATTCATATGTTTATTACATTCAGACAATAATCACATCTTTAACTCAGCGATTAAATCTTTGATCCTGTGTGTGAATACACTACACATGGGCAAAAGTTGCATGACAGCATGACTAAACGGGTGACCGAAAGCCCATCATCTCCTCCACGGAACTCTTCGCTTAAAAACTCATGTGTAAATGGCAGGACGGCTGAGGTTAATATGATGTATTTATGATTTTATATCTGTAAAGCGCTTATATGGAATTACATAAGGCATAAATCATATCTTGGAAATTATAAATGTGATTCAGTTTGGGGGGCATTGTCTTAAAAACATAATATATGTAAAAAATATTTATCTTTGGACACATTTTTAAAGCTATGATGGTAAAAACAGCAATTTATCATTTTTTTGTTGGGGCCAGTAAAAATCTGAAGCACTGGCCCAACCAGGCCAGTAGAAAAAATCCTTAGCATTGAGCCCCGAGTCAGTGCTCCTCCACAAACCTCACAAGCAGCGCAGCCACAGATTTAGAAATGGTCACACAGGATGCATTCTTGACCGCCGGACAAAGCACAACAGAATGAGTTTCATCTACTTTTATTTTGACACAGCGTCTTAAAAGGAATATTCTGGGTTCAATACAAGTTAAGATAAATCGACAGCATTTGTGGCATAATGTTGATTACCACAAAAATGTATAATCTGAGTTACAGTGAGGCACTTACAATGGAAGTTTATATTATGCAACAAATGCTGTAAATTGAGCTTAACTTGTATTAAAGCCGGAATATTCCTTTAAAGAACGTGTCCAGTGAGAACAGAACAGATTGACAAACTCAATTACAAAATGAATTGCTGTCAACTGTAGACTTGTTCAAAGAAATGGGAATAAAACAAACAATAAATTGACATCTTAAGCTACTTTATTGACTCATCAATGCTTTACTCATCTGCCACAATAATTCAGTTTATTTAAATCTGAATTATTATATACATTGATCAGCCACAACATTAAAACCACCTGCCTAATAATGTGTAGGTCCCACTCGTGTCGCCAAAACAGCGCCAACACACATCTCAGAAAAGCATTCTAAAAGCATTCTAAATCTTCTCACCACAATTGTACAGAGTGGTTATCTGAGTTACTGTAGACTTTGTCAGTTTGAACCAGTCTGGCCATTCTCTGTTGACCTCTCTCATCAGCAAGGCATTTCCATCCACAGAACTGCTGCTCACTGGATGTTTTTTGATTTTGGCACCATTCTGAGTATGTTCTAGAGACTGTTGTGTGTGAAAATCCCAGGAGATCAGCAGTTACAGAAATACTGAAACCAGCCGTTCTGGCACTAACAATCATACACTGCCGTTCAAAAGTTTGGGGTCACTTGCTTAAAATGTTTCTTATGATCTTAAAAACCTTTTGATCTGAAGGCATATGCTTAAATGTTTGAAATTAGTTTTGTAGACAAAAATATAATTGTGCCATAATTTATTTCATTACAAAACTAAAATTTTATTTAAAAAAAAAAAAGTTTTTGAAATGGATGACTTGGACCGAATAATTAAGAAAAGCAGCCACTAAGTGCCCAGCATATAGATGGGAACTCCTTCAATACTGTTTAAAAAGCATCCCAGCGTGATACCTCAAGAAGTTGGTTGAGAAAATGCCAAGAGTACATTTCTGCAAAATCTAGGCAAGGTGTGGCCACACTGAAGATGCTAAAATATAACATAGTTTTGATTTATTTTGGATTTTTTTAGTCACAACATAATTCCCATATTTCCATTTCTATTATTCCATAGTTGTGATGACTTTACTATTATTCTAAAATGTAAAAAATAAAAAATAAAATAAATGAATGAATAAGTGACCCTAAACTTTTGAACGATAGTGTACATGCAATTGTCTAATCAGCCAATCGTGTGGCAGCAGTGCAGTGCATAAAATCATTCAGATACAGGTCAGGAGCTTCAGTTAATGTTCACATCAACCATCAGAATGGGGAAAAAGTGATCTCAGTGATTTGGACCGTGGCATGATTGTTGGTGCCAGATGGGCTGGTTTGAGTATTTCTGTAACTGCTGATCTCCTGGGATTTTCATGCACAACAGTCTCCAGAATTTACTCCGAATGGTGTCAAAAATAAAAAACATCCAGTGAGCGGCAGTTCTGTGGATGGAAATGCCTTGTTGATGAGAGAGGTCAACAGAGAATGGCCAGACTGCTTCAAACTGACAAAGTCAACGGTAACTCAGATAACCGCTCTGTACAACTCTGGTGAGAAGAATATCATCTCAGAATGCTATTCTGAGATGCGGGTTGGCGTTGTTTTGGTGGCATGAGGGGGACCTACACAATATTAGGCAGGTGGTGTTAATGTTGTGGCTGATCGGTGCATTATATTTATAATTATTTTAATTAAGTATTATTTATATTGAATAATTTTTATTTAGAGTCCTTTCTCCGAGAATATTGAGATATGCGATTAGTTGTGATTAATTTGAAGTTACTGGCATGTCATGAAATTAATAAGATTAACATTTTTAATTGATTGACAGGCCAAATCTAATTTTGTGTTACAAGGAAGGATGTTGTACGGGTTTTAAACAACACAAAGATGTGTACATGATGACAGCATTTTCATTTTTGGGTGAAAAGGTGTTTTGAACAAGAACAAGATGGACCCTCGCAAGATTTGAACCTTGCAGCTCACATTTTAAACAACTGGGATACATCACCCCCAACAAACTCCAACAATGTTTACTGTAAACATTAGTGAGGGACCTATCCAATCAAAAATCAAGTGCCATGTTTACTACATGAACAAAACTTCAACCAGCTCCATTCGTCAACTCTAAATAACTAAAGATGGCTCATCAACAACCTTATTAACATGTCTGACTGATATAATAATAAAGATTTAGAGCAACAGGGAAGGGCAGCAGGTGATTTTATTTTGTTTCGAGATACTGTAAGATGGAAGAAAAGTATTACTGAGTCTGTGGCTGTCAAGCTGAATAATTAGGATTATGATTTCACAAGCCTCTTAGAGAGAGGGAGTCCTGATTGGCATCCTGTGCATGCCCAGCGATTAGTTCTATGACAAGTTTGGTATTTCCATGTCATATATCAATGTGTCAGCTTTGATCGGGAAACCTTGCTCCACTGGGTCTCTCAAATGGGAGGTCAGTTTCAGAAGGCCTGCAGTTCCATATTCACTTAAATGTCACGTAAAACAGAACAAAACATTAGCAGTTCCCAAGAGCAAGAAATAAAATGTTAACAGCTAACTTTTAGCGTCACAGCAATGTCACTGAATTAATTTTAATCACATGCCTGTACCATTCTAACCACATTCATACACCGATGAGCCAAAACATTATGACCACTCACAGATGAAGCGAATAACGTTGATCATCTCCTAACAAGGCCACATGTTAAGGTCTGGGTAGAATAGATGGTAAGCGAATTAGTCTACGTGTTGAATGCAGGAGAAATGAGCTGCCGCCTTATGCAGAATGGGTCACAAAATGGCGCCACGATATGCAGAAAAGGACAGCAACAACACCACCCCCCTGCAACCCATCAACTTTTGGCCCAGTTTCTATGTAAAATCCCGGGCCGATTTCTCTTCCCAGTCCACCCCTGCTTATGCGGTCTCAAAATCGTATGAATTTCTTTTCTTCTGCGGATCACAAACAAAGGTTTATATATGATGCATTTTTGTCCATACAATGCAAGTCAATGGGGTCCAAAACATTCAAGCCCCATAAAGAACATAAAGGCAGCATAAGGTAATCCACACGGCTCGACTGGTTTAATCAATGTCTTCTGAAGCGATACAACTGCTTTGGGTGAGAAACAGACCAAAATGTAACACCTTATTCACTCTTGCCATCTGTAGTCTTCTAGGCATGTTCATTAAAGAAGCTCAACTATGCTTCCTCATGCTTGATGCATCCGCAGAGTGCTGTCTGTTAAAAAAGAAATTATAGCTTTGGGAAACTGTACAAAACCAGACAAAATCACATCAATGTAACCTTCAAAATGTGTTCAGCAGAAGAAAAAAAGTCCTTTGAGTTTACATGGCATGAGGGTGAGTGCTGCACAAGCTAATGTTTTGATTAATAAAATAAACCTGAAAAAAAAAAATGCCCACCTGCCTAAGGGTTGGAAACAGTAACTTCCTGCATGATAATGGTTGCTTCGCCTTGCTAAGGTCTATTACAGAGAAAGTGAGTATGTGATCCATGGTCAGTTCTATTCTGAAATGTTCCATGAATGTGTTTCATGAGTGCTCAAATCCAATTCATAGATCCATTCTCTCACTGCACGTCAATACGCCGGAGTTATTATGAATGTGCTTCTCACATTACACATTTACCGTTTTTGACCTGGCTAAACGCAGATTTTTAAACCTTTTGTACAGACATAATCAAGACTACTGATGCTAAACAAACAACTTTTCAACTGCGCAGAGGAAGCATTTCCAAAACAAATACATTTTTTATGTTACACTACCTGGTTTTGTCAGAGCTAAGTCTGTCTTAATGCTGAAATGGACTCATGCAGGTTTTAGTTCTTTTAAGTATGGGGTCATGCTCATTTTGCAACGAGTTTTTCAGTGGCCTTAAACGCAGGTCAAATTACACTATGACAAACAGGAAATGAGAAGCTTGCATGTCACAGCAAAGAGATAATTAGATAACTGTGAAATTAGAATTCTCCCCAGTAGGTCTTTAAACATATTACAATCATACTATCTGATCATAATTCAAGATGTTTTGGAATTGCCCTCAAAATGCATTTAAATTTGTCATGCATCTTTTGAGCTGCAGATATGCATTATACCTCAAATCATGTGGATTGCTGAGGACATTTGTTAAAGGAATAGTTCACCCAAAAATAATAATTATCTCATCATTTACTCTTATGCCGTCACAAAATCATATGATTTTCTTTCTGCGGAATACACAAAAAAAATAAAAATAAAAAAAAAAAAAAAGAGCTTTTTAAATGGAGATATGATGTGAATATGTCCATACAATGCAAGTCAAAGGGGTCCAAAATTTCAAGCTCCAAAAAAGTCATACAGGCAGCATAAAGGTAATCCATAAGACTCCAATGTTTTAGTCTATGTCTTCTGAAGGTGTGGTCATAGTTACCTTTGCAAAGCGAAATTCCACAGGTGAAGAAGGCGTTGGCCGACGTTGAGCACACGTGAAACCAGCAAAAAACGAATTGCCAAGCAGCCTGTTTTAAACATTGCACTTTATACTCTGTGAGAGGGATGTTAAAAAGAAACTCGCTACTAAAATGATATCCTGTGTAGCTGTGTGCAAAGCACCACCCAAACAGAGGACACTGCCAAACCAAGCGAATCCGGTGAATCTGCATGTCAAAGTTCAACAAATTTGAACTCCACGTGAAATCCGTGAGAGGAAACTCTTCGCTACTGGAATTCCAACGTGCGAAATGAACGATCACACGGAATCCCATTGAGATGACAGTATTTCTCTCGTGGAGGTAGGGCTGGCCGTTTAATTGAATTTTACTTTGAATTAAATGATACAATTATTATTGTGCCACATTCCGTTTCGCAATGAAACACCCCAGCGTTATAGCTTTGAAGTATCCTTTATTAAAGTTCAAATAATAAGGAAGCGGGTTATGAAAATAAATTCTGAAACTGGCATTTATCTGTGTGGTCAGCGCCATGTCTATGAGTTGTGTGAAGTGACCGGGAAAGAGACCGAATCTTCTCCCGGCTGATGCACACTCTGGCACGGAGACGCTCGTCACTTGCGCGCATTTGCTGCAGCTAGATTATAACTAGTGGTCGTCGAGGCCGATATTCTGAATTTTTTAATTTTCGGCATCGGCAGATAAATTTGACCCTTCTTCCGATTTGTTTCTTGAGGGCGCTGAGAATCACCTGTGAAGCGACTGAGACATGTAAACGACCAGTCACGGTTAGTTTTGTTGTTACGTGCCATCGTGTTACAACAATAACAGACTGGTGTGCAACACAGTGTTATTTAAATGGTCCGCATAACAGAGGCAGATGCGTTTGAGCTCATAAGGTTAAAGTGCATGCCTGTTTCATTCTCCCTTTCTCTCCTCAACAGTTCCCTGTAACTTTTAACTGTCTTGTCTAATGAGAAAAAGGCAAATATCAATACAACTAATATCATATACCATCTGCAAATATGTGCATATCTAGTTTAAACAGATTTAATAAACCAACCTCACACAACTTCAGCAGATCTAGCATCCTACAGAGCGCTCATAAATCCTCCTCTGAAATCTTCCTTCTTTACGTGTGCTATAAGTAAATCTTACTTATATACTCTTATTCACTATACACTGTATGTACAATTGATTTGATTCTGTATTTTTTTTAGAAAATGCAATTGCTAACGTGGACATGCCATCCATGTTTGCTGGACTACTGCATGTACTGTTATTTCCTCCTTCCTAATATATTAATTTCTTCATGTGCAAATAAATTACTAAAATCTGATGACTAAATAGAAATCAGAAGAAATTGCTATCTACCATTTAAAATACAATATTTTTTTTTTAAGATTCTTTTTTACAAAGTTAAAAGTTTAGTGTGAAATTGAGTAAATATAGTGCTAAATAAGAGTTTATTCATTATTTAGCTATTTTATGTTGTTTACTATATTAAATTGTGTGATATATCGGCATTGTATCGGCCTATCGGCCACCCTGCTCTCTGGATATGGGCATCAGCCATTAACAAAACCCATATCGGTCGATCACTAATTATAACGTGATGGCTCGCGACGTAGTGAATCATAATATGTGTCACGTTCACTTTGTGTATCTTATCATTAAGAAAACTGGTGATACACAGCTCTATTAAGAAGATACATTTTGTTTTTTGTGAGTTAATGATGGATCGAAGTGAACATAAAGGTGAAAGAGTGTTGTCATAGCCCATTATACACTGGAACAAAATATGTTTTTGATTAGACTTTTTTGGCTTGTTTTCCAAAATAATATCTAAAACTCCTTTAAAACAATGTACATTTACTTTAGGAGCTATTCTGCAGAAGAAAAAATTGTTATCGGAGAATGTTGAATACAGTATTTAATCAGGGCTTCGACAATAACGCTTGTCCGGGGACATGTGGATTTTTGAAGGGGCAAGTGAAAGAGTATTTTACTTGCCCGACCGGACAAGCAGACTGATTAAAACGTCAATAACAAAAATAAATAACCGGCTATATTTGTGATAGGCCTGTGTCACTTATTAGAAAGTTCATATTCTTATTCTGTTGTTGAAAATAATCCAGAGCATGTAATTTTATAATTCGCTAGCAATCTAGTAACAGCTGCGCCCTGTTTGATTGACAGAAGGCGTATGTGTGTGTGTGTTGAACATGCACGTGTTTTCCGAAAATGCTCGCTAATGCGCCTGAACAATCAAATACATTTCAAAAGTCCACCAAAATGCCCGTCTTGGTGAAGTATTCACGTAAACACAGAGTGATGTCTAAAGTGAACATAAAGAGTGGAGAAAAAAGTGGATTTGTATTAAAATGTCGGACTTGTAAGTATAAATGTAAGCTAACAGACCTGCTGCTGTCTAGTGTGTTATTATAATAATCAAACAACCATAACAAAAAAATTAGAAAACACTCACTGCTCTTGACTGAGTGACTTTAGTAGTTTTAAAAAGTATTAATGTATTATAATCATACAGTGAAGACCAGAAGTAGTTTTATGTTGCATTTCATTCTGAATGTTTACTTGAATACTTGATAGCCTACTGCTGTTAAAAACTTTTAAAACCGTTAAAAAAAAGAACTGAATTTTCTTAATTTGTATTTTTGTTCTATTATTTTTAAGCTATTTCTATTCATTGCTGTTTTTTATTGTTATTTTATTACTGACTGTTTACTACTCTTAATAATTACTTAAGATCTTGAAACCATTCTTCCATAATTAACATATTAGTTAGTGTTTTTATTTGTTGTGGTTTTGAAGCTGGTATTGAGAATAATCAAATTTCACTAACGACTACTGAAATTTTGGTATTGTGATAATGTATAGCCTTTATTGTACATGGTAGATCTTGTTGTAATAACATGATGAAAAAATAGATCTCCCCTACCCAATGCAGTTTACATTAAGTTCAAGGAAATCCACTGTTAAAAAGACAAGTTTAAAAAAAAAAAAAAAAAGTTCAATAAATGCCTGATGTTTCCAAAGTCAATGAGTAATCATGTTAAATATTTGTGATCTCAATACTGACCAAAATAATCGTGATTATGATTTTTGCCATAATCGCGCAGCCCTACGTGAAGGTAAATGTGACCGAGCCTTGCAGCGATATGAACGGTTTTGGGTGAGAACAGACAAAATGCAACTCCTTTTTCGCTATACATCTCAACATCAGCAGTCTCCCTGGCGATCATGATTTCAAGCACAATTACACTTTAGTGCTTGATGCATGCACAGAGCTCACGAAGTGTAATCGAGCTTGAAATAATGATCGTGCCTAGAGACTGCAATGTCCCAGTTGCAGGTTAATGGTTATAGGTTATCAGTTAATGACAATGTTCAACAACGAGTACATTTGAGGCCGAAATAATCATTAGGTTAATGACATCAAATCTTAAGCAGAAATTCATGAGCATAATTGCATTTTCTACTTTGTTCCTTCGGTTAGATCTGTGAAACGTACTTAGGTTTTTTGTGATTTACTTAGATTCTCTCAACATAGTCTTGATAATTCATCACAATACTACGAGGTGGCCAATTCGTACGATTTATACATCAACCAATCACATACGCTTCACAAACAAGCATTCGGAACCCAGAAGTCTCGCTTTCTTCCGCATTACATATTAGGGCTTTAAACATTAATATCATTATGTTTACGATATGGGAAGGGTGAGGTGTTACACTCTATGGTTAGGTTTAGGGATGGGGTTTGGGTTAGGGGTTAAAATTATGAAAACTCAGTTTAAGATTAACACGGAACAAACGCTACATCGGGAACTACAAGGACATGACGGAAGTGTCTCTCATTGGTGGGTGCATAACTCGTACGATTTCATTCGAATAAACTTCGTACTGTAGTGACGAAATCTTGTTAGATGGGGTTCGATTCTCTAAATATTCTCCGCTATTTTTCCTTTGTGTTCTATGTGCAAATCGATTGCGGAGACTGACGCTGAATTCTGAAAATTATCTCTTTCCCCATGCTTATCCTTAATTATGATTCGATATATCTCCGAAAAGCCCGCCCCTAAACGGCACGCAATGACAAAACCAACTGCGATTGATTACTTTGTGTCATTTAGATGTCTAAATGGGCAATTCTTGACAAATTTAAGATTCAATACAGTCCACACCTTTGCCGGTTTAGTTAAAGATCTGGCTATGCGAGACTAGAGTGTACTATAAAACATCTACCCCTTTAATAAATGGGGTAAACAGAAAAGGAGGACATGGAACAACCCTGATCTGGCTCATAGCTCCCCTGAACTTGGCAGGCATGCTGCTGCTATGTGCGGAATGCGTAATTACAGGCTATTATTTTCCCTCCACCGTCAGTAACTCAGTTCATCAGAGTTGCACACTGAATTTAAAACATTCTCTAAAATTCTAAATCTGACACCATGACATCCAGTGCTCAGAGTTCTAAATTCTGAATTCCATTAAATGCTTTGCATATATGCATTATAACACATGGCATATACTTACGATATATCAGAATTCAACATGAATTCAAATTTACCCCATTTACTTTCTTAAATGGTTTAATGTTTTCCAAATGCACATGCCTGGCCTTATTGTGAACCCACCTGACCAATCACCTGTCAAATATTCAATTCATATTCAATCAATTATGATGGATAAAATCAAGTCCACTCTCTATTTTTTTTTTCTCATTAAAATCCTTTCACTCAGAAATACATTAGGCTACATTAGGGAAGTCAAATGTTTTGTGAATGCCATTTAATGTTCACATTAAGAACAAAAGCATCTCTATTTGAGTGCTACTTTCCCACTTAGAAGTGATGAAGACAAATTGACCAAGGCTGTTACATCAAATGCTACAAATATACAAGCAAAATGCTGACCTTGGCTAAGAAACGGAGAGAGAGAGAGAGAAACACAATGCACACTCATTCAGTATTCATAGTAAAAGGAATAACAGGGTTCTACTGAATGTGTATTGCCACATCAAGAAGCAAAGTCTGCGTGTGCACTGTATTATATAAATAAAATAATAAACATGTCTATCAAACTGTCTGAAACTGAACACATTTGGGCTTGCAAGATATTGTGCAAGTGTTTGTGTGCAATTTGTTTATTATTCTTCATTTTGAAACTCTATAAGATGAGTTAAAGAGCAAACAGGTTTAAATTTGACAGTAACTGTACATTTTCTAGTGTCTGGTTGTGGCGTTTTCAGGTTCCAGCCTGGTACCTCAGTACAGAGGCATGTTGTACAAACCGAGAAAACATGATTAGGCTGCAACTAAAGCGCATGTATTTTTAATTAAGATGTGACAGCATGTAGCTATATCACATTCCACACTAACAACACTGGGTGTGTGTGAATGTGTAATACATCTGTGATTTATTTAAACCCACCCACAGGCCAAATCGTCTCATTATGGTTCTTAAAAATGTCCATTAAGAACCTACTCTGCTGTTTCAATGTTAAAGTTGTTGAAATGCATACAAGCAAGTCTGTACTACAACTGTGTGTATCAAAGGAAATTCAAACCAACATTCATAGCATTTCTCAACAGTTGAGTCAGTCTATAACCATTGTTTTTATAACAACTGAGCAAGTCCATGGCTGACCCTTCACATTCTGCTGCTCCAATAAAAATATGCCAGGCTAAAATAATATTTTTCTGCACTGATTTTTTTCTGCCAATACCAATTGCCGATTCTAATCCTTTTATGATGGCCAATTTAAATCTACAAACTGTTTTGCCTGTTAAAAAAAAAAAAATACAATTTTTTTTTTTTAAATAATACATACATACATACATACATACATGTGTGTGTGTGTGTGTGTGTGTGTGTGTGTGTATATATATATATATATATATATATATATATATATATGTGTGTGTGTGTGTGTGTGTGATATATATATATATATATATATATGTGTGTGTGTGTGTGTGTGTGTGTGTGTGTATATATATATATATATATATATATATATGTGTGTGTGTGTGTGTGTGATATATATATATGTGTGTGTGTGTGTGTGTGTGTGTGTGTGTATCTATCTATCTATCTCTCTCTCTCTCTCTCTATATATATATATATATATATATATATATATATATATATATATATATATACACACACACACACATATTCATACACACATACACACACACACGTATGTGAACACTTATTTTACACAATGTTTATTCAAAATTGACTAAAAATTCTGAAAACGAAAATTGTCATGTATACTGACAAAGCTGTCGGTAGATTTTGGATCGCCCAAGCGGATGCAGTTATCGGCTAATGCTGATAATATCAGTTCTGCACATCTGAGCAAATGATCCTTCCTTCTGAGGTTTTCTCAGAAAAAAATAAATAAAATCCTAGTGTATGAATCAAGTGAATCAAGGAAAGTCAAGCCCTTCTCTTGCTGTTAAAACATCCACACACAAACATTTACAAATTCAGAACTTTGATCAGTCAACGTTTAAACGGTTGATGAACTACTAGCTAGTAACATTCCTCTCTTTGGATTACATTAAAATCAAGACCTTTGTCAAAACACTTCGAAAAATTATTAACTTTGCCTTTTCTTACATTTCAGTGACACTTTTCGGGTTTATCCTAGAAGTCCTCCAGTACTTTTCCACAAATAGGGTTCAAACACTGTTTGACAAAAAAATTCCTTAACTTTTCAAGTCACTTATGATCTGTGGATAAGGTTTTTTTTTTTTTTAAAATCATCATATTCAGACTGATTCGCTTATGAATCATTGAGACCAATTCAGTTCACTGAAAAGAACTGACTCAATGGAACACTTCGCTCACCAGTCAGACATCGGACAGCTTTGAGTTTTTATCTAGCCAAAGAAATATTTTAAAGCATAACTTGAAAAAAATATATTCACTATTTAATCTGATAAGGCTTTAAATATGTAGGCTAGTACCTACAACATATTCACGAACTCGTACTTAGGACGTCACTCAGTCATACCTCTCATTTAGACTCAAATATCCAATCATACATAAAAATGTTACTGATAGATAGCCTGTTACACAATAAAAATATGTGTGGCCTTCAACTATATCACATTCAGCACTAAAAAAACTGAAAGAGGCAGTAAACAGGTTATAAGAAGGAGCAATGACTAAAAAAAGCCTTAACACTGGTCCAGCTGAATGAGGGACAAACACCTCCTTAAGGCGGTCTTCGCACTCTCAAGACAGCTGACCTGAATTTTCTAGGGTTACGCTGGGGCTCTGTTATTATGACGAAGAATATGGTGTTGTGGTTGCTACATAATCCATTACAAGGGTGCTATAACATCCATATAACCATGAATACATCATAGGCTATATCATTATAGGCAAAAAACATGGTTTTACCAAGTGCATACATATATACCCAAACCTGCAGTAGCCGATCCTGGCACAGGCGATATAGGCAGCCGCCTAGGGCGGCAATGCTCTCTGGGGCAGCACGACAGGGTACCTGATGGGCGGCAGGACAGGGTACCTGATCGGCCGCCCCCCCACTGAGCTCGCAAGATCGCGATGGGGAAAAGGTGCCCCAAACTGTGCCACCCCGCCCCTGGAACGCAATGGGAGAAAGGTGCCTCAAATCGTGCCACCTGGTACCCGAAGACTGCGATTTGAGAAAGGTGCCCCAAATATATACAGTTGTGCTCAAAAGTTTGCATACCCTTGGAGAATTGGTAATATATGTACCATTTTTATAGAAAACATGAGTGAGCAGGCAAAACACATTTCTTTTATTTCTTATGGGATTCATATTCAACTGTAGGTTATAACAGAATGGCACAATCATAAAACAAAACATGGCAACAATGAAAAAAATGAAATGACCCCTGTTCAAAAGTCTGCATACCCTTAGTTCTTAAAACTGTGTATTGCCCCCTTTAGCATCAATGACAGTGTGCAGTCTTTTGTAATAGTTGTCTATGAGGCCCCAAATTCTTGCAGGTGGTATAGCTGCCCATTTGTCTTGGCAAAATGCCTCCAGGTCATGCAAAGTCTTTAGTTGTCCTGCATGAACCGCACGTTTGAGATCTCCCCAGAGTGGCTCGATGATATTAAGGTCAGCAGACTGTGATGGCCTCTCCAGAACCTTCACCTTTTTCTGCTGTAACCACTGGAGGGTCAACTTGGCCTTGTGCTTAGGGTCATTGTCGTGCTGGAAAGTCCAAGAGCGTCCCATGCGCAGCTTTCGTGCAGAAGAATGCAAATTGTCTGTCAGTATTTTCTGATAACATGCTGCATTCATCTTGCCATCAATTTTCACAAGATTACCCATGCCTTTAGAGCTCACACACCCCCAAAACATCAGTGAGCCACCACCATGGGGATGGTATTCTTTTCACTACAGGCCTTGTTGACCCCTCTCCAAACATAGCACTTATGGTTGTGACCATAAAGCTCTATTTTGGTCTCATCACTCCAAATTACTGTGTGCCAGAAGCTGTGAGGTGTGTCAAGGTGTTGTCGGGTATATTGAAACTGGCTTTTTTGTGGCATTGCCACAGTAAAGGCTTCTTTCTGGCAACTCAACCATGCAGCTCATTTTTGTTCAAGTATCGTCGTATTGTGCTCCTTGAAACAACCACACCGTCTTTTTCCAGAGCAGCCCATATTTCTCCTGAGGTTACCTGTGGGTTTTTCTTTGTATCCCGAACAATTCTTCTGGCAGTTGTGGCTGAAATCTTTCTTGGTTTACCTGACCTTGGCTTGGTGTCAAGAGATCCCTGAATTTTCCACTTCTCAATAAGTGATTGAACAGTACTGACTGGCATTTTCAAGGCTTTGGATATCTTTTTATATCCTTTTCCATCTTTATAAAGTTCCACTACCTTGTTACGCAGGTCTTTTGACAGTTCTTTTCTGCTCCCCATGGCTCAGTATCTAGCTTGCTCAGTGCATCCACGTGAGAGCTAACAAACTCATTGACTATTTATACACAGACACTAATTGTAATTTAAAAAGCCACAGGTGTGGGAAATTAACCTTTAATTGCCATTTAAACCTGTGTGTGTCACCTTGTGTGTCTGTAACAAGGCCAAACATTCAAGGGTATGTAAACTTTTGATCAGGGCCATTTGGGTGATTTCTGTTATCATTATGATTTAAAAAGGAGCCAAACAACTATGTGATAATAAATGGCTTCATATGATCACTATCCTTAAATAAAATACATTTTTTTGCATGATCAGTCATATTTCAAAATCAATGCCAACATTTCACAATTTCTGCAGGGTATGCAAACTTTTGAGCACAACTGTGTATATATATATATATATATATATATATATATATATATATATACATACATATATACATACATACATATATATATACATATATATATATACACACACACACAAACACACGTTACTTCATTTCTATATTCATTGTCTAGTTATTTTTATTTATAGGGATAGTTTACCCAAAAATGAAAATTCTCAACATTTACATGATAGATGTGGGTGAGAAACAGATCAATATTCAAGTCTGTTTTTACTCTAAATCTCCATTTATACTTTCAGACGTGGAAGTGAAACTAAACAGGCATCAAATGTGAATTTCAGATGTGAAAGTGGAGATTTAGAGTATAAAAAGGACTTAAATATTGATCTGTTTCTCATGTTGTTGTTGTTGTTGTTATTGATGATTATATTAAGGGGGGTGCCACGTCGGATCTCGTCTAGTGCACCAAGTAAGCCAGAACCGCCACTGTAAACCTGGATTATGATGACTTAATATTTAATTAAAAGACGTGGTCTTGACAACTACTGATGTGTCACTTACAAATAATTATCTTACTAATATTATTTCAATTATTGTAAATGTCACAAGCATAAGATTCTCAGTTATGATGCAGCATAGAACATGCTGTTCAAATCAGAAATCCTGATATTTGACAGATGAACTGTCAGTCATAAAATTCAGCACATATGTCCAAAGATCACCCGAATTTAGAATTATCTGATAGTTATAGAAAAGCATTAGGATCTGACAAGTCCTAACACTGGAAATCTCATGAATCTTATAGAAATGTGGGTGGTACCGCTTATGCCCATACATGCATTCAAAATTCATGTTTTTCACATATTAACATTCAAGTCGCTTGGTTTGGCTTAGTAAAAATAATCCTGATCATATGCTGCAATTTCGCAAAAATAAATAAGCTGATAACATGTTATGAAATATAATAAACATACTGTAATATGGTGGCAGGCATTCACAGTGCACAGTCTTAACACAAAAACAGAGGCACTTACTTCATCTTCTGAGAGTCCATAAATGGGTTCAAAATTCGTAGCCATAAAGCCAAAGGCAATGCACACATGCACAAAAACACGCACACACTCGTGTGAAAGCTGGAACAATGGCAAACTGTGTCCTCCCTCCACCTCCAGTGAATTCAAGTTGATGCAATGCAACGAAGTCCGAGTCCAAAAATAGTATCCTTTTAAACCATATCGCGACGAGATGAACAGAAGATGTAAATCCGCCGGTTTAATCTCATTTAACGGCTAAAAGTCGGTGGATACGCGTTTTATTTCCCCAACAATACGATTCCCACTCGTCAAGTGCAACGCGAACCATTCACTTCCTCTGATGATCCCAAACACTACCCGCAGAAATGAGTGACAGCTCGTCACGCCAATCACAGGGTTCTTTGAAACTCCGGGATAAAAACCAGCCAATCAGTGCTTCTTGAGGGCGGGGAAAGGCTGTTGCACTTTTTAGGAGTAATCAAGGATGGGTAGTTTCCCGAATCGCATCATGGAAGTCATAAGAGGTTAACTTAAATTGTCTGGTTAATATATGTTTGTATGTATTCATATATAATTTGTAATAATATTTAGGCAATGTAAACTATTGAATTTTGAATCTGATTAGAAGTCTCCCAAAAGCAGTGCTTTAGTACCCTCTAGAGTTAAAAGTGCGATAGTGCCAACATGTGCCCATTTACAGTATGATTAACACCAACCAATGGGCAAAGTCTAACTTTTATACACCATGAAAACGTGATTCATTGAACGTTTTAAATTAGCTCAGAGGGGCGGAACTGGAAAAAGTTATTCTGCTAGTTTTGACAGGTTTTTAACTGCTCTTGGCGTTTCTACACTGCAGTCACATCACTACTTCGCTTTTTTATTTGTATTTTTTTTTATTTTTTATTTATTTTTTATAAATTGCAACACACCCAAGGAAACCGAGGCAGTATTCAAACGCGCTCAAAGGAAAGCCCAAAATATTTTTAAGTGAATCGATTCGCTCAGACGGTTCATTTAAATGAACCAGTGAAAATAAATGATTCACCGATTCACTTAAATGAAGCGTTTAGAATGCCAATTCATTTGGGTGAATCGGTTGGTTCGGACGGTTTTTATTTATCCAACATACCATACCTCTTCTGCCATACATTCCCTTGCATCTGTATATAACAGATTTGTATTTGTATATTGTACATACATAAATTTATATATACACTGGCAGCCAAAAGTTTGGAATAAAGTACAGATTTTGCTCTTATGGAAAGAAATTGGTACTTTTATTCACCAAAGTGGCATTAAACTGATCACAATGTATAGTCAGGACATTAATAACGTGAAAAATTGCTATTACAATTTGAAAAAAATGTTCAGAACTTCTTAAACTACTTCAAAGAGTTAATATCAAAAACAAAGACAGCTTTGCATTTGCAGATCCTTGGCATTCTAGCTGTCAGTTTGTCCAGATACTCAGGTGACATTTCACCCCACACTTCCTGTAGCACTTGCCATAGATGTGGCTGTCTTGTTGGGCACTTCTCACGCACCTTACAGTCTAGCTGATCCCACAAAAGCTCAATGGGGTTAAGATCCATAACACTCTTTTCCAATTATCTGTTGTCCAATGTCTGTGTTTCTTTGCCCACTCTAACCTTTTCTCTTTTTTTTTCTTTTTTTTTTCTGTTTCAAAAGTGTCCTTTTCTTTGCAATTCTTCCCATAAGGCCTGCACCCCTGAGTCTTCTCTTTACTGTTGTACATGAAACTGGTGTTGAGCGGGTAGAATTCAATGAAGCTGTCAGCTGAGGACATGTGAGGTGTCTATTTCTCAAACTAGAGACTCTGATGTACTTATCCTGTTGTTTAGTTGTACATCTGGCCTTCCACATCTCTTTCTGTCCTTGTTAGAGCCAGTTGTCCTTTGTCTTTGAAGACTGTAGTGTACACCTTTGTATGAAATCTTCAGGTTTTTTTTTGGCAATTTCAAGCATTATATAGCCTTCATTCCTCAAAACAATGATTGACTGACAAGTTTCTAGAGAAAGCTGTTTGTTTTTTGCCATTTTTACCATTTAAGACGTGCCAGTCTATTACATACTGTGCCAACACAAAAACAAACACAAAGACAATGTTAAGCTTCATTTAACGAACCAAATAGCTTTCAGCAGTGTTTGATATAATGTCAAGTGATTTTCTAGTACCAAATTAGCAATTTAGCATGATTACTCAAGGATAAGGTGTTGGAGTGATGGCTGCTGGAAATGGGGCCTGTCTAGATTTGATCAAAAATTACTTTTTTCAAATAGTGATGGTGCTGTTTTTTTACATTAGTAATGTCCTGACTATACTTTGTGATCAGTTGAATGCCACTTTGGTGAATTAAAGTACCAATTTCCTTCCAAAACAGCAAAATCTGTACATTATTCCAAACTTTTGGCCGCCAATATATAAATATATTGTCTTATTGTGTATTTCTATATATACTTATAATTTCTATTCACTTTTTATTTTTATTCTGTTTTTTTATTATTATCTCTGTCTTTAATTCCATGTATGTGTAAGCATACTTGTCAATAAAGCTCATTCTGATTCTGATTCTGAATTATGTAGTTGAACGAATCAGTTCAAATAAAGATTTACCGAGTCCATGCACAAAAGTCCTTGCGTCTTTGCTGAAGCAAAATTTAGTTAACTGCTGTTGTTTATTACTGTTTATGACTCAGTTTTATTAAACAGCGTGTTTTAAATATCTTTTTATTGAATAGTGATGGTGCAACATAATTTGTGTGAAAAGACATAATAACAGAAGGTTGTTTTGATTAAAATTATTTAAAAAAATTAAATAACAATAAGCTGACGAGAGGGTCTTTTATCCCACACTTGAGGTAAAATGCCCCCAGGGGGGTTATAGTGATATAGTTTTGATAAAGGAGCAACAGTTATAGTACTGCAAAATTTGTCAACTAATGCATATACTTTTGAGACAGCAAGATGCTTTTTTGAATAACAAATTAAGATAATGCTGATTCAGAATAAACACTTGAGAAAACGGTGTGCCATTTTCTGTTAATTTCAGTCACATTTGGCATTTCATATCATCTCAGGTATTCTATAAACAAAATAATCTCTATTATGATTGGATCAGTCAATGTGAGCCCACTTTGAACAGTCGTCATAACAAATCAATTCACCCCACTTAAGAAAAACAATGTGTTTTATAGGGGCCTTTGTCCCTATTACCCCAAATAATATCCTTTTACTTATTGGACAGTTATTGAAATTCTTTTGATTTATTCACCTTAAATGCATACATCAGCTCTTTAGAGATCCGGGGCCTTATTTCACCCCCTGTACCTTTTTGGAGTTGTGCCCACACCTCTTTAGTATTTCTCAATCAATCACTTATAAATAGTGTAACACAAAAAAATGCCAAAATGCAAATAAATAAATAAAATAAAAAAGCTGTTTTATTATGGTTTAAGTACCAAAAGTGTATAGGGTCATTATATATGTAATAGTGTATTTTTATTATTATTATTATTATTTCTGTTGTCTGCTGACTTATCTCGCAATACAGAGCAATGCAATCCTAATTTCATTATACCAGTGATTTTTCAGTGCAACAATGTGTGTAATTGTATACAGTACCTGTAATGAGAACACTAAAGCCAACATAAACACTGACTTACAACCTCTTAGGCAAAGCATCAACCCATTGGATAGCAATCCACTCTGGGAGTTTATGTAGCTTGTCATTTCTAGTTATGAACCCTAACAGACTAAACCGCTGCATTTGTTGGAGATCTGATTGCAAGGTTAGGGTTTAAGTTGACATGACATTTCAAGCTGTGACAACAGTTTCATGCAGTGTGACATGTACTCCAATCTGTTAAAACAAACAGTTTTTTGAATTATTGTATAATTATTATACAGTTTTTATTAACTCTAATTGAGAGACTCCATATTTATAATGGTAAAATTTCATTTGTCACACCAAAGGACTATTTCGGTGACCTACTGTACAAAAAAGCTTAAAGTAACATCACCTAAAATGTACACATTCATCTACGTTTTAACTCAAAGAAAAGAAAAGTTCATGTCCATGTTATTTGTTAACTTCCCATAAGTTTTAAATGTACCAGTAGATGTCTTCGCATCACTAAAACAGCCTGTGACCTGGATTAATGGATGCGTGCTTCTTATCTCACAAGCACTGTGGTGGATCATTAATGGATTAACCAGGGTTTTTAGCTGTGGCTTGATCTCGGCTCAGTTTTAGGTAAATTTCTTCATTAATATCAATAATGTAATATGCCTGCAATCTGTCTAATCTATAAACACATTAATACTTATTACACAGGTTGGGTTTATTATATTACTACGAGGGAGGGTTTGAGAATGTGGTGCTTAATTCAATGGATGCTTTAAAGAAGCTTTTACAGAATCAGTATCCATTAGACAGTGTTAAATGTGTCCTAGGGCCCTATTTTAGGAGTGCTAGTGCTAAACGCATGCAGCGCTATGCTATAAGTCATACACGCAGTCAATGAAGTTTTGGTATTTTCGTTTGAGCATGCATTAAATCTAGGTTCTTCTTCTCAGATTACTGAACCATCTGCGTCCTTTTATATAGTCCATTCCCTGTCAAGCACCAGCGGTATAAACAAAGACAGCACATTCATAGAAGTTGGTAGTGTAAATGGACTGTATGCAATGAATAAGATGAATAGAAATATGGACTCACGTTCTTTTATGCATTAACTGCATCCTTGAATGTCAGGCATATTTCTATGACAGTGACAGTCAGATCTTTTTATTTGCATGGAAAATGTGGTTCTTGTCAGGATTTGGATTAACGCTCCATTAAATTATAGAAAATGTATGTATGTTAAGAAGTGAATTTTCATCTACTGACACATAAATCATGTCTAGTATTAACAGTGATTGTATCAGAGCACACTTCCCTTCTACCAGTCGATTTTGAAAAATTTAATTCATTTATTGAAACACGACAAAATTAAACCAAAAATATTTCTAAATTCAAATTGCACATCAAACGAAATGAAAATATAATTAAAATAAAGTGGTAAAAAAAAATAAAACCAAATCCAAATATTTTACTCACTCCAACTACTTCCACCGGCCCCTTTTGCAGTGACTTAAAAAGCACTTCATGATAACAGGTGGAAAAATATCAATACAAATTAGATCTTAAATACAATTGTAAATATAAGAATAGCAATAATAATAAATTTACAAATAAACCATGACCTAAAGATAGTTTAACACAAATCTAATAAATGTTTATTTCATAAAATGGCTATTGTCAAGGGCATAATTTGAAGTTCCGCTATATTTTCACAGTTTGAACATGAACTTTTTTTACTACCTGCTGGTGGAATCTCCAAACTGTAAATGCAGGAACTGAGTTTAGACTTTGCACTGAACACAGACGTGCTTTTAAAGCATCTTCGCGCAGTGACCTATTTCTTAGGAAAATAGTGAATTGCACACTTCATTAACAAACAGTACACCCACAGTTTGCATGCATACACTCACAGATAGCGCAATCACTCTTACTTACACCCACTTGTGCTTTGCGCCTGCACAAAAATTAGTGTTCTGATGTCAATTGGATAAGACGTAACCGCGGGCTTTGTGCACTCACGAAAATAGAGCCCCTAATGTTAAAAGCGTGCACCTGCATACCAGAAATGATGTAAAATGGAATGTTTGACCATTTGAATTGTGCACCAATAAGAACTGAATTGAGAATGCACTTAAAATTCCAATTCAATTCAATTTGAATTGAGATTACAAACAGGGTGCAGAATTGTAATTCAAATTTGAATTTAAGTAAGTAGGATTAAAATGGAATTTCATTCAAAAGAATTCATATAACTGCTGTGAGTGTAGTTTTTAATAATACATTACATTTTTCAGTACGAATTACCCATAAGCATTATGCACCCATTTTATTTGAAATATTAGATGATATAAATAATTAATATTTGAGATGCCAGCTATTAAAATTTTTATTTAATTGATTATATTAATACATTCATTTTCATTTTATGGACCATAGTTGAAGTTGTTCTAATACCTCAAAGTCAAAATGGGGCCAGACAACATGAAGCAGGCTTACAAAATGGAAACCTTTAACAGATCACCTAAGAAGTTATCTATTCTTGCTCATTTTGTTGCGTTAAACTAATGAAATTAATCAGTTGTTGAATTTCTTTAAATTGCAATTCAGTAAATTCCTCTTCCTGTCATTCCAATTCAGAATCAAAGTCAAAATTCAGTGGAGTGTGGCCAGTTCAATTCAATTCCCAAGTCATGATTTTAAAGGGAGGCAATTTTTACAGTAAATTCTGAGTTTGGCCAAGTGAAATCGAAAACATTAGGTTGACTTTTCTTTAAATAAAATCGGTCTGTACTTACTGAAATTTGAAACACTGCCCCCAGTGGCCAATGCGGTAAGAGTTGTTGGGTGTATTAGGTACATGTGAGCATTTTCCGGGTGAAATGTCCACAGAGGGATGCCAAAAAGCTAGTTGTTTTCAGCTGTACAGGCTGTAATACAGTGAAAAGGAATGCATATTTTATAAACTGTACCCACCAGCCCAAACCTAACCATCAGTGGAGTGAAAATGTACTTTCTGGTTTCAATGTGGGATGTGAAACCAGGTCTTCCATGCTACTGATGCGACACACTTCTGGTCACGCTACAAGAGAAGGTAAACCTGCTTGAGCAGATGGAAAAATGTCTTATGGGAGATGGCTCTTTTTAGTGAATCGGGATAATATGGCCGAACCTAGAGTACTGGAACTTCCGGAAACAAAATTCAGACTTCCCATGTGATCATGTTGCATGACCATGCTTGTGCCCCATGGACATCATGTCCATGTTAGTCCAAGTTCAAATACTGTAATTTTCATTTTAAAATGGCATAACACAAATATCATGTTTTAAATCAGCTCTAGTTCCAGATGGCAGCATTATGTAACACAAACACTTTGAGTGGAATGGAAGAGGGAATCTCCTCTGTTCACTCTCTCCCCAACCATCCATGGGCGGATATTAAGTCTTTTGTTGGGAAACAGTAACTTGCTGAAAGGTCTCAGGATGTGGTAAAGTTGATAAAAAAATCTCACCAGTGGCAGGTGTGCAGAGAATATGTATATTAGCAGACTAAGATGAGACTCATTTGGAGAGTCAGAGCAGAGTATTTAATATTCCTGTTTTACACACAACTCTTTTTTAAGCTCTTCATTACACACACGTCCGCAATCACTTCGAAAGCAGAAGAGGTTAATTTTCAATGGTAGGAGCATGATAATTATGCATATTGACAGATACAGTTTAACGGTTTGGGGTTTAACACTTAGTTAGCCCATGTAAAAACTAATAACAATCAGAACCAAGACTAACCTTTCGGGATAGGGCTGGGATGGTCACACCGAAGGGCATGGCACTGATCTGAAGTGCTTCAGAAGGCTTGCCAATGAGATGATTGACCACTCCAGAGAAGTACACATTAGTGTTGCTCTCATTCAGTGTTGAACAGCTGGCATGACCTGTCATGCATTTGACCCTGTCTGAGCATGATGAAAGCTCAATCTCAGAGATTAGAGGGAAACATCTGGAAATAGAAGGGGAGAGAAGTGAGCCTGTGTAAAAGACACTAAATATTTGGGAACAGTGGTACAAATGAAATAAATAAATAAATAAACAAACAAACAAAACAAAAAATGTCAGGATGCATCAAATAAATCATACACAAGGTAGCTAGGATGTAAGGACATGTCAAGTCTTCTGCTTCTTGTTCTTTCTCTTGTTGTTTTAACAGATGCTTTTCTTCCATACTGACTTACAGTACAATAACCGACGGGACACTCCCCCTAGGGCGACTTTTGTCAGGAGTCTTGCTTAAGGCCACAAATGAAAGGTGAACTCATTGACTGTGCCATTCACAGGACAATATTAAATCTGTGATTTTTGATTGCCAGTCCAAAGCCAAATGTGAGCTTACTGTGCTATATATATATATATATATATATATATATATATATATATATATATATATATATATATATATATATATATGAGGTCATTTGAAATAAACAAAACAATTGAACAATTCACTAAATTAAATTAAATAAAATACCAAAAATAGACATACTGTATATACATATATAATATATATTTAAAAAAATATGAGGTCATTTGAAATAAGCAAAAGAACTGAATAATTCATTAAATTAAATAATTAAAATAAAATACAAAAAATTACATAAAAACAAGAGAAATAAATACAAAATAAAAATCACACAAATTTGACAAATAATGGTTCAGTTAGCAGAATATGCGTTCTGCTAATTTAATGAATTTAAATATTCAATCATTATGTAGAAATTTTATCAAACATTTATGAAACATTAACTTCAACAGTTTCAAAATCTTATCCATTAGTCTGTAGCAATTACAATTAGCTTTCTATAAAAAACAATAGAAGTCTATGGTAAGTCCTTATTTAGACAGCTTAGTAAATGTTTGTGCATTTGTCAGTGCATGCATGCATGCACATGTGTCTGTGTGTGTATTATTGTATATAATTTGGAGACAGCTGTCTCTGAATTCTCTAGCAAGCCAAAAAAAAAAAAAAAAAAAGCCAAATGCATTCAGCAAATGGTAGTATCCTATCTAGAAAGCTTGCATGCATGTGTACATAGTGTTCACCGGTCATATGAAGAAACTACTGACCTTTATTTCATCAAAAAGGCAACTTCACTTATGACTTCACTTTATGACTTTATTTTACGACTTATGAATATGTTTTCAGAGCCCCTTCCATCTACCCATAGGCGAAATCATTGACCTTGTTTGATCTTTGATCCAAAACTTCCTTGTGTCTGATAGGGTTAAATGTTTTGGCATATGAGGTTGAGTCATGTCATGCCAGTTGATCATGAGCCATGGAAAAATTCTAAAGGTACAGTAAGTAAAAAATGTATAAGGTTTAGTTTTATAATAGGTGCTTTGGAGCGGTGCTTTGATCCTGCTGTAGGTAAAAATAACTATTTTTATTCATTAGGGCATTAAGGAAATCAAACTTGGAGTTTTGTGGCTTTTTGACCATGTCTATTAGCTTTGATGCCATCTATATAGTGTACTTAAAAACACTGACAAACTTCAGCAGATATATGTAATTTACAGTCTTTCTCTTACATGAAAATTGACCAGAAATACTGATGACTCATCCTGCACCACAGATATTTTATTAAATATAATGGACCATCTGCAAATGACTAGCAAGAAGCAAGTCATCTTTCATGGCTGTGATGTAACAAAAGCCTAATGGCTATTTCAAAACAAAGGAAATAAGTCAAGACAGGACAGAAAACTGCAATTGTCTAGACATTTCATGTGGTGTTTAAAGCAATAGTTGACCAAAAAAAAAAAAAACTTCTGCTATTATTTGCTTACACTCACATCGTTTCAAACCTGCATGCTGTTATTTAATCCATGGTACAAAAAGCAGAATTTTAAAGAATTTGCATGAAGCTATTTTCTGTTTGACAACAGTTCATTGTGCCTACATCTGACAAGCTCCCATGAGGACAAAAAGGCACCATAAAAGTCCATGTTACTTGTGCACTTTATTCTAAGTGTTCTGAAGACATACAGTGTGATAGCATCAAATATGGCACCATTGATGGCATTTGGTCACAAAACACACAAGAACCAATAGTGTTTGATGTCAAATGGCATCAACGTTTGTGGACTACATCCCTTTTGTAGTCCATATGACTTTTGTGCATATCAGAGCTTCAACAGAAGGGAAGATTAACAGAGAATAACCACTAAAATTTCAGTCTGTTCCTTACACAAAGCTATTGTACATCTTCTAAAGACTTGAAATATAGAGCATTAGTCATGCGGACTACTTTTACAGTGCTTTTTGGTGTTTTTTTGTCCTGGGACAACTATAATATCTGTCTGAATATGTATATCTGTCCAAGCTTAACAGATAGAAACTGTTGTTGTATTTAAAAGAGCGAGTGATGATTATCCATTTCTGTTCTATGAACACAAATAACAGTATGTGGTATGCGAAGTACATGAGGGTGAGTAAATAATGACAGAATTCTAATTTTTGGTTGAACTGCCCCTTTAATGCATTGAAACAGAAAATCTGATCACTGATCAAAGGCAATGGATGTCTTTGCTTTTCCTTCACTATTGACTTGCTGCTTTTCCACAAGGAATGTTTGTTGTGCAAAACTACGGTATATGGTAAGGATTGCACTGTGGTCCATCTAAATCCTACAAGCCCTCACCTGCCCCACAGCCCAAAAGACGTCCCTTTGCGTGACTCAGTCTTTCTTTCTGTTTCTCTCAGTGTCTCCATGTCTTTCTGACTCCCTCACTCTGAATCAAAGCACTGATAACATGGTTTTAACCTTGCCAAGGTGTTATGCAACAATATAGTCACAGCTGGGGCTCTTCTCATAACAACACTTTAACATAATTGTATGGTAACTGAATCCTGTACAAGTGTGAATTTAACAAAAGAAAGCATAGGCTATTAAGAACATTATAAGGTCATTTGAACCAAGCAAAACAAAACAAAACAAAACAAAACAAAAAACTAAACAAAACAAAAAACAAAACAAAACAAAAAACAAAAAACAAAAAAACAAAACAAAACAAAAAAACTAAACTAAACAAAAAAACTAAACAAAACAAAAACCAAAACAAAACAAAACAAAAAACAAAACAAAACAAAACAAAACAAAACAAAACAAAACAAAACAAAACAAACATCCAGTCATTGAATAAACATCATCATGCACTTGGGAACGAAAACTTGAGTAGTTCCAAAACGACAAAAAACAAAGAGAAGCAAAGCAAAATAAAAAACCAAAATTCAGTCATTGAATAAATATCATCATGCACTTGGGAACGAACATTTAAGTAGTTCCAAAACAACTAACCTTAACCCATTCCATATTTATGCTTATTGATATATTGAATTAAATATGAGTCGTCCACTAAGATAAACCCTCTGGCACAGGAGTCGAGCAATTTTCTAAAAGACTGGGCAAAGAACATCTTCCCTCTCAGTCAAACATATTGCACTTAATTTCAGTTTAAACTGACCCAATACCAGGAAATCACAGAAATATATCAGGTTAGATTTCATTGAAAGTTTACCTCTAGATGAGTTCATTTGATCATCCACGTTATAAATTTAATGACTCATGTCCAGAGGAGCTTGTTTATCATAGCTATTTTCACTGTTCATCTAACAATTCAATTTGCCTCATCTCTCATCCACATAAATCCCAACACAAATACACTCAACAGCAGACCTGTGTGACTCAAACCAATAATTCATTAGAGATGATGAAAATGATGCTATTTCCTTGGCCTAACATAAGCAATTTTGTAATTAATTATAATTACAAAAATGTTGCGCTATTTAAGAGATGACACATTTATGTAAATCTTCGTTGAATGTTGGATTACTTTTAGGAACTGGAATTATAGAAACAACAAAATGTTGTCAAGAGAAAAATTGAAAATTGATATGATAAAGCCTTGTCTGAAAGTTTAAGGTAATGGGCCTTACAACAGGATGGATGGATGAGTGGAATTACATACATTCTTGTAACTTTGTTAATGTATTAGGATTCGTATATCAGAATACTTTTGTGTGCTGTTAAAGGTTTTTAGTAATTCATAGAATTACTATAGATATGCATGTAACCAGTCACATGATTTCACAGCCCAGTTCACTGGGGTAAAAGAATATGGTAAGTCCTGTTAATTTGTTCAAATAATCACTGCATGGCGCATTCATGCTATACATTTCTATGGTGTAAAAGGTGAACATAATTTTACTTTGGAAAATGTTGGCATCAACAGATAAATCTGTGGAGAATAAGCAAAATAAACAAGCAGATAAGTGTGTATAAATAATTTGTTCATGTGTTGTTAACTCAAGTAAACATTGTATAACTCATAGAATTTAACAAGAGATCAGAGATTAAAGACAACACGGATCAATGAATTCATTTAAATAATTAATGACACCTAAAGGTTTAACTAGAGCTTTACAATACAGAGTTACTTAAATAACACAGTGATTTAACTGCACTGAAAATGTTCACACACACTTGATTTGTATTTAATTTATTCAGCTTATATGCATGGTATACATTTGTATAGCTCCTTTTCATTTAACTCCTTATACCTGTATATTGTATTGTTATGTAATATAGTTAATGCACAACTATCATTCAATTCAAATCTTTATTTTTAGACTCCAGACATTCATAATAATATGTGACCAAAGACCTTTGTTTGCCAATCCACCCACAATGAAAAATAAAACATTTATAGCTTTTGCTGGTTCTCATTCGTTTAGGAGTGTGTTGCTCAATGTAATTGATTCGCAGTACAGCCAGACAAATGCTAATCAATGATGCACTTTGTGTAAAAAACATTTGCATAACAGTTAGTGTGTTATAATTGACATATTATGCCAATAAGTACGGTACTGTAAACACTTCATCAGCATTCGTGAAGGGCAGACCCAGTTGCCCTAAAAAGTTTTGGACTCCAAAACCACACTTAAAAATGTAAAATGTCTATGCATTAGATAACAAAATATCAAACAAAGTACAACAATTTTGGGGGTCGTTGTATTTGAAATTTGGTTTGTTCAGACCTGAGAAATTGTCACTGAAATATTAAAAAGTAATTATGTAACCTGTTGTGGATGGAAATTTGTCATAGCGAAAATGCATTTGTCTCAGGTCTAGATGAAATTCTGCACATTTAAGACTGATTTGTATTGTGTGTCATCCTGACCTCTAATCTCATGTAGATTTAATATGTTTTAAACACAATGGCTTTTATGACATAACAGTATACAATTACCTCAGTCTGCACATAAATGCCACTAAAAATGTTACTATTGGCTGTTGGTCATTGAGTACAAGTGTTAAACCTGTAAAGAAACAGCAAGCACTCTCTTAAAAATAAAGGTTCTTTAATGGTTCTTATCTTATCTTATCAAGAACTATTTTGTGTGGTATAGGTTCTTCAGTGGTTTGGAGGATATTTGGAGATTAAAAAGATTCTTTGTTGAATTCTGGTTCTTCAGATTATTTTATTGGTTTATTGGTCCTTTAAAGCACTAGTGCATATGGTTTTTCTATAGAAGAATAAAAACAAAAAGTTTTTTGTGGAACTTTAAAGTGTTCTCTGGTAGCATCAAGACATATAAACTTTTAATTGAAACTTAACTGGAATATTTATTTTTAGAAGTGCGTGCTGTGAACAGATGCTGTGCAGTTTACTTTAATATGGGTATTATTAATGAACTTAATGGAATAACTCAATATTCTGGGTTCAATACAAGTTAAGATCAATCGACAGCATTTGTGGCATAATGCTGATTACCTCAAAAGTTAACTTCAACTCATCTCTCCTTTAAGCAAAAATCGAGGTTACAGTGAAGCATTTACAATGGAAGTGAATAGGGCCAATTTTTGGAGGGTTTAAACTTATAATTTTACAAAGCACTTCAGTTATTATAAATGTATATAACTTTACACAGAAACGGTTAGTAAGTGATTTTATCACACTAAAATCATATTAATACAAATATAGTTTATGCTATACTTTTGAAACAGTGAGGATTTTAACATTTACGGACTGGCCCCATTCACTTCCATTGTGCCTCACTGTAACCCAGATTTTAGATTTTTTTAAGAAAAGGAGGGAAATGTCCAAATTAATTTTTAATCAATATTATGACACAAATGCTTTTGATTGAGCTTAACGGGTAATGAACCCGGAAAATTCCTTTAATGATTGTGTTGATTCATTTGATTAGAATTATAGCCACAAGACTACTCACTTAAAGTGTGTTTGTTTAATATTGTTTATATCTTGAATAGAGTGTAGTTGAATATTTGGAAGAGGCCTACATTGTGGTAATGAACCAGAGCAGGATCCTCTTGGATCAAAAACGCAATCCCAATAAATTACATGCTCACTTTGGTATTTCATTTTTGTCTCTCCATTATTTGTGTACATGGGAAAATCTACAGTACAGTTACAGTATATTTTACTGAATGTTTTAATGTTAATATGGTTAGTTGCTAAATGCAACTAACCATATAATCGTGCATAGTTACAATTTTAAAAAGGTAGGGCAAAGCGTTCACCATATCTTCCGTTGCTGGTTGAATTTTGATTATTACTGTGTTTTCATAAATGTTATGTTATATAATACTTTACACTGATTAATTTTAATGGAATGTGCCCCAGGGTGCCCAAAACATGTGCAAGCCAGTTTGGTGGTGTTCTTCAGCATGTTATCTTCTCTTTTGTGCCTGATGAAGGTTTCGACACCTTCTGGGACATTGGTTCTGGTGGGTCGCAAACCCAAAATGGGCCGCAGGTCTGTTCTGATAGGGCCATGGACAGCAGGGAAAATAAAATGCTAAATGCAACTAACCATATAATCGTGCATAGTTACAATTTTAAAAAGGTAGGGCAAAGCGTTCACCATATCTTCCGTTGGTGCCATCATCATCATGTTACATAGAACACTGAGGTTGTTCCTAGAAATTTCTATACAGATGAATAGGTACTTAAAGGGATAGTCCACCCAAAATTTGAAAACCATTCTCTCACCTTCATGTTGTTCTAAACTGATTGGACTCTATTTCCTCTGTTCAGTGAAAAAGGAGATGTTAAGTAGAATGTTAGCCTCAGTCACCATTCACTTTCATTGCATCTTTTACAATAAAAATGAGTGGTGACTGAGGCTAACATTCTGCCTAATATCTCTTTTTGTTTTCCATGTAAGAAAGGCATACAGTATAGGTTTGGAACAACATGAGGGTTAGTAGATGATGACAGAATTTTCATTTTGAGTGAACTATCCCTTTAACTTATTTTTGTATGTCGTTTAAAGGTGCAATATGTAATATATATATACTGTACTAAAGCATAAAATTATCATAATATGTTATCAGAGATTTAGGAAACATGCTAAATTGAAATACTGGCTACTCTGAAAACAATGCTATAGCCAGTATATTCTACTTTGAAATGTCTGGCCGGAATTTCTGCTTGCGTTTTGGCCTGTATGATCCCACCCACTGCCCATATCCCAATAGTATTTCGACACCCCGGGTTGCCAGATTTTAAACAAGTTAGCGGGCAAACACAGCACGCTGCAGCCATGGAAGCCAGCAAAACATCTAGCTAACATTGACAGAGTTATAAAAAATCCACATGAGCTGGTTTATAATTTGCAAACAATAAAAACATTGCAAACGTATACATTAGCTGATCAACTTACAGTGTAAGGCTCGTCCGCTTGCCATTGTCAGTTTGCTTGTTCCTGTTGCGTGTCCTCAACCTGGCAACCTGCGTGAGTTTCGAGTCTTGGGAGGAGGGGGCGGGGAGACAACTCTCTCTAATAATTTGAATTTGGATTGCAGTACTCATTTTAAATGCTTGATGTCAATGTTACATATTGCTCCTTTAAGAATGAGGAGTATGATTTTAAAATAATTATGTTTATACATTTGCTAATTAATGGCTTCCTTAGATGACTGGTGTCTACAAATAGCATTACTTTATGGAAAACATCTCATTTAAACATGCAGTGACAGTGAAGAAAATTCCTTATTCATATGTTTACCCACTATTCCTATTAGCAACTATGAGTCATTCAAGTTTCAGCTTTAGTATGATATTTATGCAGGCTAAAACACATTTTATGCACAAGTAGGGATTTTGAGGTCAGCTCAAATGATCGTCTTTGGGTTTTCAGACATTCCACCTATTTTAAGCATGTCTGCTTCTTTCCATTTTGTCCAAAGAAATAATTTGCCAAATTTTGTTTTTCTGTTCCACACTGTGGTTTTGTCTGTTGTCATCCATTATATTTACCTGAGCATCCTTTTGTGAATTAGTCTGTAACCGGTGGTTTTAGCATTCTCTTGAGCTGTTCATTTTCCTGTCCATGTGAACCCTAAAGCAACAGGCACCCGGAGTCATTTGATGCATGCAGAGAAAATTACCCCACCAAATACTGCAGATAATATGATAATAACAGTGCAAGTGTGTGCTTGATTTTCCTTTTTAGTTGCATTAAGCAGAAGAGGGGTGAATAATCAGAAAAGTCTAGTATGTTGTCCCAATATCTAGGATCCTTGCTGCTGCTGCTGCTGTTGAAAAAAGAAAGAAAGAAAGAAAGAAAGAAAGAAAGAAAGAAAGAAACTAGGCAATTTATAAATGTTTTAGTCATCCTGGCTTTTACAGACTGGCCCAGATCAGGAGATTTTAAGCAAGCAAAACCTCCAATACCAAATGTTCATTTGGTCATGAGACCGTTCCATTTACATTTATTCATTTGGCAGACGCTTTTATCCAAAGCGACTACATCCGATTGTCTTTTTCCGTAAGCACCAGGAACACCATAAGGAAAAACAATGTCCCTGTGATAAGTCACAAACTCTCTTTCAAGGAGGAAGTGGGAGCCAGATAAACAATTCAACGTAAGTCTTTATTTTGATACACTTTTCAGCAATAAATGCACACACATAAGAACTTGGCTGCGTGCGACTCTCTCTCTCCCCTCCGGTGGTCTGGACTGCCCTTTTATCCCTCTCCAGCTCTCACTGCAACACAGAACAGCTGTTAGAGATAATTTCCCACAGGTGTCAATCCTTACCGTTCTTCCTCTCCTGGTCTCTCTCTCCACAGACGTCATTCGGCCATGCCCACATCACCACAGTCCCAGATAGGGGAAGTGCCACAGCATCCTAGTAATCCTTCAGTTTACTGCCTTCTCAATAAGACACACGGAGCAGCAAACAAAGTGCTTAAGAGCATGATGGTGAAGGCTTTATCTCAACAGGTTTTTACAATGTTTGAGCAAGAGCAGGGCTATATAACCCTGTGTTTGGATTGCAAGCACAAGCAGCTTAGAGTCACTCAGGATGGTCATAAATTTTTGCCAGGTCTGTCATTGCATCAGAACAGGTAGTCCGTATGGTCTATTTTGCTCGGCAGCAAATAAAAAGATATGTCCATCTTGCCCAATAAAAACTAGATTTAGACCTCAAATCAATCAATCAGTCAGTCAATCAGTCCATCCGTCCGTCTGTCCGCTTGATTTACATGGTACATAAAAGCAGATGTATAGCAATGGTATTGATCTTAAGATTTTATTTATACATATACATATCAATCAGTTACAATTTATATTAAGGTTGTATAGAGCTGTTCAGCAGTGATACCAATTTGTAGGCAAACCTGGAGTCATGGGTTCCCTCAGGATTTTTCTATGGGTTTTTATAATGGGGTTTTTGAACTTACATGAAAAATAAGGTCTGTGGTAAACATTACTTGACATTTTGTTCTACAACATAAATTATACACAGCCATACCCCAAACATAAATTTTGAAGCTGCCGTGTGTTTAAAAAAAAAAGAAGAATACGGCTTCAAAATTCACGTTTGAGATATGACTGTGTGTAATTTATGTTGTTGAACAAAACTCCCACATATCGTCATGTAATGTTTACCACGGACCTTATTTAACTCATAATTTCAAAATACCCATTATAAAAACCCATAGGAAAATCCAGAAGTAACCCATGGCAAATTCAGTTTCCGGGTCCGGGACTACAACCTGAACAGCTCTATTGGATGCAATAGTTAACAAACTAACAATGAACAATTTTTTCAGCATTTATTAATCTTGGTTAATGGCAATTTATACTATTGTTCATTGTAAGTTAGTGTTAGCTCATAAAACATTAACTAATTTATATGTACCGTATGCAACTTTTAAAGTTAAAAATATAGTAGTATATATGAAATAACATTAAACAAAGTTAATACATTTTGTAATATTGTTTGTTGTTAGTTTATGTTAAAGGAATAGTTCATACAAAAATGAAAATTCTCTCATCATTTACTCACCCTCATGCCATCCCAGATGTGAATGACTTTCTTTCTTCAGCTGAACACAAATGAAGATTTTTAGAAAATATCTCAGCTCTGTAGTTCCATATAATGCAAGTGAATGGTGGCCAGAACTTTGAAGGTCCAAAAAGCATATAATAGCAGCCTCACATTAATCCATAAGACTCCAGTGGTTAAATCCATGTCTTCAGAAGTGATATGATAGTTCTGTGTGAGAAACAGATCAATATTTAAGTCATTTTTTTACCAGAAATCTCCACTTTGGTGATTCGCATTCTTCATGCATATCGTCATCTACTGGGCAGGGAGGAGAATTTATAGTAAAAAAGGATAAGGATAAGCTCATTCAACATCATTTGTGGCATAGTGTTAATTACCACAAAAAATGTATTTCGACTCATCCCTCCTTTTCTTAAAAAAAAAAAAAAAAAAAAAAAAGCAAAAATCTGGGTTCCAGTGAGAGACTTACAATGGAAGTGAAAGGGACCAATCCGTAAACGTTAAAATACTCACTATTTTAAAAGTACGTACAGGCACAAGATGTAAACAATATGTGTATTAACATGATTTTAGTGTGATAATATCACTTTCTAACCTTTTCTGTGTAAAGTTATAAACAATTTTACAACTTCGTTGCCATGACGATGAAGTGTCAACAAACTCTAAAATCCTGAAACGACTGTAAAAATTATGATTTAAACAACTTTACAGCTCAAATAATACATGAGTTTTAACTTAAGAATTAATGTAAGTGCTTTTATAAAATTAAAAGCCTCACATTTGTGCCTTTAAACCCTCCAAAAATTGGCCCCATTCATTTCAGCTGTTAGTGCCTCACTGTAACCTTGATTTCTGCCTTTTTTTTTTTTTTTTTAAAAGGAGGGATGAGTTGAATTTATTAATTTTTTTGTGGTAATCAACATTATGCCACAAATGTTTAAATTCCTTTGTTCTGTGTCTCACCCACACCTATCATATCACTTCTGAAGACATAGATTTAACCACTGGAGTCGTATAGATTACTTTTATGCTGACTTTATGTGCTTTTTGGACCTTCAAAGTTCATGGCAACCATTGACTTGCATTGCATTGACCTACAAAGCTGAGATATTCTTTAAAAACCTTTGTTTGTGCTCTGCAGAAGAAAGAAAGTCATACACATCTGGGATGGCATGAGGCTGAGTGTGAATTTTCATTTTGGGGTAAACTATCCCTTTAACTATTGTGCTAACTAATATTAACAACCGTAGGCTACTTTACCAGCTTAATTCCACATTTCTGGCAATGTTTTATGATTCCAGACTTTTGACTTAAATGCAAAAAATTATAGATTCAATTCATTTCATTAAATAATCATCATGCGCGTTTGTTGCATTATATTATTTGCATTGAGTCGGTGTTTGGTTCGCTTTATTAGTTTCACAGGTATAAAACTGTCATTTGCAGGCAGCTCAGAACGTAACACACTGTGGACGTCTCAGATGAGATTAAACCGTGAGCTCAGAGTGGGAGGGATTTGTGGGAGGAGCCGAGCAGTCAAGCTCACGCCCACTCCCAGACAGACAAGTTAGACAGGAGATGCCCAACTGCCGGGGCATTTGACTTACCTGTGAGGCGTGGGAGCGCACGTCTCCTCAAGACATCTAAGCCTAACGAGCTATCGGTTACATAAGCAAAAGCGGAAATCAGTCAGTTCAATGAAGCATCCTGAAGGCACTGATCACTTGGAACGCTAAAGAGGGGATAATCGGATCTCATCATCGCCGTATGAATAAAAGGTAAGTGCGGAAATCTGACCCACGCATTACGCTGTCTCCCGCGCTTGCTTTTTCACACCGACCTTTGCGATGGTACTATTGCTTTTCTACCGGTTTTATACTTTGTTCAGATCTCGAATACATTGTTTTGAAAACAGAATAGAATTGACACAGCCATAAGAATGGTTGAATGCATGTAACGCATAATTAAAAATGTAGCCTATATGATGCAGGACAATTTATATTTTGTACCACGTTGTTTAAGACTGATTGATTTGACTGAACTGCAATTAATAAAAAATGTGAAATGTAATATAAATATAATATATATATATATATATATATATATATATATATATATATATATATATAAATTAAAAAAAATTAATAATAAAAGTACATGTATGCATCTTAACTATTAGTGCTACATTGATATATTAATACAAGCAAAACCCTGTTGTGCATTATGTGGTAACAACATGCAACTTATCTAGTTTGAAGTCAGTTTTTTTTATTGTGACTGAATTAAGTTTACTACATTTGGTTTTACACCAATAACAGTTATTTTTAAGGGTCAGAAGGGGAAGAAATGGCTCTTTGGATCTTACCCTGTTGATTTTTCATATTGTGTCCCTTTTGAAATAGTTTTAGTTGGCGTTCTGAAACACAAACTGTCACTTAAATGTCTTCAATCAGGGTGTGAAATATTGGTCATTACAGTGTTTACATACTGTGTATTTAAATAAGAATGTACAGAGTAAAATGAATGAACAATACATAGGCCTACTTAATATGTACAGTAATTGTGTGCTGCTAATAATTCATTATTATTACATGTAAAACAGGCACTAAAGCGTTACTGAATTATTTTGTTGTCAGTAGTTGGTCATCAAGTGGCCCTACTGCACCAGAGCAGGGCTTTAGAGCTTAATTATATTAGTGGATAGAAAGTGCTGATTATGTAATGAGCTTTCCCTTGGTCTAATTGAGGGCATGAAAGGGGCAGAATGGATATGAAGTCTTCAGTCCTCCAGTTTTAGGGGTGTGTCAACAGCTTAATAATAGGTGACTTATGTTTTCTGGTTCAGAGTTAAGTGTTGGAGATGACCTCATTTGAATGTAGTTGGGACAACAAATATTTTGTATTAATAATATTGATTGTAATATTGACAGTTTGATATGTTCTGTGGGGGGGGGGGGCATATTCCCCCGTACTGTCTTGAATATATATCCCTGCTTAAAGTACTTCAGATGTTTTAAAGAGGAACATAGAAGATTAACAAAATATCTGCTGGTTGCATTGTTTGTGATTAGTTTAGGTTGAGTTCATAAAAACTTCTACTCTTATGATTGTTAAGAGGCGATTATGACAAAACGTTCAAGTATCTTTAACAAAGGTTTACCACAGACCTTATTTTTCTAATAAATTGAAGAGAAAAAAATGTGTAGGAAATTCCTACAAATTGAAGTCAAGGGTGAACAGCTCTATACTACTTCTAGTTTCAAATCTTAGTTCAAATCTTTTTATTTTTTTCTTTTTTTTTTTTTCCAGCAGCCCTGAGGGAAATGGATTTTAGAGGCAGTATGAATCAAACATGGCATGTGACTGTAAGGATTCTAAATGTGGCCAACAGGGGGTGGGGGTGGCGTTTCTTAGTAAAGCATGTGCCAGTGTTATGCAGTAAAGTCGAACACGTTAACATTAATTAAGCATTTACTTGCTGTTCAAACACGTGCTGAAAATGACCAGTGTCTGTTTTGATTATAGGATACCATAATGAGGAGTTGAACGTCTTCACTTCATGTTTATGTTTGTCTACCTAAGACTTTACAGCTTTTATTTGTGTCAAGTGACAGTCAAGGTGGGTCGGAGGGTGGGGTGGTTGGGAGGGGATTGGTGTTGGGTGGAATGGGCCAACATGAGAAGTGTCCCCCCAGAGAAGAGGTGGACTATTACTTTTCTTTTTCTTTTTTTTGATTTTCTCCCCTTTTCTCCCCAATTTGGAATGCCCAATTCCCAATGCGCTCTAAGTCCTCGTGGTGGTGTAGTGACTCTGGATTGCGGAGGATGAATCTCAGTTGCCTCCGCGTCTAGTCAATCCACGCATCTTATCACATGGCTTGTTGAGCGCGTTACCGCGGAGACATAGAGCATGTGGAGGCTTCACGCTATTCTCCGTGGCATCCACGCACAACTCACCATGCACCCCACCGAGAGCGAGAACAACATTATAGTGACCACGAGAAGGTTACCCCATGTGACTCTACCCTCCCTAGCAACCGGGCCAATTTGGATGCTTAGGAGGCCTGGCTGGAGTCACTCAGCACGCCCTGGATTCGAACTTGCGACTCCAGGGGTTGTAGTCAGCGTCTTTACTCACTGAGCTACCCAGGCCCCCATGACTATTACTTTTCTAAGCAATCAAGAGTTACAATTTTTGTCTGGTGGTCGATGAAATGGGCATAAAAATCCCATAGACTTACATTGAAGGAGGGCCCTTAGCCATAGAGGGACCAGAATATCATAGAGATTCAATGAGCACTTTATTAGGTACACCTGTACAGCTATTCATGAGATAATCTTATCAGCCAATCATGTGGCAATGCATAAAATCACGCAGATATGGGTTAGGAGCTTTAGGAAATGTCCACATCAACCATCAGAATTGGGGAAAAATGTGATTTCAGTGATTTCGACTGTGGCATGATTGTTGGTGCCACATGGGCTGGTTTGAGTATTTCCGTAACTGCTGATCTCCTGGAATTTTCCTTCACATCAGTCTCTTAAATTTACTCAGAAAGGTGCCAAAAACAAAAAAACATCCAGTGATCGGCAGTTCTGAGGACAGAAACACCTTGTTGATGAGAGAGGTCAATGGAGATTGTCCAGACTGGTTCAAACTGACAAAAAGTCTACGGTAACACAGATAACCGCTCTGTACAATTGTGGTGAGAAGAATAGCATCTCAGAATGCACAACATGTCCTTTATCTGTCTATGCTTAGATTAGTATATTAAGCTAAATGTGTCATTTTTTAAATTAAATACAAATTCTATTTTTCATCAGGGAGATGATTTTAAAATAGTTTCTCTCATTTTTAACAGAATCGATTTTTTCCCCACCCCTAGTATTTATAAATGGATATATAGAAGAATAGTTGCATGAGGTTCACAGGCTGTTATTTGTGCTCAAAAGAGTCAGGAATGGTAATGAATGAAATGAAACAATTATAATATCATGCAAAAATCATGGCAGGTAAGAACTCATTCTACATTGTTTAGTGTTTAGATGCATGAATATTCTTTTCAGGGTCATAAAGGCTGAACATAATACCAGTGCTTTAAAAGTAGCTTTCACATAATTGTATGTTTAGGTCTCATGACACATAATGGAACTCACGTTGATATTCTGGAAATCCATTGCAATTTCTTCAATTAAATAAAAAGAAAAAAATATTTTAAAGTCAACAGGGCTCACCTTGTGATCATAAATTGTCAAAGTTTCCCTTAAATTAAAAATGCCTTTTAACAGACAGATTAATACAGTAATGCTGAAATGCAGCAACATGAGTCTGCAAAGGGGAAAAGCAATTTATGGGTGCAAGACATTTTGAGGGGGAAACCTGAGACATTTGGAATAAATCTGCCTTGGTCTTGCATGGAACTTGGATTCATGTAAACATAAGTGCTAATGCATGTCTACATTAGGAGGTAAGAAGCTGGAGAGCTTGTCCGACTGGTTTCACCATTCATTCTGTCGCGAAACTAAACGCCTCTGTTATTCCATCAACATGCCAACTGTGCTTTTCACCAGGTGTATGGACACCCATATTTACATTACAGGTAAATATACTGTGACGATACGTAGGAAGATTTGGTTTGTAAATATATAAAAAACATTATTTCCAGTTTTAGATTTGTCCATTGTGTTAACATTTACAGTTTCAAAATCAAAACTAATAGTCAAGTTATTGTGGAAATTAGTTTTGCTTTGAGATATTACTCAGTATGAATGAATTTTTACAAGGAAAAAATTGCAGTGCAATATAACAATATGCACTTTTTTGTTTTGTGTGTATACACAATACAGCTAAAGCACACTAATTAAAGCACAGCTGCTAAAAATATCTAAATATTAGGGATTGGAATCGTAAGGAACTGAACAACTCTGATTCTTCTTAAAGATTCTGGTTCCTTTACAGTTCCATTTACAGTTCTTTTGGTAATTTTGAGGAATAAATATTTTGAAATATTGGATAATGCGATTATAATTGAAAATAATGATATCATTTCTCATTTTAACAGAACATATTCTTGCACAAAGGTATGTTTACACAGACTTCTTAATTAAGATATTTTATTCATTCATTCGTTTTTAGAAAATACCACTAACAACAAAACTCTTACTGTATATATTTAACTACACATTGTCTTATTACTCTGGCTTAAATGTCTTATGAGCCTTATCCACACGAAAGTCATGAAAAATCATTTGGTTCCTTTATTTATTTAAATGGAACCAGTTCTGAATAAGAACTGGTTCTCAGTTCCCAACTGTATTAAATATAAAATAATAAATATATACATAAAAAATCTAGATAAACTAGTCAGCTAATGGAATTGCTAATGGTTGCTGGACGACTTTTTGTAGTCAACCATTGTGACTCATCCCCAATGAAAATATTATTAAGAGACTCATTTTTAAGGGTCAGATCAGGTAGAAATAACAGTAACACTTTCTATGAAGCCCCTATTTATAGTGCATTGTAAAGGCATTACAAATGCATTATACTGCATTCGTAATGTCTCATAATACACCTTATAATGAGTTATAACTTCTCATAAATAATTATAACTAAAGTTATAATACATTATAAGACTTCCCCAATTCATAGTTATACTTTAGAGTATAATGCATTATAACACAAGCAGCATCCAATATTAACGCAGCAGATGTTATTAAAGTTAAATGTATAAGTGCTTTATAGAGTAAACAGTCAAATGGCCTTCTTGATATGATCATATTATAAGTGGTCTTTGCCTGCTTTAAGTAAAGTTATAAAAGCAATATCTTCTTATAAACAGCCATAACATAAACTTGTAACAAACAATACCTTACAAGTCAAAACTTATTTAATAGAAGTTATTTATAAAAATAAGTCTCCAAATAAGATGCACATACATTAAAGTTTATTGAATAGAGTTCAGTATAGAGTCAGTTTTACATTGAATGTGTGTTATTTTGTGCATGTGTAAGGTAAATAACTTCCACCATGACTTGTAATGTCTTATAACCACTTATGGATGTTTATAAGAAGACATTGCATTTGTCACTTTACTTAAAGCATACCTATTATATATATATTACAAATATATATAATACATTGCAACTTCTGCAGATAAAATTAAATGTTGCTTCTGTTATAAAGCATTATACTCTAAGGTATATCTATGAATAGGTCATTATTATAATGTATTATAATTGTGGTTACAAGTATTTATGAGATGTTATAACATATTATAAGGCATATTATGAGACATTACTAATGCATAATAATGCCTTTACACTGCATTATAAATATGGGCTTCATAGAAAGTGTTACTCTGTATAGCATGCATCTATATCAACTTCAGCGGCATTACAAGCTAAATCATATTTTGCCCCACTAACTGTATACTGTATCTCAGATCCAAGAAACACCTCTTCATTACTATAATCTAAAAAATAATGAGTCACAGTTATAGTTTATTTAAATATTTTGTTGTAACCAATTGCATTGATTCATTAGCCACTTTTCCCCATTGAGGTGTCTCGCAGTGTGTATCGCTTCTTTTAAGAGATGAACAAGGCAACTCACTGCAGTCAAGCCTGTTGCTTAGTTGCTATACTGTAACTGTAATAAATTGTTGCCAGTTTTTACAATGTCTGTCAGGACACAGGCCAACATCTCATTAGTAATTCATTTTGAGTTTACACCTTGCATGTGACCTGATTATGACTGAATGACGACAGACTACTTTAGAGGTTTGCAGGTTTTAATCAGTCTTATGCAGTTGTCTCTATCCACCTGGACAACTGGATATGCACTCAAATACACAGTTATTCCTTTCAATAATGTAATGATCCTAATCCCTAACCCGGCGAACGCTAGTCTTGATCTGGCTCACAGCCGATCTCCTTTCAGGTATATGTCACCTACTGGTGCAACACTACACCTTTGTTCGCAACTCAGAGGTGGAGGGACCATGCAATGTTAGATCAGGCTAGGGCTGGCTGCTTATGTATTGTGCAAATGTTACAAAGTTACACCACAGGGATTGGAATATTGTTTTCTCAAAGAAAGTGTTTGAATCGTACTTCTCTCGTCTGAAAACTGAACATAGAGGTCTTAAAGGAATTGTCCACCCAAAATTTTGTCAACATTTACTTACACACTCATATTGTTCCAATTCAAATTCCCTAAGTCTTTTTTTCTTCTATAGATCAGAAAAAGAGATGTCAGGCAAAATGTTAGCCTCAGTCACCATTCACTTTCATAGTATGGTAAAAAGATGGAATGAAAGTGAATGGTGACTGAGACCAACATTCTGCTTAACATCTTCTTTAATGTTCAGTGGAAGAAATAAAGTCATATGCGTTTGGAGTCACATGAAGGAGAGTAAATGATGACAGAATCTTTATTTTGGGGTAAATTTAAAGAAATGTGCATGTAAGAGCATACAATGCATGTTCCAAAAAATGCATCAATGCATGCTCAAATGTGTTCAGAATATGTCGAGTCCTCTACATTTAGAAAAAGATACTGTATGTTCACAATGTAGTGCCAGTTTAATTTTTTTAATATGACGGTTTTAAGGAAAGTAATTTGTATAACAAGCAACATGTTGTTACTCAAGTGTAATTTTCTTTCTTTCTTCTATTTAATAGTCCTTTTAATTTTATAGCGGGAAATGCTTTTAGTACATATACAATTGCAAACATCACAGGGTTTAATCATATCATATTGTTGGGATTTTCTAAAGCAAACATAAAATTACATTCATAATAGGGGCTCTAATGCACTCATGCTGGCATACAGTATGATTCACTGTCCTGCCATATTTTCTAAGTTTTTCAAAAAGAGGTAAGATATTCAGTGTAGATGTGAAAAAAATGCATTTGATTGAGCTGAAATGCTGTTTATTATGTTGCCATGACTACAAGCACTCATTCTTTTTCTAAATTGCACTCTTTGTTTTTCTGACTTGAATTCAAGCATCTTAAATTATGGATTAAATGGTAAATTAACCATTAAAATGTATCTGAATGGAAGATCGCTGTTGTTAATGTGTGCTCAAAATCTCATGTTAAAGAACAACATCGTGATTCTTGTTGTTCTATAACAATATTCAAACTATGACAGTCATGCACACTCAGATATGCTTTGCATTTATTTGCGTCCTTGTGTGCCACCTAATTTATGAGCTGTTAATGGGATAGTTCACCCAAAAATTTTAATTAGTCTCTCATCAATTACTCACTCTCATGTTGTTCCAAATCTGTATTACTTTCTGTGTAATATCTCATTTTGTGTTCCACAGTAGAAAGAATGTTAGGGAATCACAGCTTCAGTCACTATTAACTTTCATTGCAACTTTTCGCCATACAATGAAAGTGAATATGACTAAGGCTAACATTCTTCCTTAAAATGACTAAGGCTAACATTCTGCCTAAAATCTCCATTTTGTGTTCCATGGATGAAAGAAAGTAAAATGGGTTTGGAATAAGATGAGTCACAATGCACAGTGTGAAGCACTTAGACGCACTTCCCTCTGTAAGTAAAATGATGGAGGGAGAGGCCAAAATTAGGTCTGGTAATCCTCCTAGATCTTTTCATAGCTTTAACCTGAGAACATTAATTCCCAATGCCAGGATGACCTCTCAAAGCTATCTCTGGAATTATGAGGGACAGAAATGGAAAACAAGAGTAGAGGGTGTGTGGGTAGGAGCGAGGAAAAACGTCTTCAGCAAGTTGCTAGATTATCTTTAGATATGTGCTGACTTGTCAACAAGCCCCTGCTTGCTTGCCTCTGTGCACCCACCTTAGCAGCTTAACCCCCCTTGGATGTTATGTAAGATCACTGTAAACAGCAGAAGGGGAATCTTCTAATGCCAATTATCAGGTCAAAAGGAACATTCTTGAAATCAATGCATCATAGAGTGGATAATGCCATCAGTGTTGGAGAATCAAGGATAAATAAGGAAGCATAGTTAACCCGTTACTTCCAGAATCAGGCCCCATAGTGTCTGGATATTCATTTTTATGTGACTGTGTTACAAGGCAACTGGGTTCACTGACTGTGAGCTCTTTTGTCACAACAGTTCAGAGTGCACCACTCGTTTGACACAAGCTTTCAGTTCTTATATACAAGTCAATAAATCAATGTAATATTGCTTCTGGGTTGTTACCTTTGGAAAGCTCTTGCCACATTTGCTTGAGGTCATTATAACTGCCTGTTTGTTTTATTGTTTATCTAGTAAGTTACAGTGGGTTTTAGACTGTTAAAAAATATGTATGATACATATGGTAATGGTAATATAATGGCCAATGGTAATAACAAACAGGGTACATGTCAGTCTTTGAGCACTTAGCAAAGCATAGTTTCTGGGTTGCTTTGGGGGTTTTTTTTGGCCTTTGAGATTCAGCCGCCCTGCAATAGGCATAGGGTAGAGGAGTAGATTTTGAATGATAACTTTTAAACATTTAAAGACAGACCAATACCATGAGCTCCGATGTTATTAATCGATAGAAAAAAATGAATGCGAAAAATACTTCCGACACCAAGACCAATGGGCAATCAACTCCCTATAGCTCTATATATCGTCAATCAGTATGCCGTAAACACGAATTTGGGCACTGGCAAGGGTGTTCATCCACTGAACATTGGGTCACTTATGACTCAATTACGTGCAACACGAGTACAAGGTTGTGCTTTTAAACGCAGCTGGAATTAATCAACAACATGGCTGTATAAATTGCACTGCCATGCATTTTCGTTGTAGATATTCAAACGTACAGTGTTATTTCTAAAAATAAATTACATAAATTACATAAATAAAAATATAAAGGAGTGTATTTTAAAACTTCTTCTTACAACTAATATTTAAAAGATTGTTTCCCTTTCATGTTAAGGATTAAGGATAAAATACATAACAAACAACATCTCTTTTATAGGGTCACAACACCCCCATGTTTCAGCACAGATGAGCTCTCACCACATTTTTAAATGATGCACTCAAAGTGGGCGTGATCAGCAGCGGAGTGAGGGGAGAAGGGGGAGTGAACCCAACATCTGTCTGATCCGTCACTCAGTTTTATTTTAATAATGCAGATAACAGCATCAAAGATTCTCACAATTGCTCGTAACAGAATGCACAAATAATTTATACACTGTTTTGTAAGCTCACAATACATTACTCACACTGGTCATATATATCAGTAATTTAATATGCAAATAAATGCCAAGCCATGTACTCTGTATCAAAAATATTTTAATGTTTTTTACACTTTAATAACTTTTGAGACTTATTCCAAGATGATGATTTACAAATATAAGTGCTTAGATCAGTTAACACACTTACATTAAGGATGGATGGATGGATGGCGTTTGTGTCTGGGACAATCAATGTAAACCGCATCTTTAACGAGTCCCAGTCAGAGACACCGCGCATCACCGCATATCTCAAAACACTCATGTTAATAAATGCGTGCTGCACAAACATTTAAAAGGTGTTGCCTTTGAATGAAAGCTTGTCCCGTCCCTCTGTCAGCAGCAAACATCAACATATTTTCGATAGATGTTGTTGGGGACTTGCGTCACAGTACTATCAACACTCTCAATTGACTGATGGCGTTTGAGAGTTTGAAGGGCTGGTCACGTGCATGGCAATGACTTGCTTGTCAAAGGGTAAAGGCCACGCCTTCTCATGAATAATATAGAGAATACCCGTGATGTAGATTTGCTGAAATTCAACGGAAAGCCTAAACCACATACGTCACGACCTGTGACATTGACTCAATGTTCATTTCAAACCCGGAAGACAAAAATAGCCTGAAAAATCCCTAAATGATCCCTTTTCCTCTTGAAATTAAAAGTAACAAATGTTGACATTTTCTGCTCTTGTGTGCAAGACATATATACCTGTTAAAAGTGTCTCACAAAAATGTGTTGTAGTGTTTCATAACCCTTTAAAGAGAAAACAAGGCTTTAACAACATATCCGGTAAAGGAACATAGTGAGCAACAATACAATTTTACGATTGAGACAGCCCTAGAAATGGCCGACTCCATATCAGTGCCCTGATTATTTAACTAGGGAGCTGATTGAGACACACCCCGAGAAAAAAGTGGGTGGGCACTGTTGTCCTCTGTTTAAGTTTGGGCAACAGTTAGGCTGCTGTCCTTGGTACTAAACAGTATTTAATGGTGTCCAGAGGCTTCGCCCATCTTTAGAGCTGGCAGCAGAAAAAAGAAAAGGGAGGCAATTGGAAGGTTGCCATCTACCTGATCTGACCCAAGGGGTCAGACAGGTAGAAGAGGCAGATTACATTTCAATCTAATTAGCTCCTTTGTCAGACAGCAAGCTATACATGATGAGTGAATAGTGGTGAATAATAGTTTAAGTTTCCTCTACCATAAATAGATTGTTTTTCAAAGCCAAGCAGCTCATGGACAGACATGTCCAAAGACCAACCGTACATTCAACAGCCCCTCTACGAGATTATTGAAAAATTGTAGAGACCACTGCTAGGAGGTTCCCTATTCACCGATGACAAAGAGCGCAGTGGTGGTGAAAGGGGTTAAAAACTGGATTGGAGCAGCTGGGTAAAATAATAGCTCTTGCTATTGTTTTCCTTTAAAGGGTACTTCTTGGGAAAGTGGATCATAGGTACTTTTGCAGGTTTGTAGATTTTTGCTTTGGCTTTGGCTTCAAGGTTTTCTGGCTCTGGTCACTTCTAGTGACTTCTCCAGGAAGTGGCTGAGATGTCTCTACTTCTGTTTTCCTGAAAAAGCCAAGTCTTGAGGGTAACCATGTTTGTTTGTAACCTTTTAAAGTATGGAAATAAGTATCAGTGTACTACAACGAATCAATCTTCATGCTTGGACAACATGGTGAGCCACCAACGTGATCACAAGGGAAATCGACATTGCTTCCGAAAGTTTATGTATGCATAAATCGACCCCATTCAGCCGAAGTACTGACAAGGTCAAGCAGCATTCCGCTTCAGACATTTTTGCATCATTTCGATCATGAACACATTTTCCTCTAGCACTACTTATAGTGTATTGTGCAGTAACCTCCGAGATACAGGTTCTGATCCAGTGGGAACCAGAAAGTAATCGCGTTCAAATAAAAAATGGCAAGCACGATACTGAGGATGCATTTTCCATCTAAAATTAAACTTTTACTGCACTGATGGTTAGGTTTAGGGTTGAGGTTAGGGTAACAGTGTACATTTAATAAAATATGCATTCCTCTTCACTGCATTACATCATTTAAAACTAAAAAATACAGTTGCTTTTGGCAGCACTCTATGGACATTTCACCCGGAAACTAGAGAAACTCACACGTAACTTGCCCATATGTTCAACAACACTTGTTTCGGCCACTGGGGGCAAAGATTTGAATTTCGGTCAACACGGACCGATTTCAGCAGCGAAACTTTTGACCTACTGTTGCCGATTTCCCAGTGTGATCAGTCTCGAAGCACTATTAGACTGCCAAATTGTCACAGGGCAGCGTCATGTACTGTATTGTTTGTTTCCTGCCTGAGTGGCTCATTTACTGAGATGCCAGCAGCCTGACTGACTTCATTGCATTGGAGCAGTGGAGCCCAACACAGTTTGACTGGGTCTTTCTGTTATGATGATATAATCCCTTACGTAATCAGATATGCAAAAATGCCAGCTGGAGAAGCTTTTTTTTCTTTTTTAATCTGTGATGCCATACTGTTGAGAAGGAGAAATAAAAGTTACTTGCTCTCTGCTCTCTCTCTCTCTCTCTCTCCCTCATTTTCTATCTGTCATGTTTATGTCTCACTCAATCTGTGGTTCTATTATCATGCTTTTCATGTGCTTAGTGCTTATTTCTGTCATCAGATTAATGGTGGGCTAAAGATAAGGCCGATTGTGCAGAGGAGTCAGATGCCAAGTGTATTTGCATATTATTTCCATACTAACACGGGCAGCACTTAATATTGTAATGCTAACAGAAACTGATACATAGGTGAAATAAGGGCCAACATGACACAGCAGAAATGATAAATGCCAACACAAACTTACTGTTTAGCTTTTGTTTCCCTATTACAGGTTTAATGCATTTTAAAGGAATAGTTCACCCAAAAATAAAAACATTCGGTCCAACATGCTGCACAACATCTCCACTTGTGGTCCACAGAATAAAGAAAGTCATACAACATGAGAGTATTTTATAACTGAATTTTCATAGGGTTCATATATTCTCATATTTAAAAAAATCCCTTTAAGTTGGCTACCATGATCAAGTAATTCTCATGCTAATAGTTCAATGTTATAAAAAAATGTGTGACACAAAAAGTGTCATGGCTGGTGATGCATTCATATCCATTTTAGTTGCCGCTGGATTGCCTCAAAGCCATATTCTCAGTATAAGTTAGGGCTTGTTTTATTCAGAAAGTTCAGGTTTCTTTACATTACAAATAAGGTCAAGTTGGATGTGTTGTAATTTACATTTATTGGCAGATGCTTTAACCAAAGTGATTTAAACTGCATTCAAGCAACACATTTTATTAGTTTGTGTGTTGCCTGAGAATCAAACCCATGACTTGGCATTGCTACAGTAGCACTATGCTCTACCATTTGAACTTCTCACAGGTCACAGGTTGTGACCTCATCCATCCATATACAGGTGCATCTCAATAAATTAGAATGTCGTGGAAAAGTGCATTTATTTCAGTAATTCAACTCAAATTGTGAAACTCGTGTATTAAATAAATTCAGTGCACACAGACTGAAGTAGTTTAAGTCTTTGGTTCTTTTAATTGTGATGATTTTGGCTCACATTTAACAAAAACCCACCAATTCACTATCTCAAAAAATTAGAATACATCATAAGACCAATTAAAAAAACATTTTTAGTGAATTGTTGGCCTTCTGGAAAGTATGTTCATTTACTGTATATGTACTCAATACTTGGTAGGGGCTCCTTTTGCTTTAATTACTGCCTCAATTCGGCGTGGCATGGAGGTGATCAGTTTGTGGCACTGCTGAGGTGGTATGGAAGCCCAGGTTTCTTTGACAGTGGCCTTCAGCTCATCTGCCTTTTTTGGTCTCTTGTTTCTCATTTTCCTCTTGACAATACCCCATAGATTCTCTATGGGGTTCAGGTCTGGTGAGTTTGCTGGCCAGTCAAGCACACCAACACCATGGTCATTTAACCAACTTTTGGTGCTTTTGGCAGTGTGGGCAGGTGCCAAATCCTGCTGGAAAATGAAATCAGCATCTTTAAAAAGCTGGTCAGAAGAAGGAAGCATTAAGTGCTCTAAAATTTCTTGGTAAACGGGTGCAGTGACTTTGGTTTTCAAAAAACACAATGGACCAACACCAGCAGATGACATTGCACCCCAAATCATCGCAGACTGTGGAAACTTAACACTGGACTTCAAGCAACTTGGGCTATGAGCTTCTCCACCCTTCCTCCAGACTCTAGGACCTTGGTTTCCAAATGAAATACAAAACTTGCTCTCATCTGAAAAGAGGACTTTGGAACACTGGGCAACAGTCCAGTTCTTCTTCTCCTTAGCCCAGGTAAGACGCCTCTGACGTTGTCTGTGGTTCAGGAGTGGCTTAACAAGAGGAATACGACAACTGTAGCCAAATTCCTTGACACGTCTGTGTGTGGTGGCTCTTGATGCCTTGACCCCAGCCTCAGTCCATTCCTTGTGAAGTTCACCCAAATTCTTGAATCGATTTTGCTGGACAATCATAAGACTGCGGTTCTCTCGGTTGGTTGTGCATCTTTTTCTTCAACACATTTTCCTTCCACTCAACTTTCTGTTAACATGCTTGGATACAGCACTCTGTGAACAGCCAGCTTCTTTGGCAATGAATGTTTGTGGCTTACCCTCCTTGTGAAGGGTGTCAATGATTGTCTTCTGGACAACTGTCAGATCAGCAGTCTTCCCCATGATTGTGTAGCCTAGTGAACCAAACTGAGAGACCATTTTGAAGGCTCAGGAAACCTTTGCAGGTGTTTTGAGTTGATTAGCTGATTGGCATGTCAAAATATTCTAATTTTTTGAGATAGTGAATTGGTGGGTTTTTGTTAAATGTGAGCCAAAATCATCACAATTAAAAGAACCAAAGACTTAAACTACTTCAGTCTGTGTGCATTGAATTTATTTAATACACGAGTTTCACAATTTGAGTTGAATTACTGAAATAAATGCACTTTTCCACGACATTCTAATTTATTGAGATGCACCTGTAAATGGCAGTGACCCATAAGCACTTTTTTTGGATGGGGATTTTGCCTAAGACAGTTTAGAAGATTTTTAGTTCATGAAAGGTTCACGGAGCTTAAGATACAGTATGTCCATTTGTTTAATCTAATTTAGATCTCTCAAATCCCTCTAACAAGCTCTGGTTTTTGTTTGGCACTGTAAACACCAAGACAAAAATAACTTTAGTGCCAAAAATGTATCAATGATTAGCAAAAGCATGTATCTTTCATAATCTTAGCTGGCAAGACATGAATATTCATTAGAGATTTTGATGTTAATATAGCAGGGATTCAACATGTAAGAGCTATTTAAAGGGATAGTTCACCCAAAAATGAAAAGTCTTTCATCATTTACTCACCCTCATGCCATCCCAGATGTGTAAGAATTTCTTTATTCTGCTAAACACAAACAAAGATTCTTAGAAAAATATCTCAGCTCTGTAGCTCCATACAATGCAAATGATTGGTGGTCAGAACACTGAAGGTCCCAAAAAGCGTATAAAGGCAACATAAAAGTAATCCATACGACTCAAATAGTTAAACCCAAATCTTCAGAAGCGATAGGTGTAGGAGAGAAACAGATCAAAATTTAAGTCCATTTTTCTTTTTCTTTTTTTTATATATAAATGTCCACTTTCACTCTCCTAAGAGTTCTTCTTCTTTTGTTTTTGGTGAATTGCATTCTTCGTGCATATCACCACCTATTGGGCAGAGAGGAGAATTTATAGAAAAAAAGTACTTAAATATTGATCTGTTTCTCACCCACACCTATCATATCGCTTCAGAAGACATGGATTTAACCACTAAAGTCAAATGGATTATGGTGCCTTCAGTGCTTTTTGGACCTTCAAAGATCTGGTCACCTTTCACTTGAATTGTATGGACCTACAGAACTGAGATGTTCTTCTATATATCTTTGTTTGTGTTCAGCAGAAAAAAGAAAGCCATACGCATCTGGGATGGCATAAGGGTAACTAATTGATGAGATAATTTTCATTTTTGGGTGAACTATTCCTTTAACATTTTCTCCAATCCACAGTACAGTAAGCTAGTCAACAAATTTTTTAGGGATTTGTTTTGCTGCGTTTTTCTGTCAGATTTGCAAAAGTTTAGCTTGGAAAGTTTAGGCATTGACAGTCTGTTTTACAGTATGAGTAGAGTTGAGCAATCCTTTGTGGAACACATACACGTCTTTTTTTCTCATCTGCAGAAATATTACAGGAAAGAGCATTGAGTTTAACCTTAACCTCAAAGTCTGTCTAGGTCATGTTGTAAACGTTGAGAAATGAACTATTAAACTAGCGGAAAAACTCCCACACTAAAAGATAGCGTTTTTTACATGCTGAATTGGACATGTAAAACCTAGAAAATGGCAGTTTGATGACCATTATATTTTTTAATTGGTAAGCAGTTTTATGGCTTATGTTTTATAGTACGCTACAGTTGTACATTGGTTGCAAAACCTCATGAAATATAGATGGTACCTTTCGAGTTTGCACTTACAGATGACATTGGGACGATGTTGATGCTCACTTTGATTCAACAACGTGCGCTCTCGCTTCTAGTTAAACGATGACTCAGGCAGTACTGTACATTACTGCGAAACTTGATGAGTAGGGCCAGAATTGTTCCTGTTTGCTAAAATCAAACAGATCATAATTCATATTGTCCAGAGAATTCTGATGAGAAACACACTAAATGGAGAAAGTGTCAAAAGTTTGGATATGTGCGCACATATATACATAAGATGGAATATTGTTTATGCCCAATGGGTGACAAAGGAGACTTTTGCTTATTGTGAAATACCAATCTGGGACAGGTGCAATGTCTTCATTTTGATGGTACAGATAAGGCAGTATAAACTGCCTCATTTTTTTGCATAACACCTTGTTTAGGATGTCACCTTTTGGCTGAGCTGTTACCTTCGTGACTCACTTAATAGTGAGTCACGATATGACCTATATGCATCTATGTATCTTATGTTTATACTTAACACAAGATTTATCAACACATACTTTAAATATGGCAATATTACAATAATGAATCTGTTCTACTTAATGATTAGTAATTCAGTTATGCATTTGTAATTTATATATACATTTTAAACACATCATCACAGTTTGTTCCCCATCTAATAAAGAATTATTGGGATCTTCATGCCCATGGGAATAATATTGAAAAATCTCTTTTTCTCTCTCGTATCTCTTTTCTCTGAGCAGTTTGCAAGCCATTAGGCATGATGGGAAATTCTGGGGCCATGCTGATTTTGACCTTTATCGCCACTTTAATATCACAAGCAGCAGGTGAGTAATCTCATTAACTCTATTACATGAAAAGTTTATGTACAACTGGACTGATTTTGCTATTTATAAATATGGAAATATCATCCATTCTTAAGTTTGTTTATATTCTAAATATATCTGTTATTCTATATTCTAAATGTTTAGTGTTATTTATTTAAATAAAAATGGCATAAAGTACATTATAGCAATTTTTTTTTTTTTTCAAAAAAATTGGAATTTTATCATTATTTACTCACCCTCATTTTGAAATGTTGATATTCAGTAGAATGTTCTCACTGTCCTTTTCCATACAACTGATGTGGAGAGTTGAAAAAAAAAAAAAACACTATAAAAATAGTTAATCTGTCTTCTATGCTATATTCCAAGTACTCTTCGATATGATAGCTTTGTGCATTGTTGGGGGTGCTTCTTTGAAACTGTAGATTCCTATACTACAAGCTACTCATAACTAAGCATTTAAACTACAGTCAAGCTACTTTAAAAAATGTAATCAGTTACTCTACAAGTTACTAACAAAAAGTAACTTACTACATTGAATCTCTTTAAAGAAGAACATATTAGTAAATATATAACAATTAGATGATACTATTTAATTAGGGTGAAATTAAACAATTAGCATGACAACATTAAATTGAGCATTTACATTTAGAATAAATGTTAACTAATAAAACTAGAAAACACCCTATTGGATGTAATTAAGTTGAAATATAGTGATAAAAGGCAGCAATTAACTAAATATTTCACTTAAAAAAAGAAGGCAAACTGAATCAAGTGAATCATTGAATTATTTATGTGAATTACAGTAGTTAATTTACATTTAGCATCTGAACAAACTGACTAAAATCAATTGGAGTTCCCAACACTTAATATAAGCTAATCATTTATAAATGGACATATCTTAATTGTTTATTCCCCACGCTACATGAGAAAGAGAGGGCGGTTTTAGGTGAGTGTGTTTTCTGCCTCGGCTCCATCACGGAGTTCGCAATATAATGTGACAAATGTACCATACTAGTAACACCGCTACTTATTGGAAAATGTAGCTTGTCAATGGAAAAGTAACACTTTTGTGAAAAAAGCTGAGCTACTGTCACACTACTGAAAAATGTAGTTAGGTTAGTAGCATCGCTAGTTAGTAACTCCTCAATACTGGCTTTGTGTTAGACACAGACAGAAATTAAGTTGATTTTAAAGGGATATTTCTCTCATCATTTACTCACTTGCCTGTCATCCCAGATGTGTTTGGCTTTCTTCTGCTGAACACAAACAAAGATTTTTAGAAGAATATTTCAGCTCTGTCCATACAAAGCAAGTGAATGGTGGCCAGAAATGTAAAGGTCCAAAAAGCATATAAAGGCAGCATAAAAGTAATCCATAAGACTCCAGTGGATAAATCCATCTCTTCAGATGCTATATGATAGGTATGGGTAAGAAACAGATCAATATTTAAGTTATTTTTAACAAAAGAAAATCTCTTTCAGAATGTGAAAGTGAAAGTGGAGATTTGTGGTAAAAAAGGATTGAAATATTGATCTGTTTCTCACCCAAACTGATTGCATTGCTTCAGAAGACATATTAAACCACTGGAGTCATATGGATTACTTCTATTCTGCCTTAATGTGATTTTTGGAGTTTCAAAGGTCTGGTCACCATTCACTTGCATTGAAAGGACCTACAGAGCTGAGATATTCTTCTTGTGTTTAGCAGAAGAAAAAGAAAGTCATAGACATATGTGATGGCATAAAAGTGAGTAAATGATGAGAGAGATGTGAACGGGGTGAAATGATGACAGATTTGTAACTTTTTGGTAAACATCACTACAGAGAAAAACCTTACCTTGCATTGATTATTTGAAGCTTACTCTTGGAGGAAGAGAGTGTGTGTATAAAAATATATTACTGTAACCAGTTTTACAAACAGAAGAAATAGATAGTGGGAATGTCAACTCTGTACACTAAATCGGTCACACTGTCTCCACAGGTGTCAGTCCCCCAGGTAAGCCCAGACTCACGAGCTGTCGCTCTCCAGAAAAGGAGACGTTTACCTGCTGGTGGGAGCCGGGAGATGATGGAGGCTTGCGCACCACCTACGCCCTGTACTACCACCTTGAAAAGTCAGTCCTTCTTCTTCTTCTACATTCTTCCCTTTTCTAGAGATTAGAAGGATATTTTTTTTTTTATCTTGAGAGAGTAAACTTAAACTTTAAAGGTGAGGGGTGTTATTAAACAATCATTGTAAGATCCTGCATGTAAACCCACTCAATTTCTCTGGCCCTTTTTCCTGTTTCGAGTGGTTTCAACCAGATTTTCTCTGCCATGCGTTTCGCTTTCTCTCTTTTCTCCCCTTCTAAGCAGATATGTGAAGTTATCAGAAAGTCATACATGACTTAACCCTCACATACACACATGTGCCCACACACCCAGATTAATATAAACCACTTAGTTTGTTCTGTTTACTATCATTTGATGAAGAAGATCTCTATGAAGTGTTTTGCCAACATTACGGCTTTAAGATTCAGCAAGCGTGAACTTTACACAAATGTATAAAATCTAAAACTGTGTAAAACAAGTTTACAGAGTTTTACATGCAAAGCATGTGCCCGCACCCAGATATTTCAGTCAAGACTAGAATGAGAGGTTACTGCATGCATAAGAATGTAATATAACTTTGACACAACAATGCCAAATCTGACAACCCCATGAAATGATTTGATGAATGCAAATTTATTTTTCGTGTTGTTGACATAGTTCCTGAAACAGGAAGTTGGGGCAGGACATTTTTTTATAGCTCATAACCTCGCTGTCAGGTAGTATTAGGGGGGCATTCTCATTCAAGGGCATTTCATTGGACAAAAGTGTGTAAAAATGACAATAAAATAAAAAAACAAATGTCCCCATGATGAGTCATCAATATTTTTGGTTCATTAAAAGCCATAAAAGCCTCAAAACTTTAAAGAAGTTAATTTCCCTCTGTAAAAATATACTGTTGTAATACCTACACTGATCAAACATTAGTTTAGTTAATTATTAATATAGTTTTTAGTTAGCATTCAAGTGCACATTTTCAGCTTTGGTTGTGGATGATCATGGCATTTGAATGTGTTCTATAGATGCAACAAACACAAATTAGCTTTAGAGAATGATTTGAATCTCACTTGTATAATTTCCTTGCATTATTCTAGTTTAAAGCATGTACATCTCTGTTAATGTCTCTCGTACACAGCTCAGAGACGGTCTATGAGTGCCCGGATTATAAAACTGCAGGAGAGAACTCATGTTTCTTCAGCAAAAATGACACATCTTTGTGGGTCAACTACAACATCACAGTGGTGGCCAACAACGCCCTGGGGAAGAACATTTCAGACCCCGTGGAGGTGGACGTGGTCTATATAGGTAAAACTTCCTCTCACATTTCCTCTTTTTTTTATGGAGTAACATGCTTATACGTTTCCATCAACAACTTGTTTGTTTTTCCAAGTACATCCTGTACTTTACCACCCCCTCTGTTCTTTTATTGCCCCATAATACAATTTGGTTTCTCTTTACCAGTCCCCCTCTTGCTTTTTCACTTACGTTTTGTCCTGCTATTTGTCACTTGTTTATAAGTTAATTGGTATTTTCATTTTTGTTGCATATTTTATTGAGACAGAGTCATTAATGACACACAATGTGCATTTATTGCTCGTCTGCGCTCACTGTTGGGAAAGAATATTATTCTGACGTTTGGGTTGTAAAATATTATACCCCAATTCCATCTGGTCACATGTTTCTCATGCATTATGCCAAAAGCCTTTTTTTTATTTTTTGTGTAGTTGTTTACCAATCTAACAATTATGATCTAAAATGAATTCTCATCGTTTATTTTTAGCAGCCGTTTGAGTTTTTCCAGTAGTTTGCCTTGTGTTTCTTTGATCTGAAAGTTTTTTTGCAGGCCAAGCCAGTGTTAACATTAACTCACATGTACCGCTATAACTGCAAGACTAAACTTTAACTAATGTTTTTTATTTATGCTGAAGGGGCGAAACACTCATTCACAATATGTAGCATGCTTTTGGTCTTTATTTATTACCTTTTCGGTGAGTTTTGAAGTTTGTGTGCAAAGGTCACCTGGATTGACCTTATTACAAGGTGTTTGTCACCCATCATTTTATACCCACAAACTGGAAAAAAATGGTTTTCTGTGTAGCTGCAGAACAGATAGAGTGAGAAAGGAATAGTTCATTCAAAAAATTTAATTTGGTCAACATTTAATCACCCCCTATGTCGTTCCATGCCTGACTTTCTTTCTTTCATGGAACACAATGTTAGATGATATTAGGCAGATATTCTGAGCTGCTCGTTTCCATATAATGAAAGCATATAGAGACCAGTGGCTGTCAAGCTTCAAAAAGGGCAAAAAGTCTTTATTTGCTATTATAGCACATAGGATGTGCGATAATACAATTCTTCATGTCATGTGATACCTTTGTGTGAGGAACAGGCTGAAATTTAAGATGTTATTCACTGAAAGTCATGCTTTCCACCATAGATCTAAAATCTCATTCAGTGGATTGTCAATTGGCCTATTTCTCAAACAAAAACTATCGAATGGCTTCAAAAGACTCGGAATACAGCCCACACGTTTACGACTACATGACTACTTTTTCATCCTTTTCGGAGCTTGAATGTGTTACATTCATATGAGCAGACAGAGAAGAAAATTTGAATTAAGTTTGGAGCAGAAGAAATAGAAATAAACCTTGTGTAAATTGTCAGCTTTACGCTAAGCTAAAATGCTATTTCTAGCCATTTTACTTGCACACGTTACCAGGTACGATCATATTTTTTTATCACAAAAATCCACATTAGATCATTTATTTTTTCTCTAGTAAGACCTTTGATAATAGGGCAAAAATATTATTCTTGATGATCATTTTGTATTGTTTTTGTAACGTTTTTTTCTTTTTTATTTGCTTTATCTTGTTTTAGAAGCAACACTGTATAAGATATTTAGGATTTTTTCAGAGAATGTAAGTGAAAAAATCTACCAGTCCTTAAGAAGTAATCCAAAGTATTTAGAATACGTTACTGACCTTGAGTAATCTAATGGGATATGTTACAAATTACATTTTACTGCATGTATTCTGTGATCTGTAGTGGAAAACATTTAAAAAGTAACCCTCCCAACCCTGCTCATAATCAACTGTACTTAAAAATATTTTAGTGTAGGCAGACTATTAAATCTTGTGTATTCATTTAATTTCTTTCCTCTACTCGCTATCTACAGTTCAACCCAACACTCCAGAGAACGTCACCACTGTAGTGGTTCATGAAGACCAGGATCCATTTGTGAGAGTGTCCTGGGAGAAACCACGAACCGCAGACACCCGTTCGGGGTGGATCACGCTAGTTTACCAACTACGAGTTAAACAAGAAAAAGATAAAGAATGGGAGGTGAGTTGAATAAATAAATCACTCCAGGCCGTCTTGTTTTGTAAATGTTTGATTATTGATAACATTTTTATCAAGTTAAAATGTTTAGATCAAAATTGTATTTTTTCAGAGTACACAGCCACTTCTGAACGGCCAATTCGTCAATGGAGAAACAGGCTTTTTGCCTGCAGAATAGTGTAGTTGTAGTATCTACCACCAGGGGCTAACTGCCCATGTTAACTAGCTAAACCTTGACCCCTTGGACTAGACAGTATTGTCTGTTGTCTTTTGTTACCCTATTTAGGCCAGGTATTAGGTTAGCTCCATCTAGATGAGGCAACTATAATGCAGTTCACCTTTCTCAGAGCGTGAAATAAGAGTGCTTTTTCCTTGGTCTGCTTAACTAGTATTGCCAACAAACTAACCCATGAGCTCCTAAATATTACCAGACAGGCTAGAAAATAGTTAACAGTAGCAGTTGTTTGTTTGTGACTTTATCCAAGATATCTTGAGTGAATGGAATGCTAAGGGCAAGTGGACAGCCAGTTGGCCAATGTGTCCATTAAATCAGCTGTTACACAAAGCAGTTTAATAATTGACTTTCCCAGACTGGCTTTATGTCTTCACTAGTCCGCAGAAAACTGAGGGAGGCTACAAATAAAGAACACAGACCAGATCAATCCAGATTTCTCCTGAAAGCTGTTCTTTAATAACACAGAGGCATGACCAGTAATGATTGCAATAGAGTAACAGAGTAACCCATGAGCAATGCTATTGGTTCTTAGAAATTAGAGAATGTATATAACTGGTGATTATTGCTGATGCTGGAATTAAATTGTATTTTTTATTTTTTTCATATTAAAAGACTTTAAGTATTAAACAAATAGAAGCATTACATTCAAGTAGTATAAATACTTTAGATTCATTTTAATATGTACACTCACCGACCACTTTATTAGGTACATCTGTACACCTTCTTATTCATGCGATTATCTAATTAGGCAATCTTGTCGCAGCAGTGCAATGCATAAAATTATGCGGATACGGGTCAGGAGCTTCAGTTAATGTTCACATCAACCATCAGAATGGGGAAAAAATTAGATCTCAGTGATTTCAAACATGGCATGATTTTTGGTGCCAGACGGGCTGATTTGGTGTCTATCAGTATGAACATCTATTCATATTGATAGACAGGGTTGAGAGGGTTACTTTTGAAATGTATTCCACTACAGATTACAGAATACATGCTGTAAAATGTAATTTGTAACATATTCCGTTAGATTACTCAAGGTCAGTAAAATATTCTAAATACTTTGGATTACTTCTTCAGCACTGGTAGATTTTTTCACTTGTTTTGACTATAAAAACTCTGCCAGTACAGTAAGACAAAATACACATTAAAAATACATTCTCTGAAAAACCTAAATATCTTATGCGATGTTGTTTCTAAAACAAGATAAATCTAACTGATCTTGTTTTAAGGATTTTTAGATATTTTTACAGGAAAACAATACAAACATTATTATCAAGAATACAATTTTTACCCTAATATCAAAGGTCTTACTAGAAAAAAGGAAATTATGATCCAACGTGAATTTTCTTGATAAAAAAATATGGTTGTGCCAGGTAACGTGCATGTAAAATGGCTAGAAATAGCATTTTATCTTAGCGTAAAGCTGACAATTTACACAAGGTTTATTTCTATTTCTTCTGCTCCAAACTTACTTCAAACTTACTTCTCTTTCTGGTCGTATGAATGTAACACATCATAAGGAAGTGTTTCACCGCTGTTCAAATGCACTTTGGATCGCATCATTTATATGTATAAACGTTTTCCATCTGAAAGGACTAAATATTAAATGAAACAAATGACAATAAAATGCAAAGTAATCTCTTCAGTCATCAAAGTACTTTATGTATGTAACTGTATTGTAATTACCAATGATTAATCCGTAATCCTGTTACATGTATTCTGTTACTCCCCAACCCTGTTGATAGATATTAAAAACACTTTTAAAGTATTAATTTTAAGTACTAATAATACTGTAAATCCACTGTAGTAGGAATTTTGTCTCTTCATATTGAAATACGTAAGAGACACTTTTAAAGTATTAAAGAAATGTATTACATTTAAGTAATATAAATACTGTACTTTAGATTCTTTTTAATATTAATATAAAGTCTTCATATTGATAGACATTAGACACAATTTTAAAGTATTAAATAAATAGAAGTATTACATTTAAGAAGTATTAATACTTTAAATCCACTGTAGTATGAATTAAGTCTATTCATATTGATCTACATTAGAGACACTTTTAAAGAATTAAAGAAATGTATTACATTTAAGCAGTTTTATTACTTTAGATTCATTTTAATATGAATATAAAATCGATTCATATTGACAGATTTAAAAGACTAACATATTTAAGTATTAAATGTCAATAATATTAATACTTTAAATCAATTTTGATATGAATTTACTGTCTAATTTAAAACTGTAGGCAAACTATATTGATATTAGAAACCTACTGCAAAATGCAACAAAGAATTGTTTGTTACTTGGATGTATTTTTGGGTTTATTTAACACTTTATGTATTATTTACATTCATAAATAATATAACTGCTTAACAGATCGTTGAATGTACATTCAAATATTTAGAAGTGTCATAAAGCTTTAATTCATATATTTTCACGTATATATTCGTAGTGTTTGTTAGTAATTTTTTAATGAAAGTTATGTTTTTGCAATGCTGCATTGGTAACTTACACTCCATTTTGTGCGTGTGTGTAGGAATATGATGCTGGCATGCAGAAGTACTATAACGTGTTCAGTCTTCACCCCGGTAAAGAATACATGGTGCAAGTGCGATGCAAACCTGATCATGGGTTCTGGAGTGAGTGGACTCAAACCACCTACGTCAAAATGCCTGACTGTAAGTCACCATGTTTATTATTTACAGTAAACATGCTTACATTAAATAAATACTTGCAATCCTGTGTTCTAAGGTTTTTGGGTACTTTATCATTTCTAAAGGTGCACCAAGTAATTTTTTCCATTTAAAAATAGGATATGTCTACAAGGACATAAATAATCAAAAACTTTTGCTTTTGTTTGAAGCTGGATCTGGTTGGTGGTGTATAAAGGCCCCTGTCGTATTGACCAGAAAGAATAAAAAAATGACTTAGGACCTTTAAGTTTATCATATCACGTGTAAATGTTATGTAGATGTGTATATGTATTCGATTTTCAGATGCGTTTACATACATGGTCTTACACGATTTTATGCTTAATAATGTGTAATGTGTGAGGTCATGTAAATGCCTTAAATGACGTTCCTTTATCGTGGTAAGGTCATAAACGGTTTATGCAACAACCATTCGGCACAGGCAGATTTTTGCCCATTACACCCATTTCGCTTTGCATGTAAACACTTTTACCCACGTTCTTACCGGCTTATCCAATGTGCACAAGTGTTGTGCGCATACCGTTTGATGTCAAAAGTAGAGAATAACCCGATGATTAAGTCTCATGTAAAGTGGTTTTCTTGCGTTGTCAGATTTTTAAATCAGCTAATTTGAGGTAGTTTTCATCTTATTGGGAGTGCATTTAAAACGCACTCATTGTGGATGTTGTACATCCTAAAGACCTTATATAGGGTACATAAAGATGCCCCCAAAATGTACACACTACCATGTGAAAAATGTGTATCAATCCTAATAGAAAAGAAAGAAAGAAAAAAAAATGTCCCCCCACTACAGGTCTGCTTTGAGACATCACAAATACGAGAAACAACACAGCTATAGTTCAGTAGCTTGAAGCGTACTTGAAAACTGTTAAATTATCATCACATCACAGCCGGAGAGCTTTTTTAAGACTACAGTCTGATTGCCCACTGAGCCTGAGAACAAATTCCGCATATAAACAGCACGGACAATTCTAGAGGGAACTGCCAACAGACCTCCAGTCTCTCCAGGGACTATATGACCTCAACTTCCCCTGGCTAGCACAGCCTCAGTCAGGCATGTTTCAGCCCCAGCTGGGCCTCAGTTGCCCTGGAGCTCTGTGGAAAGTCAGTCCCAGTGGGAGTCGCACCTGACAACAGCAAGCATGAAATAGAGCAAAATGAGTCAGAGATCATCAGCGCGGTTTCCATCTCACAGCATTTCCAAATACCACACTGTTTCAACTTGTTTATTGCATAACGTTTTTTTTTTGTTTTGTTTTTTTTTTAAGTGAAGTGTCTCCAAGCAGAATTGCAAAAAATTAAATAAAATACAAATTCCAGAAAAATCTTCCCATCTACCATTGGTTGTACAAACAGATATTCCCGTCCCAAACTCATACGATTGCTTGTGCCAATATAAATAATAGTTGCCTCTGCATGTCAAGCTGGGATACTAGAAATAATTTTAAAATCGAAAAAATTGCACACATCAGCTTTAATGCGTGACCTAATTTAACGCAGGTAAATAAGTCTTTCGCATTGTGCTATTGTTATTAGATTGCTTGTAAGTAAAAAACAAATTTTAGTGGCTTAAGTGTTACATGTGTAATTGTACTGTATTCATCACAGTTTGCTGTCCCTCTGTTTGTTCTCTGTAGATATAGCCAGAGAGCGCTCACTGTGGATCATGATCACCATTTTCTCTGTCTTCATTGTCATTGTCCTTACCTGGACCCTGAACATGAAGAGAAACAGGTGCGTGTTTCAGGCGAGCCTGAAACATTTACACCTCTGACCCTTTATTTTATTTTATATTTTACTGTAATATATATAACATATATTCATATATATTAATATATTTAATTGCATTTTTTTATATTATTATATTTAATTTAATTATTATTTTATCATATTATTTACATCTCTGATGCATTTATTTTTATTTTTTTTTATGAATGTAAATATATTTACATTTTTTATTTGATTAACATCGCTGATCCGTTTATTATTTTATTTTAGTAATGCATATTGGCATACTGTATATTGATACATTTTAATTTCCTTTTAATGTATTATTTTATTTTATGTCGTGCCACAATACTGTGTATTAAACAAAAATGTTTTCTGACATGGAGGACTGCACTGACAATTAGATCACTCTGGTGCAGTTATATTGAGTCTTTTGTACACTCAAAAATAATTGTAAGATTTACACATTTCAATTTCATAATGAAATCCCATCAAATTAAATTGAGTAATATTTAAAAAAATAAAAATAAAATAAATATTTTAATGTTTCATTTAATTTTGCAAAACATTTACACTTTAATCCTTACAAAACATAACACTTCAATTTGATGGAATTTAGTTATGAAATTGAATGCGTAAATCTTAAAAATAGGGTAAATATTTATAAGATCTGCATAACTAAGATCTGTTTCTTATTAATGGTTCTGATGAGATCCAATTAATGACAACCCTCCTGTATAATTCGTAAAACTCTTAAGTTCTACAGGTGCATCTCAATAAATTAGAATGTCGTGGAAAAGTTCATTTATTTCAGTAATTCAACTCAAATTGTGAAACTCGTGTATTAAATAAATTAAATGCACACAGACTGAAGTAGTTTAAGTCTTTGGTTCTTTTAATTGTGATGATTTTGGCTCACATTTAACAAAAACCCACCAATTCACTATCTCAAAAAATTAGAATACATCATAAGACCAATAAAAAAACATTTTTAGTGAATTGTTGGCCTTCCGGAAAGTATGTTCATTTACTGTAGATGTACTCAATTCTTGGTAGGGGCTCCTTTTGCTTTAATTACTGCCTCAATTCGGCGTGGCATGGAGGTGATCAGTTTGTGGCACTGCTGAGGTGGTATGGAAGCCCAGGTTTCTTTGACAGTGGCCTTCAGCTCATCTGCATTTTTTGGTCTCTTGTTTCGCATTTTCCTCTTGACAATACCCCATAGATTCTCTATGGGGTTCAGGTCTGGTGAGTTTGCTGGCCAGTCAAGCACACCAACACCATGGTCATTTAAGCAACTTTTGGTGCTTTTGGCAGTGTGGGCAGGTGCCAAATCCTGCTGGAAAATGAAATCAGCATCTTTAAAAAGCTGGTCAGCAGAAGGAAGCATGAAGTGCTCCAAAATTTCTTGGTAAACGGGTGCAGTGACTTTGGTTTTCAAAAAACACAATGGACCAACACCAGCAGATGACATTGCACCCCAAATCATCACAGACTGTGGAAACTTAACACTGGACTTCAAGCAACTTGGGCTATGAGCTTCTCCACCCTTCCTCCAGACTCTAGGACCTTGGTTTCCAAATGAAATACAAAACTTGCTCTCATCTGAAAAGAGGACTTTGGACCACTGGGCAACAGTCCAGTTCTTCTTCTCCTTAGCCCAGGTAAGACGCCTCTGACGTTGTCTGTGGTTCAGGAGTGGCTTAACAAGAGGAATACGACAACTGTAGCCAAATTCCTTGACATGTCTGTGTGTGGTGGCTCTTGATGCCTTGACCCCAGCCTCAGTCCATTCCTTGTGAAGTTCACCCAAATTCTTGAATCGATTTTGCTGGACAATCATAAGGCTGCGGTTCTCTCGGTTGGTTGTGCATCTTTTTCTTCCACACTTTTTCCTTCCACTCAACTTTCTGTTAACATGCTTGGATACAGCACTCTGTGAACAGCCAGCTTCTTTGGCAATGAATGTTTGTGGCTTACCCTCCTTGTGAAGGGTGTCAATGATTGTCTTCTGGACAACTGTCAGATCAGCAGTCTTCCCCATGATTTTGTAGCCTAGTGAACCAAACTGAGAGACCATTTTGAAGGCTCAGGAAACCTTTGCAGGTGTTTTGAGTTGATTAGCTGATTGGCATGTTAAAATATTCTAATTTTTTGAGATAGTGAATTGGTGGGTTTTTGTTAAATGTGAGCCAAAATCATCACAATTAAAAGAACCAAAGACTTAAACTACTTCAGTCTGTGTGCATTGAATTTATTTAATACACGAGTTTCACAATTTGAGTTGAATTACTGAAATAAATTAACTTTTCCACGACATTCTAATTTATTGAGATGCACCTGTATATCTGCATACTTGTTTTCAGATTCCTCTCATTTGGTGGCAAACATTCTGTTTAGTTTTCCATTTTATGCTGTAAATTTATAGCAGCTTTGGTAAACATGGATATGTTGATCTAGTGAGTTTTCATGTGATTGAAATCAACTTTTCTTGGAGCATTCATAATTATTTGCTTTATTGTTCTTTATTACAAGTATCGGTACTCATATTTAAGATTCAATTGCCATTAGGAGGACTGATCAAGATTTTGCAGTACATTAAATTACCCTAAATGTAGCTTGTACGCCAGTTTCTCTCAGCACAGATTTAAATAGACAAAGATATACTAATTGTATTGTCAAAAAAACATCTGAATAGTACAAGGATGGATGGGATCCAAAATTAATCTCTTAATCCTCTCGGGATGGGTGGAACCCTTTGTTGCCTATTCCAAATGAGACCATATAATACAGTCAAACGTGAAACACACATTATGTTTACTAGCTGTGCAATGACAAATAAATGAATGCAAATTACTGTAACAACTAACTACTCAACCTTAAAGGAAAAATAGGTCAAATTAAGTAATAGTAACAATGCAGCACTTAACGGGATAATTTACCCAAATATGTCATGTTGTTCCAAACACGCATGTCTTTCGTCATACGTTTTAGGCAGATTGTTTGCCTCAGTCACTATTAACTTTCATTACAGTGCATCCGGAAAGTATTCACAGCGCTTCACTTTTTCCACATTTTGTTATGTTACAGCCTTATTCCAAAATGGATTAAATTCATTATTTTCTTCAAAATTCTACAAACAATACCCCATAATGACAACGTGAAAGAAGTTTGTTTGAAATCTTTGCAAATTTATTAAAAATAAAAAATGAAAAAAATCACATGTACATAAGTATTCACAGCCTTTGCCATGACACTCAAAATTGAGCTCAGGTGCATCCTGTTTCCACTGATCATCCTTGAGATGTTTCTACAACTTGATTGGAGTCCATCTGTGGTAAATTCAGTTGATTGGACTTGATTTGGAAAGGCACACACCTGTCTATATAAGGTCCCACAGTTAACAGTGCATGTCAGAGCACAAACCAAGCCATGAAGTCCAAGGAATTGTCTGTAGACCTCCGAGACAGGATTGTATCGAGGCTCAGATCTGGGGAAGGGTACAGAAAAATTTCTGCAGCATTGAAGGTCCCAATGAGCACAGTGGCCTCCATCATCTGTAAATGGAAGAAGTTTGGAACCACCAGGACTCTTCCTAGAGCTGGCCGCCTGGCCAAACTGAGCGATCGGGGGAGAAGGGCCTTAGTCAGGGAGGTGACCAAGAACCCGATGGTCACTCTGACAGAGCTCCGGCATTTCTCTGTGGAGAGAGGAGAACCTTCCAGAAGAACAACCATCTCTGCAGCACTCCACCAATCAGGCCTGTATGGTAGAGTGGCCAGACGGAAGCCACTCCTCAGTAAAAGGCACATGACAGCCTGCCTGGAGTTTGCCAAAAGGACCTGAAGGACTCTAGTTCAGACCATGAGAAACAAAGATTGAACTCTTTGGCCTGAATGGCGAGCGTCATGTCTGGAGGAAACCAGGCACCGCTCATCATCTGGCCAATACCATACCTACACTGAAGCATGGTGGTGGCAGCATCATGCTGTGGGGATGTTTTTCAGTGGCAGGAACTGGGAGACTAATCAGGATCGAGAGAAAGATGAATGCAGCAATGTACGGAGACATCCTTGATGAAAACCTGCTCCAGAGCGCTCTGGACCTCAGACTGGGGCGAAGGTTCATCTTCCAACAGGACAGCGACCCTAAGCACACAGCCAAGATAACAAAGGAGTGGCTCCGGGACAACTGTGAATGTCCTTAAGTGGCCCAGCCAGAGCCCAGACTTGAACCCGATTGAACATCTGAAAATGGCTGTGCACCGACGCTCCCCATCCAACCTGATGGAGCTTGAGAGGTCCTGCAAAGACGAATGGGAGAAACTGCCCAAAAATAGGTGTGCCAAGCTTGTAGCATCATACTCAAAAAGACTTGAGGCTGTAATTGGTGCCAAAGGTGCTTCAACAAAGTATTGAGCAAAGGCTGTGAATACTTATGTACATGCGATTTTTTCATTTTTTTTTTCATTTTTTTTTAATACATTTGCAAAGATTTCAAACAAACTTCTTTCATGTTGTCATTATGGGGTATTGTTTGTAGAATTTTGAAGAAAATAATGAATTTAATCCATTTTGGAATAAGACTGCAACATAACAAAATGTGGAAAAATTGAAGCGCTGTGAATACTTTCCGGATGCACTGTATATGGAAACAAGATGCAATAAAACTGAATGGTGACTGAGGATAACATTCTGCATCTACTTTTGTGCCCCACAGAAGAGAGAAATTTATGTTTCGGAAAAATGGAGTGGAATGATGAATGTTAATTTTGGGGGGAACTGTCCCTTACCATTTTGCATTAACTTTTGTAATTTAGTCATGTCATAAAGCTTGAATTCACTAAATATCAACTTTTAACATCACAATGAAATGTTTTTATATTTGTGTTCAGTGTGAAGCTGTGTTTGCTGCCTCCTGTGCCTGGACCAAAAATCAAAGGATTCGACAAACAGCTGCTAAAGGTAATAACAAGATTGTTTGCTCAGGCACCATGGCAATTTCTAAGGCCCGTTTTTTAAGGGGTTTGTTCAAATCCCTAACCCTAAGTATGGGTAATACGCTGAGAAAAAGCGATGCTTGATACCTGAATTTGAAGTATTTTGTTACATTACCCTAGCAAGTAATTTTCCATGGCACCAAATACATCAGAAGTCAAGCTATAATGATTCTTATACCCCTTAAAGCGTCTTACAAGTTCATCAGCCCTGCATGGGGCATGATCTGAAATCAATTTCTTGAAAGGTTTTACTATCTTTTTCATCATCCTCTTTGTTCGTGCCAAGTTTTTAATTGCACTTATGAGGCAGTTCAGGACATGTTTATCTGCGAAGTATTACCACAGTTGTCTTTGATCGTCTTCATTCTCCATCACACGCTAAATGTACTTACATACTGTATGTGTTATCTGTGTAATGAAAAATGTTCATTACAACCTTTTAAAATTGTCTCTAAAATGGCTTCACATCACACTTCTTTTCTCTACAGAGCGGGAAGTCAGAGGAAGTTTTCAATGCTCTGGTCATACAGGGTTTCCCTCCAACCACCGATTATGACGACTTGTTGGTAGAGTATCTTGAGGTCTACGACAACGAGGAACAGCAGTTGGTGCTGGATGGAAAAGATGTATCAGAAGGCATAAAGTCCAAAAGCCCATCGGACAGCGACTCCGGCAGGGGCAGCTGTGACAGTCGCACACTGCTTCTGGAGAAATGCATAGATGGACGGGAATTAGCCAGAACTGACCAGCAGCAGTACAGCCAGCATGGAGAAACAAGCTGGGCATCTATGGAGAGCAGTGAAAGCCAGGATCCTGAACCTGGTTCTCCGGAATCAGTCGATGGACGCGTCAAGACGTGGCCCGTTGTGTTCTCCTCTCCTCAATCACAACCTCACCAGCACTACCAAGTAGAAGCTGCCAAACCAGCGTACCACAGCGTCCCGGAGATTCTCAGCATCTCTACACCATGTGCAAAACCAAGCAACTACCACCAGCTCCAACATCAAGACATCCCACCACATGAAAGCCATTTCAGCAAGCCACCCTGCCGACATTCCCAAAGCTACAACCAATTCAACCTGGACAGCAATGAACATAAGGTGGAAACTCAGGCCGCTAGCATACCACCATCACGTTCCTTGGAATACGTTGAGGTACAGAGGGTGAACCCTGAGTATATGCTCCTCCTAAGGCCTCTTTCCGACCACAACCGTGAACTTGAGAGTTCTGATCGCACTGGGGAGGACTACAGCAAGGTCAAAGAGGTGACATCAAACAATATGCTATTACTGCAGAGAGAAATGTCTCCTCAGTGCCTGGACGATTACAGTCAGGATTTTGACAGCCAGGCAGATCAATGCCTAACTCAACAACAACAACAGCTTCACACTTGCAAACCTGGCATCCACCAATCGTACAGTCTGATGCCACAGGAGGGAATGAGGCTGATGGGAAATGGTTATGTGGACTCAACAATCTTGATGCCGTCCTACTAGCACATAACCGTCCAATGCCCTGAATGCGACAAAAACAATAAGCTGACCATGAAATTCAAAACTATTGAGGTTTTCATATCAGTCAGACAGAAGACTGACAACAAGCTCAAACCAAGCCCTCAAAGAAGCGATTTGCTCCTTTCCAGCTCTTGAGGTTTAATAATTATTTTTTTAAATATTTATACAAATTATATTTACTTTTAAGAGATAAGATTATACTTAAGCATAAAGAGTGGTCTTGTTTGAGATCTGGACAAGTCTTTGTCCTGTAAACAGTTTTGTGTGTTGAAAAAAGCTGTGATATGCGATCACTGTGAAAATGACCTCCACATGCTTCTATCTGTGGGTTTGTCATATACAAAACCAAATGAAGCCACCGATTTAGTTTTACAGATGTACTTTGATGTAGAAGTGGCACTTAATACACCACATTTTTGCTTTCTTTATATGTGAAAGAATTATTTTGAAATCAAAGTCTTTAAAGTCTACATGAAATCAAAATTTACCCCATTTAGTTTCATTAAACACTTTTCCGGTCTTGTATGCGATTCATCGATGCACGCAATTCCAAAGAATTTGGCTCCGTCTCTGAAACAGATTTTCATTTCTGCTGACATCAGCTAGGCCTCCAAACTTTTGGATAACATTTACTAACAGCCAAATAGCCACTGCATGTAGATATTGTTTTAGTAAACTTGCCTTCATGTCTGGCTCCATTCTGGTACATCATGCCCACTTGTCACAATCCAATCAATTCCTAATGGATAGAATCTGTTTCGTCCTACATTTCTTTTCCTTATTGAAAGTCTTGTTTCAATTAGAAATATGTCATATTACAGAAGTAAAATGGCTTGCAAGTACAGTTTCATGTTGACTTTATTAATGTTATGAGATTTGAAAACTTAGCACTTAGCATAGTTGCGCTCAGCAATCCACTATGCATTATGTTATTGTAAATGTATTGTTCATCATGGCACTGTTACGTGTTCGAAACCACAGTTTTGTTTTTTTTTATACGATTATTCACTCGTAGACTAAAAACAGCGGTCAGTTGCTATAATGTACATGGAATATTTTATATACATATTTGTTGAGTATTGCCAAAACCTACTCCCAGTATCAAGTTTATGCTTGGTGGGGTTCAATATTCACTCCATATTTAAACACATTTTTACGCATAATTACAATTACCTGAAACTTCCAGTATGCATATTATATAAACAAGAGAGCATTCTTTGCCATTCAAGTTGGTTTAATCCTATTGCAATCCTAATGTTATTCATTTTGTGAAACAAATTTCAGTCCATTCTAAAACATTGTATAATCTCAGCCATACAGTCTAAAATATGTCATTATGGATTAATGTTACACTAATGCAAAAGTGAATACATGAAAAGGGATTTGAACTGATTGTAAACTATTGTAATTTTAGAGAATTTGCCTTTAAGATATACAACTCTCAGGTGAAGGTAAACTCACTTAAACTCTCCTGCTGAATGTGAAGTATGTTTTATAAATGTTTGAGCACAAAAGCACAACCAGTGAAAAATGAAAAATTATAAACTGCCAGCATATTATTAATACAAATTTTCCCAAATATGCTACAGTGCGTTATCACTGTCAATGCTCAAAAATGTGAGTGTAAGTGTGTGTGTGTGTGTGTGCTTTCATATAAATGTTAACCCTATGAGAATCTATTTTTCCAAATCTATACATTACATTTTTCAATTTGTATATTCTATTGTCAGAGGTGTTAAGAATTATGTATTATGTATAAAAAACACAAAATTCAAGGGATAGCATACAGTATATACTTTCATCCAAAAACAACCACATAGTTATTATAAAATAAAGCCTCTTTAGCCATGTATAATGAGTTACACAGAGACAAATTGATGAATATTTAGCCTTTGCCAGTGCAAAAATCAACCTCTGACCCACACATGTGGCCTTATATTATGCATAAATCTCTAAGGAAAGAGGACCAGAATGTATTTTTGGAAGTGATTTTCTAAAGATGTATTTATGTCTACATTTAAAGTTGCATTTACATATAATTGTGAAAATACAAAGGAATAAACTGTTATGTATAACATGTAATAGTACATGAAACCTATAGAAAATTTAACTTAAAAAAATAAAAAATAAATAAAATGTATTTTTTAAGATTTGCCTAAGCCATACATGCATCATCCTACATTAACTGTTGATTTTTGAATAATGTGACATTTTATGATTTCTGTGTTGTTCACCAGTTGTAAATTATATTTCCATGCACAATCATTCTGCATAGATAAGAAAGGCATCATATTTCTTATGCAAAAATACTATGTTATACAACTTTTTAAAATAGTTTTACATCTAATGCAACAGCAAATCAACAAATGTACTCTATGTATGTGCATAACAATATCTAATTTAAGATGACACCTAGGAATGGTTTGTAATGATAAACTGGAATGTATGAACCCAAGAGAAAGTTCAGAATGTGAGATCTGAGATTTTGACTCTGATGTTTAAATCTTTCCTACTGAAATCAGTTTGAATCTCATTCTACCGAACCTTAAATAAGTTTGTCGCATTTAACAATGTTCAAATTGTTGAGATTTACAAAATGGCATTTGTTATACACTAAGAGTGAAATGTATGTTCAAATAATGCTGTCACTGATGGTGCTGAAATTACACATGTGATGTTAACCTATTACTTCATGTACATCAATTGATATGCATTTTGTGTAATACATCCTTATTGTGTTATGCTTATAATAAACAGTTTTCTTTGTGCTATGGCATAGAGCGAAACCATTAAACACATTGTCAGATCGTTGCAGGTGTGCTGGAGTATTTTTTCTCAGAATTATTGGTTTTATTTAGCCACAAAACACAACCTACCAAAAACAAACAGCCAACTGTATGTACCCATAGATTTCTTAGTGGAAAATAATGTTAGTGGAAATTAAATTGATGTAATCTTCACTTCACTAAAGCTATATTTTGAGTGCGGAAGATGTCAGGTTAATTAAAATGAATATAATTTTTTGAATGATAAATAAACTTACATATCTAATATTTTAGATATTTATGTTGGTACATTTTTAAAAATAGGCAATTTAAGGGGTTTTGGGTGTTAGCTCTAAAAATTAGTATAAAAGTGTATAATTTGTAAATAATTAAGCTTTACAATTTTCAGATATTTTCTATCTGACTATCACATTTACATTTACATTTATTCATTTGGCAGATGCTTTTATCCAAAGCGACTTACAAGAGAGGAAAACATAAGCGAATCATCTTAGGAGACAGTGACAGTGGTATGAAAAGTGCTGTATTACAAAGTATCACTAGTATCATAATAGTATTCAAAACAGAATAAAGTGCAACAGAAATTATTATTTTATTTTTTTAATGACTGGTTAAATGCACAAGGAAAAGATGTGTTTTTAGTCGTTTTTGAAGACAGGAAGTGAGTCAGCTTCACGGATGGAGTTGGGAAGGTCGTTCCACCAACGTGGTACGATGAAGCTGAAAGTCTGGGAAAGTGTTTTGGTGCCTCTTTGTGTTGGTACAACAAGGCGACGTTCCTTAGTCGACCGCAGGCTTCTAGTGGGCGCGTAGCTCTGCATAAATGATTTTAGGTATGCTGGAGCAGACCCAGTGACTGTTCTGTATGCCAGCATCAGAGCCTTGAATTTGATACGTGCATCAACCAGCCAGTGGAGAGAGACAAGGAGTGGTGTAACATGCTCTCTTTGGTTCATTAAAGACCAGACGTTATGCTGCATTCTGGATCATTTGCAGGGGTCTAATTGCAAATGCAGGGAGGCCTGCAATGAGAGAGTTACAGTAGTCCAGTCTAGTTATGACAAGTGACTGGACAAGCAGTTGTGTGGCATGTTCAGAGAGGAAGGGTCTTATCTTCCTGATATTGTAGAGTGTAAATCTACATGATCTTGCGGTCTTTGAGATTTGGTCTGTGAAATTTAGTCTGTTGTCGATGGTTACCCCTAGATTTCTGACCGATTTGGAAGGCGTTACTGTAGTTGCACCCAGCTGCGCGGTGATGTTGTGTTCAACAGCAGGGTTGGCTGGAAAGACAAGGAGTTCAGTCTTGGCTGGGTTGAGTTGCATCCTTCATCCAGGCCGAGATGTCCGCCAGGCAGGCAGAAATTCGAGCAGTCGCTGTGGTGTCGTTGGGCTGGAAAGACAAGTAGAGTTGCGTGTCATCAGCGTAGCAGTGGTAAGAGAAACCATGTGCCTGAATGATGATCTATCATACATACGTTTAAGGCCCTATATTAATTGAGAGACTAAATGGAATATTTCTATACTTTTAAAAATTAATTTTGCCACACCACAGGTGTATTTAAGTAAACTGCAAAAAAAGAAGCTAAAAGTACTTAAAAATTGTGAAAAATGTAAAAGAAAATGGTGACCATTTAAAGCATCTTAAAATGCACTTTTACACATTCATTTAAACGTTTATCATTAAATCTTCAATTTGAATTAAAAAAAAAGTTCATGCCCACTTTGCCAGCTACAAATATAAAAAGCCATATGCCTGCTTTACACCAGTCAAATATTAACTATATTATATTAATAATGTTTTATTACTGCATATGTCTACTAAAGAAAATTATCTGGAAGAGACAACTAATGTAAACAACAACACGAAAACAAGCTACCAAATAAACTTTAAAATAAGTATATTTTTATTTGACTCCTGATGAAACAGCTTTAAATTCCTTAGATTTTAAAGGAAAGATACATTTGGCCATAAAGCTTAAGATAAGCAGATAAGATAACTCTGTCTAAATGAATGTCAAGTTCATCGGATGACAGACTACACTTTTTTCTTTTCAGATAAACAGGTCGTGTCTAGAATGTATTTAGACTTTACCCTCAGATATCATTGGCTGAATTTGCGTCCACCCCAAACACTCACTTTTGGGGAAAGAATCCATTGCCTCTGAACTTGTCTTCGCTGTGAAGAAAAAAAAAAAAAAGAAGAAGAAGAAAAGAAAGAAAAGAAAAGAAAAGAAAAGAAAAGAAAAACAGCAATAATGTACAAAGTTTTGTCTTGTCGGAACAGACAGTGTTTGCTCGGGATAACAGACTCATGGAATGCAGTGGACGTGCTTGTGAAATTCCACAGGGGAAGCGGTAAGACTGCACGTTTTTATCAACATTTAAAGTCACACCAATAGTAAAATAATGCCCGAATTTAAGCTGGTCAGATGGCTTCACGGTGAAATCGTCGCAAATCGCCAATTTAACATTGATACAAGTTGGAAAATTTGCCTAATGTGGCTAAGGGACTGTCTGAAAAGTCCCCACATTGTGCTAAAACGTGCTAATACTGTGGAGAGTGTGGTAAGGGACCGTCTGAAAAGTACACAAATGGTGGTAAAACTGGAGTTTTTTCTATATAAATGTTCAATAAGATCAAACAATGTATGAATACAATCATAAAGACAAGTACAGGTGAAGAAAAAAAAATATAAAAAAATGAAATACAAAAATATGTATAAACCATCCAAAATGTATACATAAATAAGATAAAGAAGACAAATAATCGAAAAAATTAAAATAAATATATTTTTAACAAAAATGTTTTTTTTTTCTTTTTTTTTTTTCTTTTTTTTTAAATAAGTCATGGGTCAGGAAAGTTCTCATTTTAGCATATAAGAAAGGATATACAGTTTTTATTAATAACGCGTATTAACTCATTTATTGCTAAAACTGGGTGGATGTGGTTCATAACATTATGAACTTGCATGTGTAATAATATGAGCTGAATAGAATCGAACGATGGACAGACAGACAGACAAATACACTGCGTGCCCAATTATTATGCAAATTGTATTCCTCGGGATTAATTTTATTGTTGAACAAACAAAATGCTCTCAATCAATTCAAAATGTTATTGAACATCAAACCTGAATGTTTAACAAAGAAAAAGTGAGTTTTGTCTTTCTCAGGGGAATATATAAGCGTGCACTATTATTAGGCAACTATATTAGTGTGCACAATTATTAGGCAACTAAATTACAAAAAGAATTTCTCCAAACTCAATTGTTTATTCTCAATTTTTAGAGTAGGTGCAACAAATAAGTAACACAAAATGACAATTAAATACAATTTTTGGCCTTTCAAAAATATTCAGTTACCAATATAGCCACCCTTCTTTTCAATAACTGCCATGAGCCTTCCATCCATGGAGTCTGTCAGTTTCTTGATCTGTTCAACTTTTGCTGAAGCAGCAACCACAGCCTCCCAAATGCTGTTCAAAGAGGTGTATTGTCTTCCCTCAATTTAAATCTCACATTTGAGAAGGACCCACAAGTTCTCAGTAGGATTTAAGTCAGGTGAGGAAGGGGGCCAAGTCATTATTTGGGCATCTTTGATGCCCTTGCTGGCTAGCCAAGCAGTGGAGTACTTGGATGCGTGTGATGGAGCATTGTCCTGCATAAACATCATGGCCTTCTTGAATGCTGAGGACTTCTTCCTGTACCACTGCTTGAAGAAAGTACTTTCCAGAAACTGGCAGTAGGTTTGAGAGTTGAGTTTCAGTCCATCTTCAACTCGAAAAGGTCCAACTACCTCATCCTTAATGATAGCAGCCCATACCGGTACCCCTCCTCCACCTTGCTGGCACCTGACTCAAAGTGGTGCCCTGTGTCCATTAGTGATCCAGCCACGGGCCCATCCATCTGGTCCATCAAGAGTCACTCTCATTTCATCTGTCCATAAAACCTTTGAAAAATCTGTCTTCTTTGCCCAATCTTGACGCTTCAACTTGTGAATATATTCAGTGGTGGTCGTGTTTCAGCCTTCTTGACCTTGGCCATGTCTCTGAGCACTTGGCACCTTGTACTTCTGGACTCTTCAGGTAGGTTGCACTTCTGGAATATGGTAGCATTGGAGGATAATGGGTTCCTGGTAGCTTCATCTATAATTCTTCTCAAGTCTTTTGCAGTTAGTTTGCGCCTTTTCTTCTCCATGCGTTTTTTGTGCCCCAGTTGACTATTCGCAACCAAACGTTTGACATCTGGCTATTCTGCCATAAAGCCCAGATCGGTAGAGTGTTGCAGTGATGATTGTCCTACAGCAAGTTTCTCCCATCTGCACACATGATCTCTGGAGCTCAACCAGAGTGCCCATCGGGTTCTTGGTCACCTCTCTTACCAAGGCCCTTCTCCCCCAATTGCTCAGTTTGGTGCTATGAAAAGTACTTCTTCCATTTAAGAATTATGGAGGCCACTGTGCTCTTGGGAACCTTCAATGCAGCCGAAAATTTTTTATAGCCTTCGCCAGATCTTGACTTGGTTTTTGCTCAGATATGCATTTTCAAGTGGGCCTGGGTAGCTCGGCGAGTATTGACGCTGACTATCACCCCTCGAGTCGCGAGTTCGAATCCAGGGCGTGCTGAGTGACTCCAGCCAGGTCTCCTAAGTAACTAAATTGGCCCGGTTGCTAGGGAGGGTAGAGTCACATGGGGTAACCTCCTCGTGGTCGCTATAATGATAGATAGATAGATAGACAGACAGACAAACAGACAAACAGAATGACAGATGGATGGACAGACAATGTTGTTAGGACAGTACAATGTCAAAAAATCATTGTAAGATCATGGCACTATTAGTATTTATTTGATTCTCATGTTACTTTGGCCCAAGGGTGAGTCGCTTTTGATTCATTAATCCTCATTTAAGTCAATTTGTATAAAAGTCTCTGCTAAATGAATAAATCTACACTGTTTACATTCTTCTCTGTACTGTGTCAACTCATGCAAGGTGACCATGCCTCAGGATAGGGCTTTCTTACAGCTTAAAAGGATAAAAATAGCCTCCCTGCAGATGAGCTGGCAGGAAGTACCATTTCACATGACTGTCCCTATGGATTTCTAAATGCTCTGAATAATGTACCTCTGCCCAGGTGTGCTATGTCAAAAATCAGCGGTGAAACACCCACCACCTGAGCTTCCCGAGATGCCCCTATGTGACTTTAGACCCGAACCATACCAGGTAAGAAGTTCATGTTTATGGAGATACAGTACATTATGGATTCAATAATTATCCATTATTATGAATTACCCTCAGTTATTAAACTTCACTGTCATTATACATTTAAGGGCATGTCTAAAGAGCGCCTACTAGAGATCAGGAAACACAGCTGCAATCCCATGACCATGAAGGTAACATACTACAAAAAGCCAGTCTTCATAAACCAGGGCTACATGCAGTGGCTGTGGGATGTGGATGGAAGGCGCTATCTGGACTTATTTGCAGGAGTGGCCACCGTCAGTGTAGGACACTGTCACCCGTAAGGGGCTTTTGGTTTTGTCCGATTTGTTGCCATGTGGCAATTTTATTAGTTTATGTGGGAATTTTGCTATACAGTTTGCTTGACATAAAATAAAATAATAAGCTGTAATAAGATTGATGTTTATTCACTTGTGACAACATTTTCTTGGCGTAAGTCTGACATAAGCTGCTGTTAATTGTGTTTATGAAATTGTATTATTTCTAAAATCAAATCAGAAGTGTGCATGTGATCACAGGAAAGTCACTGAGGCAGCAGAGAAACAGTTAAAGCGTCTATGGCACACGACTCCCATCTATGTGTACCCACAAATGCAGGAGTATGCAGAGAAACTGGCCTCCCTACTGCCAGATCCACTAAAGGTACGCTATCATCCAACTGCTTGATAGGGCACTTGATACTGCACAGTACACACTAAATTCTGCATACTATGTTTAAAAAAAATAATTTGAAGCAGTACACATTATGCAACAATAAACATTTCAAACAGTATTATTCTACATTGAAGCCACATGATCTCACTATGTGCCTGTTTAATTCAGCGAGTGATGTCCAGTTATGCTCATGGAAATAAAAATGGTTATTGTGTATCCAATTTGTATTTACTCTAATCAAATAATGAGTCAAGAAGGAGATGTTAAACATCATGGCTAATATTACTTTGGTTTATTTGTCACACTAGAAATGGAAGGTCAAGTTGAATGCATTCCACATTGTGGAATACAGAATTTGTGCCCTGTTGTGTACTGGATGTTTTGGGAAATGTAGTAGTAGGTACGTATTATGTATTTTATTGTTTAATGCCATATCTGTACCAAAGGCTTTTTCATGGCAAGAACATGGTGATATCAATATCACAATATACAGATCTGAAATGTAGGTGGCTCTCTAACGCATTTTACTCCTCACAGATGTGCTTGTCCATAGACATTCAGTCTAATTTTCAGTTCAAGCACCACCCTCGTTGTTTTATCGAATATATCGATCTCTTAGTAGACTAGAAATAGTCGAAAACATATTTTTCTGATGATTTGTTTAGCATGCTTTTCCTGCTGGATGGCATATTTTGTTCTGGATATCTAAGATTAACATTGGATTATTCAGATAATCAAGCTCACAGACAAGTAAAAAATGGCAATTTTAGGTAAAAGGTACCTAAGGTAAAAGCAGATAAAATGTTTGGCTACTTGGGAAACGATTGTATTTAATTAATGACTTACAGAAATCATATTTCACTCTGTGATTCTTTTGAAAATCTTTCAAAAGATTTTCTAGGGCAAGAAAATAATCTGTACAGTCACATTCCTGAGAATGAGAGCTTTCATGGTCTTTTCCATTTAGGTGCTATGTGAAAGACTTTTATTTTCATATAAATATTTCTACCCCATGACCTCGCTATTTTACTACACACATTTTTTGAGGTCTTATTTTGTTATTTGATGTAGCATAAATTCAGATGTGATGGTTATCTCTGAACAGTTCCGATTCTAAGCTTTCAAATGATATCTCATATGCCTGACTTATGTATACAGGGGGTTTTAAACATAGAGTTTAAGGGGTTAATAAATAAACCAAATAAATAAAAAGTTAACATAAAAGTATAAACAAACTAACCAAATCATAATAAAACTTATCTTCATACAGAAATGTTTTTCAAATGTACTTGTGAAATGCAGTAGGTGATCCGTTCCATGCATACCGAATACTTGCGTACTGTGTACAAATACATACTGAATACTGCAGAAATACTAGGAGCAGTATGGCAGTATGCCATTCCAAACATAAGGCCTCATGAACCCTTCAATGCATATCTTGGGTCTTTAGTGACCTGGGACCTCATTCCACCCCCTGTCCCTCATCCATTTTTTTAAAATTGAAATTTTGGTGCCAGCCAACATATTTTAAACTCCATGGCAGTGAAGCCCTGTGTTACTGTACACTTGTGGCATCAACTAAAGGAGTTGCTGGCACATCGTGTTAATATTTTCACCAGACATTGTGTCCAACAATAATGGTGCTGATGTGTCAGTGATTGACTTGATTTTTTTACATTTGACATTGCTATTTGATGAAGAAGCAATGTGGAAGTAAACTATAGCAAGTGTAACACATGAACAGTATTATATGGCTATTGTCATTTAAGTGTTCTACTGAAATTATGTAAGTTGTGCATCTATTTAGACTCAAAAAGTGCCTAAGAAAATACCTTCGTGTAGCTTATGTGTAGTTTATGTGTAGATTATGTTATTTGTAGCTCAATTTGTGTTTGACAGCCTGTTGCATCTCACAAATCCTGTTCTATATTTGTTGCATCATCTCTTTGATCTCTTTGAACAAATTCTATTTTCTAATTGTCTTGAAAATTATTGGAAAATGTGATACTATCTGGACATTTTGTAGTTCCATTTGTGATAGATATACATGCCTGGTCTCTGAAGACCAGAGTACGTAATAATGTTTGACAAAACACACATGCATTTAAGGGTTAATGAAACACTGATTGAATTTCTGCTGTTTAATGCGACAATTTATGTAAGATTTTTTTTTTTCGAATGATTTACACATACATTTGTTTTGCTTGTGCTTAATGAATGAGGCCTATAGCCTTTGTTTGTTTAGTGCAGCATTAACATGTGATGGTCTTCCTTTCTAGGTTGTGTATTTGACCAACAGTGGCTCGGAGGCTAATGACCTTGCAGTGCTAATGGCGCGGCTTTATACAGGAAATTTTGACGTCATTACACTCAGGTGACTGAACTCGTTTGCCAATAATTCTGTTTCATCAGCATTTCTTTGTCCTTTTTGATGCTGGTCAGAATGTAATCAGTAAGTATGACACTACATGCAAAGATGCTTTGTTTGATTTTTTTAAGTTAAAGAGGAAGTATTTTTTTAAATACTTTTTAAAGTCTTTATTTTACCCATTCCGATTGGTGGCGCAGAAAGCTTTAAGCAGTAGAATCCATTTTCATTCATAATTAAGGACTATTGTTTGAAATCTTTAAGGCACTGATCTCTTTCTGACAGTCATAATGTATTTGAGGATTATATGCAATTTAATGTCAATGCCTAATTATATAATCAACTTGTTAAATGTTTCATGAAAGTTCTTTCTTGGTGACAGGTCAAACCGCCCTGCAAAACTCTAGATAACCATGCATAACTTTTGTTTCTGTGCGCAGGGGTTCATATCATGGTGGCAGTCCACAAGCGACAGGTCTAACATCCAACGCAGCTTACAAATATCCCATCGCCTCTTCTCTGGGTTGCCACAATGTAAGTATGACATCCACACATCATTTCTGTCAACTACTTGCTTTTTAATGTAATTTTCCTCTGAGTCAAGATCTCAAACCACATTATGAGTGGAAACATGATAGACAAGTTGTGTTGGTGTTAGTGTTCAATGGAAAAGTAACAGAATTACTGTCAGATCTCATGAAGTTTGAATAATGACCCAACAATTTTATTATACGACAATGACAACCATGGATACAGACAATTTGTATACTGTGCACAGTATACATACTTTATACTGCGGAATACTAAGAATAGTATGGTAGTATGCCATTCCAAACATAGCCAATCTATAATTTGAGGGTCACTTTTTTGTAAACCTAATTTGTTCGTTACATTTGGAATGCAGTGCATTTTAAGGTATGTCTTATAATTGTATATGTTTGAGTTGTTGGATCTGTCATTGCAAAAGATGAAGTTTTGCTACTTTTTTTTTAGTTTTGTTCCTTTGTGACCTGGGTTCATTTTAGACCATGTGTCCGGATGTGTTCAGGGGCCCCTGGGGAGGCAGTCACTGTAGAGACTCTCCTGTTCAAACCATCCGAGAGTGCAGCTGCTCCCCAGGTACGTACACACACACACACACACACACACACACACACACACACACACACATACATTGACCTATCCATCTACATAAGGACATAAAAAAGGTCTTTGCTTTATTTATTTATTCCAATTTAGGACTTCCCTGAATGTCTCCAAAGGGAAGTTTTGTCAAATTCTGCTCCTTTTTTGGGACAATTTTGTCCCCAAAGTATAGTTATGTAAACACATGCACACACATGCATTTACTTGGCTATTTAAATGAGAACATATAAACTTCTATTGTTTTTATATAAAGCTCATTTTAATTCCTATAGACTAACCCTAATTTTATCCCTACAAGAAAAGCTTTATTTGGCATTTTTTACATTTAAAAACAAAACAAAGAAATATTTACTATATTTATGAATCGCTTTTCCAATTGAGGAAGTCCCCAGACATCCCCAAAGGGAGGTTTTGTCAGATTTCTGGCAAATTCAGACACAGATTTAGATCATTTCTAATTTAACAGTTTATTCATTTTTTAGATTTAGCTAATTTCTGAGGCCATTGTTGTCTGAACTGTGGATTCACTTTTGATGCAGTTCAGATTTTTTTGACATGTAACCAGTGATTCCCTATAAAATGTGTTCAAACGTGTTTAAAGTTCAAGTTCTAATTGTCTCATCAAGTCAAACATTGACAACATTCATTCAGCAAATTTCCATACCAATTCTCTTCAAAGCTACAGTATGTGTAAAAAACAATATAATTAGTTTAGTTGGATTAGTTATAGACCTATTATGTATTATCTGTGTTTCCATAAAATGTATCATAAACTGTAATGTCTAATTGTTTATATCTGTTCTCAGGTCACTGTCAGGCCAATGATAAATATATTGATCAGCTCAAAGACGTGTTTGCCACAACAGTCCCCACTCGCATTGCTGCTTTTTTTGGGGAACCAATCCAGGTTTGATTATTCTAGGGCTCATGACTCATGTTCTTGGGGGAATCTCACCCAAACCTGTCAAGAACTTGTTTGGATCATATTTCACCCCAAAAACAAAATAAAGGTGCACTCAATAACTTTTGTCTTTGTGTCATCTTGGACTTACACTGACACCTAGCGGCGTGGATGCTGCATCATTTAAAATCAATAGTTTTCAGTTTCAGATGCCGTTGTAGAAATTTTGTGTTCATAGTCAGCAATGATTACTTTAATCAATGAGTGAAAGTGTCAAATAACAGGACGGTTACTGAGATTAAGCGAGTAGTATTCAGCTGGTCATGTGATTCTAACATGGCAGCCCCCATGTGCGGACCCTCTCCATGTAGAATAAAACAGCTTTTATAAGGTTACTGATATGACTAGAGTCCTCATTTGAATGTGTGCTCATGATTTCCTACAAATATTGCAAAATTGCAATTCATGTCTTTAGGAATTAAAACTTTTAATGAGGGACAAATTACTGAGTGCACCTTTAAATAAGAAATCATATTTTGCTTAAAGAATATAAAGCCTATTTTAGGAGTCTATAAGTTTTTTTGCATTATTTCCATGAAGAAGAAGAAAAACCCTCATTTCAAGTACATAATTTGAAAATGCCAGGGATATCTATCTGTGCTTGTAAGGTCTGTTGTCTTTCAATATACAAAAATAATGATATATTATTTAAATTATATAAAGTAGCATATGTATAAATTATTGTAGTATTTGTTGTACTTCATTTACTAATTTAAATTTCACTTTTTTTAATCAAAATGTACTTATTTTGTTTTGGGGGAAAACTGTGACCTGAACATTGTTTTTGTGAGATTCCCTCTTTTGCAGTTTTAATATATAATAATAATAATAATGATAATAATAATAAGGGGCCATGCACCAAAGGATATGTCAGCTGAGTAGCTCAGTGTGTTAAAGCACTGTTTTATCGTTTCAAGGTTCGTGGGTTTGAATCCCCACCTCGACAAATCAAGCCATTAAAATTTCTGTTGTTACGGAGATCTTTGCATTGTGCTTACTAAATGCTTTCTGGGCTTTTCTCCAGTCAAATTTAGTTTTTCATTTTTTTGTAAAGTTACATGAATATGAAGTTGATTATGGTGACTACGATGATTGGCTGTGATTGCTCTATGCTTAGTATGTTCCTTTTGGTGACTGTCAGTGTTGTGGTCCAGTGGATTGTGCAGTGACCTGTTGAATGGGAAGTTGTAGGTTCAAATCCATCCTGAGGTGATGTGTAATGTTGTATGTGTTTGTGCTTTGTCATATGTGATCTTTAGGTAGTGGTTAGTGCTTGGCCCTGTAATTGCTGCTTGCAGCTATATTTATTATTATTAATTAATGTTATGAAAATATTAATGTTTTGTCCTAGTTTTATAAGTTTTATCATAATAATAATCTTAATCTTTTTGTAGGGTGTCGGTGGGGCTGTTCAGTACCCTAAAAAATTCCTTAAGGAGACCTACCAGCTTGTTCGAGAGAAAGGCGGAGTCTGTATAGCAGATGAGGTCAGAAGAATATGGTTCTAAATCCCGTTATAAACATGATCAAATCCAAATACTGTTTTGGTAGGAGGGTATGTGGATGAATTGGCTCAGGAATTTCTGCTTAATTTTCCCCTTTTCCTAAATGTCCTTAACCCTTATATTGTGTTCCTTTCAAAACTTTTTTTTTAATCTTTTGTTTTTATTGAAAACCGTAGTTTATTTCATCCAGTTGGAATACAATTCCATGACACTGTTCACACAAAGCATCTGAACACACAAATTTTTTTTTAGATCATTTTCATAAAACTTTGTTACACCTGTGGTGTTCCCAGTCGAAAGTGACCGGCTATTGGAAATGAATGGATTAGACTACAAAATACAGAAATATTAAGTGTTAAGGAGCATCCCAATCTTTTAGATGAGCACATATGTGGATGTGTATTTGCAGACACAAAGTCCTTGCACACAACACACACAAACTCACACACCCTTTTGTGCTGCGTCTTTCCATGTACACCCTTTGAGTAATATTTCAAGATCTACTTACAACCCCAATTCCAAAAAAGTTGGGACAGTATGCAAAATGACAATAAAAACAAAAAGGAGTGATTTGTAAATTATATTCATTGCTTTATTGAAAGCACTACAACTACACATTATATGATGTTTTACCCTGTGAATTTCATTGTTTTTATGTACAGTAATTTCAAATTGGATGATTGCAACACACTCCAAAAAAGTTGGGACAGTCGAGTGTTTACCACTGTGAAACATCACCATTTCTTCTAATAACCCTTATTAAGAATTTAAGTTTAAAAAGTGGAATTTTTCGTTGCCGTATTGTGTGCTTCATAATGCACCACACATTCTCAATTGGAGATGGTCAGGACTGCAGGCAGGCCAATCTAGCACCTGCACTCTCTGCTAATTCAGCCAGTATGTGGTTTGAAGTTGTCCTGCTGAAAATGCCGGGACGTCCCTGGAAAAGACGGTGCTGGATGGCAGTATATGCTGCTCCAAAATTTGAACATATCTGTCTGCATTAATGGTGCCCTCACAGATGTGCGATTTACCCATGCCATGGGCACTGACACATCCCTGGCCCATACAGACACTGGCTTTTGGACCTGATGCTAATAACAGCTTGGATGGTCCTTTTCCTCTTTGGCCCGGAGAACACAACGGCTGTGTTTTTCAAAAAATTTTGAAATGTGGACTCATCGGACCAAAAAACACGGTTCCACTGTTCTACTTTCCATCTAAGATGAGACCGAGCCCAGGGAAGTCGGCAGCGCTTCTGGACAGTGTTGATGTAGGGCTTCTGCTTTGCATAGTAAAGTCTCAACTTGCATCTGTGGATGCAGTGGTGAATGATGTTGACTAACAAAGGTTTACTAAAGTAATCCCAAGCCCATGTTCATGATATCCATTACAGATGAATGGCGTATTTTAAGACAGTGATGTCTGAGGGATCAGAGATCATGTGCATTCAGAAGTGGTTTTCGTCTTGCTCTTTATGCACCGAGATTTGACCAGATTCCTTGAATCTTTTAACTCTATTGTGCACTGTAGAGGATAATATGCCCAAAATCCTTCCAGTTTGTCTTTGGGGAACATTGTTCTCAAAGTGCTGGATTATTTGCTAAAGCATCTGACAAATTGGCAAGTCTTGAATGCTCCTTGCTCTTGAAGGACTAGGCTGTTTTTGGAGGCTCTTTATATACTATGACACGATTTCCTCACCTGTTTAACTTCTGTATCACATCGCCTTGTTATTTTAACTTGTCAAATTGTTATTAGTCTTAAATTGCCCTTTTTTGGAGTGAGTTACAATCATCTGATTTGAAATTACCGTACATAAAAATAAAAATGAAATTTACAAGGAAAACATCATATAATGTGTAGTTGTAGTGTTTTCAATTTAGCAAAGGGTGAATATAATTTAGAAATCACTACCTTTTGTTTTTATTAGCATTTTCATACTGTCTCAACTTTTTTAGAATTCGGGTTGTATCTTATGTTGTTTTCGGGCTCGTTTGAATCGGGATAGTCTGCTGTAAGTTATGATATGTCATTTTCTATGTTATATGCATGTTTCAGGAAATAATAAGGAAAAATGTGACAAAAAGACACCTCTGTTTATTATATTTATGTGTCAGTAGGAATTTCATACACCAATACTCACTGCAGTTTGGCCTCTGAGTGAAAAAAAATTGCTCATTGCATTTTACTAATTGAGACCTTTACAACAATGTAGAACGCATGACTATCCATCTTTTTTATTTTTTAACCAACTCTGATTATAATCATTGTGACAACAAATGTGCAAATTATGAGAACAAAACAGTTCTAATTTGTCAGCAAATAAAAAAAGCATTATTTAAGAATTGGTAGGATCAGCTATATGCATTGTAAAGTCCAGACTCTAAGCTTTAAAATGACACCTATTTTGTTTAGATCGAGCAAGTGGTTATTAATTTATTACATAATTATTATTATTTTAATTTTTTTCTGCAGGAAGTGCCAACTAGCCTGGTATAAACTCAGTTCACTGAATCCTTCTATCAATTAAAAATATATTTTAAAAATGTGTTTAAGAAAGAAGTCATAATTATTAAAAAAGAAAATATCTAATGCAATATCTTGGGATAATATATGCAATATGAGAGATATATGAACAATCATAGTGGGCCAGTCAGTTTTGACCGGGAACACAAAAGGTGTTAGCACAAATGAACACAACACAAGGGTTAAGCAACCAGAAAATATTTGACATTACTCTAGCAATGTAAATAGATATACCTGTGCTTGGCTCCACCCCAAATTGCAGGTAAATGAGCCAATAAACTCATGACAATGACCTCACACTATCACTTATTTTCAGAATAGAATACTATCATACTACTCTTACTATTTCTGCCATATAGATACTGCAGAAATAGTACAAGTAGTATGCTATTCCAAACATAGCTCATTTAATGAAAGGGGTTTTTAATGCCCAACTCAAACTGTGATACTGCAAATATTTTTTTATTTCTCACACAAACACCTCTTCCAAAAAAAATCATTTATTCCCTTTTTTTCTAGGCTCAATAATATAAAAATATATTTAAAAAAATATATAAATGCTGCTTGACGACTACATACATTTATTTTCATTTATTGCAAGTGTGTGGAATGACCTCACTTTCTCATTATTCTCTCAGGTTCAGACTGGTTTTGGCCGCACAGGGAGTCACTTTTGGGGTTTCCAAGGACATGATGTCATTCCTGACATGGTTACCATGGCCAAGGGCATTGCGAATGGCTTCCCAATGGGGGCTGTGGTTACCACAGCAGGTTTGCTACAGTTAACTCCTACATGTTATACAATGCTACTGTATGTAGCTAAAAATTAAGGAAGAATAAGTTATTGTGTGATTTGCATATTCTAGCTTTTATTACATATTAGCATGTGTGCATTCATTGACTAAAATTAACTGTATTTAAAACTGGATGTGTTTTATAAATGAAGTACACACACTGAGTCTAATTCTTCAAAGTTTAATGAGGGATTATTTTAAAAGAAATTGGAGTAGAGACTAATTCAAGCATGGCACTCAATTAAACTATTCTTAGAACAAAATTAACCACAAATTATGAATAAAATTGCTCTCGTGTTGCTTTTAAAAGGCCTACCATTGCGTTCACCTCACAGTTTTACCCCTTTGAAAAGCCTGGTGGTTGAGTAAAATTTATTTTTTTTTTTACAATGAAAAGCTCTATGACTTAGCTGGATATTCTTTGAAGAAAAGTTTCACATAAGAGGGATTTACAGACTTGAGTTTTTGTGAGGAATATGGGCTAATACAAAAAGTTCTATGAAACCTTGCCAAAGTGATTTAGCAGTGCTTCTGGGGTGGTGTGTGAGACAGCAGTTAATATAAATTTCCAGGTTCGAAGCAACTCAAGCTGAATCGAGAGCATCTGTGACATGCTAGAAAAAAACACAATAATTTTGGACTTTGTCTATATAATAAAAAAATATGTTTACAGGAATGCATTTACAATGGAAGTCTATGGGCCAAGGCATTCTGAAAAGCATTCTGAAAAGTTTAAAACCAAAAATGTGCAGTTCCTATTTTTGTTAACATATCAATAAAAAATCAAAATATACCTACAAGCAGCAGTTATGGGGCCAAGCTCACAAACAGCATGTAAGTTAGTATGATTGGACAACACTGATTATGATTTTAGGAAAAGTGGTATAAAAAAACATAAGTAGAATTGCTTATATTACAATACAATTGATTATTATTTTGACCAATAGGTGGCGCTGTCACCAAATTTATATGGTGCTGTCAGAGTGTGGTGCCAATGGCACAAAAAGTTTCATGTCAATACGCCAAAGCATTGCCAAGAGACAGCCTCAGATCCTTTTTGGCGTCTTGCCATCCAATTCGAGAACCAAGCAGACAGGAAGTATGGAAGACCATGGCAAATTGGGTATCATCGTACTCGACATGACCCAAGGAATCTAAAGAGAGCAGTCACAGGAGGATAGGCCAAATCAATCAAACATTATAAGCATTTTTACACATTTCACTATAACTTTTGACCACAAGTTGGCGCTGGCCCCACTCTTTATATGTAGCTTCAGAGCAAGGTGCCGATGATGCATACCAAGTTTCGTAACAATACGCTAAAGTGTTATGTAAAATTCAGCAATTTGTTATGCAGCAAGAATTTATCCACCTAGAATGAATTAGCAAGGTAACAACGTCTCTTTCTTGTATCCTTGCTAGTATCATGCGAAAGTTTCCATGTTTACCATTTTTACATAGTAATGACAGGGGTTGGAAATTGGATATAACTTTATACAGATAAGGTTGGTAAGTGATTTTATCACACTGGTCTCATAATAACACTAGAGCTGTCAGTATTAACGCATTAACGCTTGTGATTAATTAAAGTTTAACGTGCTAATTTTTCTTAATCGCAATTAACGCATTTACCGTTAATATGGCAAACACTTGTGTGAAGGGCAGAACCTTTGTAATGTGTCCGCCCGGAGTCATTACACTGATCCACAATTCACAAACAGACAGAGGCTGTGCAGAGTGGGGTGCAGAGTATATAATATTATTATATTAATATAGTATAAAGTATTAGACTAAAAGTACACCTGTAAAATCTATTTTCTTTTCTCTTTACATCATTATAACTCTCCTAAAATGTACCTCATACATTCCCTTCCAGAGGTACTTTGTTCCCTTCTCACTCAAAGCGCTCGCGCTTGTTAAAGAGTGGAGTGCTGACATAGCAACCACGTTACGTTCCATTTCCGTTTGTCCTACGAAGGCTGTCTCGTTTAAATGAGGCTTGTTTAAGGGAGGACACTCGGTATACCAAGGACTCGTTTGGAAGTCTGCATGCTAGGTAGGACGCATCCTTTGAAGGCTGCAGCATACCGAGTGTCCTCCTTTAAACAAGCCTCGTTTAAACGAGACAGCCTTCATAGGACACACGGAAACGTAACATAACATGGTGCTATGTAAAGAGAAAAGAAAACAGATTTTACAGGTGTACTTTTAGTCTAATACTTTATTTTAATTATATATTAATATAATTATACATATTATATACTCTGCACCCATCTACTGAGGTACTTCAACTTGGGAATTAACATTACTTGCATTACTGAACATCATATTTACGGGCAAATTTTTTTTAGACATTTCCGTTGAAGCAAAGAATTGTGGGTTGTGAGTGCCCACGAAGGATACACCTCATGCAAAGAAGGCTGCATTCGAAGTGTCTTACTCGCTTTTCTGAAACGAGACAGCCTCGATGACATATGCGGCCGAGAAATGCGACCTCTGGAGGACGCATCCTTCCAAACAAGACACAGCACCAGAGCCCTTCTACCAAGATGATCCTACAAGCTAAGCATAAAATAGCATAACGCGGCGGTCCCATTGACATTCTATGGGTGGCACTGTCGTAATACTCTCCTATGATAGAGGCGCGGAGGTTGTTATCTTAGTAAATAAAAGAATTTCTGACAACGCTTCCCTGTCAGTGATAAAATGATGGAGAGAGGAGCTCTTCGCACTATTTGATGTACAAAACAAGCCCAGATGGGACTTGTAAGGAACATTTTAATTAACACAGAAGCAAGTCAAGTCTTAACGAAAACAAAGAATGAGACGTTTTTGTCTAGAAGCGCTTTTCATGGTGAGTTCAAAGCTTGACGCTGGCACTGGCCCTGACACAAATCATGAACGCAGCTTCACGATTGCTGTAACAAAGCAGTCTACCGGTAGATTAATATTGCAGAGTTTAAGAGATTAAATGCCTATTGCAATGAATATGCAACCTATGGGGAAACTAGTTCTTTCAATTAGTCAACCTCCCACTTACACTTTGGGAAATGTTTAATGTTACTCGAATTGGTTCTATTTTAGTGCATTTCTTGTGGAAGGCTTTGTTTAGAAAATGTTAATAAAGCATTATATTGTTACATATTGTTTTGTTTTCTTTCCTAAGATGGAAATAAATGCATTTTGACAAGAAAATAAGTATATATAGTGTAAAATTTCAGCACTTTCAAAATCTGTGATTAATCAGGATTAACTAAAAAAAAGTTTTGCGATTAATCGTGATTTTCAAAAAAATTAACCGACTGACAGCACTAATTAACACACATAATGTTTAAGTCTTGTGACTATTCTTTTAAAGCAGTGTGTATTTTAGGGGGAAAACTGTAAAGAATATGCCCCGGTCATGTTAGACATACATACACTGATGAGCCAAAACATTATGACCACCTGCCTAATATGCTATTGGTCCTCCGTGTGCCGCCAAAACAGTGCCGACCTGCCAAGGCATGGACTGTACAAGACCCCCGAAGGTGTCCTGTGGTATCTGGCACCAAGACATTAGCAGCAGGTCTTTCAAGTCCTGTAAGTTGAGGTGGAGCTGCCGTGGGTCAGACTTCCCACACATGTCCAGCACATCCCACACATGCTCAATCATATTGAGATCTAGGGAATTTGGAGACCAGTGCAACACCTTGAACTCTTAATCATGTTCATTAAACCATTCGCGAACAATGTGTGCAGTGTGGCAGGGCGCATTATCCTGCTGAAAGAGGCCACTGCCATCAGGGAATACCGTTGCCATGAAGGGGTGTACCTGGTCTGCAATGTTTAGGTGCTTAGGTATGTGGCACGTGTCAAATTGACGTCCACATGAATGGCCAGACCCAGGGTTTCCCAGCAGAACATTGCCCAGAGCATCACACTCCCTCCACCGGCTTATCGTATTCCCACAGTGCATCCTGGTGCCATCACTTCCCCAGGTAAAAGGTGCAAACATACACAGCAGTCCACGTGATGTAAAAGAAAATGGGACTCATCGGACCTCCCACAACCATCAATAACATTTTCTGTGACTTGTGCCACAGTAGACCTTCTGTTGGTTTGGACCAGACGGGATAGCCTTCGTTGCCCTCGCACATCGATGAGCCTTGGGCACCCAAAACCCTGTTGCCAGATTGTGGTTTGTCCCTCTTCGGACCACTGACCCCACAAGTCTTGCCGTTTCAGAGATGCTCTGACCCAGTCGTCTGGCCACAACTATTTGGCCCTTGTCAAAGTCGCTCAGGTCTTTACTCCTGCCCATTTCTACTGCAGTCAACACATACTACAAGAACTGATTTTTTGCTTGCCATCTAATCTACCCAGACCTTGACATGTGGCCTTGATGATCAACGTTATTCGCTTCACCTGTGAGTGGTCATAATGTGTTGGATTATCGGTGTATTTATGTGTGACATACAAATGGAAATCCACCCATCCATCTTCGTAAAATGATTTTTTAAAATCCTCATCCAGTAATCAAGAACGACTGGAAAAACCTGTGGAGAAGTGATGGAAATTCATTGGTCGAAAATGGTGGGAACGCTGTAAATGTTTAAACTTTCTTCAACCCTTTTCATAACAGTTTTGAGTTCAGTTGAAAACATGAATGTTGTCTTGCAATAACTGTTCATAAGGTCTGAGATGGTTTCTAATGATGGTTTCATAGAGTCATATTCAGCTCATTCACCCATTAGGATCAAGCAGTAATGAGTTCAGTTTCCATTTCTCAAATCCTCCATGAATCCCACACACTTGAACCCTGAAAGCACGAAGGAGCGCAGCTGCTTGCTCTCCATTTCCTTCTCGCTTATTATTTTCGTCCTCTGGCTCTTGCTGTTCACTCTCCATCTGGTGAAAAGGTGGACGAGAAGAAAAACAGAGAGAATGAGAGATGGGAATAGAAAAATATGGTGTTAGCTCATATGACACAACGTTATATGCAGGGCTCAACAATTAGGAACAGTTTTCACTGGCCACACCACGAAAAAAGAAAAGCATTTGTTTTGTTGAAAAAAAAAAAAAATTATGTGCCAAAGTTTTCTTTAAAGGTACACCACAGAGTAATTCTCATTTTATTTTTCATTAACAAAATACCTTTGTGATTTTGTGCATTTTATGTGTGGTTTGCACATGCTACCGCTGCTTGTTCTGAACACGTTGTGTACATATCATGTTATATACATATTTTGCAGAAATTGCCAGTTCCTTTGCAAAGGGAGTTCATTTTAACACATTCGGAGGAAACCCATTAGCTTGTGCAATTGCCTCATCAGTTTTAGATGTAAGTATTGTTCATTTTACTCAAACTTTTCAATGACTAGAGCCAACAGTTCTATTAGTATTAGCAATAGTGAATCCAGATTGTTTTCTGGTTTTAGGATTGCAAAAACATCAAATTGATTTATTTGAAATAATTTATAATAACTGACAAATAATTGATCGTTACATGCTCCTCTAAGACGATAAAGGAGGATAGGACACAAGAAAACAGTTCTGACGTGGGGACGTACCTGATGACTGAACTGGCCAAACTTCGGGACAAGTACGAGATCATTGGTGACGTTAGAGGAAAAGGTCTTCAGATTGGGGTGGAGATGGTCAAAGACAAGGTGAAACAAGCATACACTTAATATTGACCTTTTATATTATTATTAGTCATTAGGCAATGGTTGATAGGCATTATAATGATCTATAACAATGTGTAATTACAGTATTTGCTGTATGTGATTTGGATTAATGATTTGTAAGAATACAAACCATTTAGTCCATATCCTGATATAATATCTTGATAAGTTATCCCAGCTTAAATATTCATGTTGCGTTGACTAAAGCAAGTCTATGAATCAGCCCCTTCTATAAAAGTTTTATTTGCTAACCAAAATGTCAACCCAATGCCAACTAAGAATCCATGAAATTTACCTCCCTCTCTGTTTACCAAAGTAACGTAACCGTGTACATACACTATTTGTCAGTAGAAGGATTCTGTAACTGTGAGGAACAACATTTAGATTCACCTGAACTAATGTCTTGAATACACAAAGACATCTGGCAGTGCCATGCTGTGCCACATGTTGAGCTGTGTGCAGCTTTAACGACGGAAACTGCATCTCTCGTCTGATGCTGTAACCCTCTGGATACGAGTGCACTGAACACAAACTATTGCTGCAGAACAAGTGGCATTGAAAAAAAGGTTTTCTTATTGAAAAAATCTGAGCAGGCTAGATACTGAGCCATGGGGAGCAGAGAAGAACTGTCAAAAGACCTGTGTAACAAGGTAATGGAACTTTATAAAGATGGAAAAGGATATAAAAAGATATCCAAAGCCTTGAAAATGCCAGTCAGTACTGTTCAATCACTTATTAAGAAGTGGAAAATTCGGGGATCTCTTGATACCAAGCCAAGGTCAGGTAGACCAATAAAGATTTCAGCCACAACTGCCAGAAGAATTGTTCGGGATACAAAGAAAAACCCACAGGTAACCTCAGGAGAAATACAGGCTGCTCTGGAAAAAGACGGTGTGGTTGTTTCAAGGAGCACAATACGATGATACTTGAACAAAAATGAGCTGCGTGGTCAAGTTGCCAGAAAGAAGCCTTTGCTGTGCCAATGCCACAAAAAAGCCCAGTTACAATATGCCCGACAACTCCTTGACACGCCTCACAGCTTCTGGCACACTGTAATTTGGAGTGATGAGACCAAAATAGAGCTTTATGGTCACAATCATAAGCGCTATGTTTGGAGAGGGGTCAACAAGGCCTATAGTGAAAAGAATACCATCCCCACTGTGAAGCATGGTGGTGGCTCACTGATGTTTTGGAGGTGTGTGAGCTCTAAAGGCATGGGGAATCTTGTGAAAATTGATGGCAAGATGAACGCAGCATGTTATCAGAAAATACTGGCAGACAATTTGCATTCTTCTGCACGAAAGCTCTTGGACTTTCCAGCAAGACAATGAACCACCTCCAGTGGTTACAGCAGAAAAAGGTGAAGGTTCTGGAGTGGCCATCACAGTCTCCTGACCTTAATATCATCGAGCCACTCTGGGGAGATCTCAAACGTGCGGTTCATGCAAGATGACCAAAGACTTTGCATGACCTGGAGGCATTTTGCCAAGACAAATGGGCAGCTATACCACCTGCAAGAATTTGGGGCCTCATAGACAACTATTACAAAAGACTACACACTGTCATTGATGCTAAAGGGGGCAATACACAGTATTAAGAACTAAGGGTATGCAGACTTTTGAACAGGGGTCATTTCATTTTTTTCTTTGTTGCCATATATATATATATATATATATATTTCTGTTCATCATTAGATTGTAAACATATACAATATTTATTATGAATTGGAGTGGTTTTTTATTTTTTATTTAGGGGGTGTTCTGAAAAAAATAAGACCAATTCTTTGTAATTTGTCCACAGCAATTTGTGAATGGTGAGCATTTAATTTTGAGTGTGAAAAATTCCAGGCAGCAGCCCAAAAATGCACCAGAGTTTTATAATATTTTAAGAAAAAAGTCGTAGCGGGGGGCCTGGGTAACTCAGCGAGTATTGACGCTGACTACCACCCCTGGAGTCGCGAATCCAGGGTGTGCTGAGTGACTCCAGCCAGGTCTCCTAAGCAACCAAATTGGCCTGGTTGCTAGGGAGGGTAGAGTCACATGGGGTAACCTCTTGGTGGTCGCGATTAGTGGTTCTCGCTCTCAATGGGACGCGTAGTAATTTGTGCGTGGATCGTGGAGAGTAGCATGAGCCTCCATATGCTGTGAGTCTCCGGTGTCATGCACGATGAGCCACGTGATAAGATGCGCGCAGAAGCGGAGGCAACTGGGACTTGTCCTCCACCACCCGGATTGAGGTGAGTAACCGCGCCACCACGAGGACCTACTAAGTAGTGGGAATTGGGCATTCCAAATTGGGGAGAAAAATAAATAAATAAATAAAAATATAAATTTTTTTTTTTTTTTAGATAAATAATTTTTAAAAAATTGTCGCATTTTGAGATAAAAATATTAATATTTTCAGAATTAAGATTGTTGAAATAAATTAATCTCGCACATATATCAAACATTACAACATCTGCTTCCACTTTGATGTTCTCCACCACAGCTCTTTGACATTACTTTCCTTTATTCTCAAAATATTACTACTTTAATCTTGTAATGTTACGAAGCGGAACTTTATAACTTTATTCTCACAATGGTCTATTATGATATTATTCTCAAAACATTATACTTAATCTCAAAATCTTAGATTTTTTTTATTTTTTATTATTTTAACATGCCACTAAAATGCTGTCGTAGAATAAAGTTGTTAATAAAATGTATAATTTAAAGTTAAAATTATTTTTTACAAATAATTAAAAATGTCATATCACATCAAACATTATATTCTTCCCAAGGACCACTTACAATGTTAGTAAAGGTTTTTGCAACAAAACAAAGTCATAATAAATTTTTTTGTACCCATTTTCCACATTCTCTTTAACCCTTAGTTAAACAGGGTGTTTTTCTCATGTTTCTATACATTGAAAAGGCATCGACGATGTAAATGTGGGTGGTCATGTGTTTAAATGTATTCATCAGCCTGACATTAGAAAGTTGCGAAAGTTACTTTTACAAAAATATCAAATAAAAAAAATAACATGACAATATGACAAAACAAAACAAAAATTAAGGTGTAGTATTTTTTCAATGGTGAGAATGATTACAGTTCAGAAAGTTACAGTATATTTTCATAGTACAATAATGAACTCATTAATCATGGAAAAATTGCACACCCTTTTATTATTAATATCTTTAATGTATAAAATAATTATTATTTTAAACAAGTGCGAAAACCCAACATATTTGGTATTTTTTTGTAATTAGAATTTTTTTTTTATTTTGAACACAATGACCCTTCAGCCTTTAGCATGGTTCAGAACTCAATGTGAAATCACGACGCTTTGCTATTGTGCACCCACTTAATTAAATTTGATGTGCAGAGCTGTCATGCTTTCTTGACCTCAAGGTATGAAAAGAGTTGTGAGTAGGAGTCACTTTAGAATAGTTAATGATTTGGAGTGTTTGTTTCAGTCTGTGTGTGTGCTATTTTCCTCACAGGGAATGAGCTAGAAAACTTGTTAGCCATTAACTTGAGCAGAGAGCAATGAGACAGCGTGTACAGACATTCCCAGAAACACTCCGCTCTGCTGGAACTAAAAACACCCACTGTACCTAACTCACCCATGGCTCTTTTACTGGAATCTATTAAGAATGTGTCAAGAAAGATCATCCAGAATCACAAAAGACACTTCAGTGGCGTTTCAGCAGATGTCACTGTTATTAGAGCAGAAATTCTTAAAGGAACAGTTCACAGTTTAAAGTTTACAGATTGGCCTCATTGATTTCCATTGTAAGTACCTCACTGGAACCCAGATTTTTGCTTTTTTCAAAGAAAAGAAGGGGCAAGTCAAAATTAATTTTTGTGGTAATCAACATTATGCCACAAATGCTGTTGACTGAGCTTAACTTGTAATGAACCGGGAATATTCCTTTAAGTCATCATATCTTCCCCATTTGCGATTGGTCACGTGCCATGCAATTACCAACAGCGTTCAGCATCACTGACGCCAAACCTGCCATGACGGGTCTGCACGATACATATCTTTATATAGCCTGCGCCACCACGAATGAGATTTGAGAGCTGCATTGGAGAGAAAGGCCATCAGTCAATAACTACTTACATTTTGGTCCGTTCCTCACACAAAGCATTATGACTTCAGAAGACTTGCAATAGTGTGCACAAACCATGTGGACTACTTGTGTGGTTCTTTTATGGTGCTTTTTTGGAGATTGGTAGTAAAAATCACAATTCAGTTCAATTGTATGGAAAACAGCATTTTGAATATTCTTCAAACTTATTTTTTGTTCAATGAAAGAAAGACAATAATACATGTTTGGAATCACTTGAGGGTGAGTTAAAGCTGAAACATATTCTACTCAATTACATGAATGCAGATGCGAGCGCTTGGCCACCATTTTGCGGTTAAACATGCATTCTTGCGTTAACGTGGCTGGAACAAACCTCAGTACTAAAGGGGCGATAGAATTACCTTCAAACGCATGTGCCGTTAAACTGGATGTGTTATTATTCTGGTAAGCTGCTTTAAATAAATTGATTTTAACCTACTTGGCTCACAGTATTCTCTTCAAACTGTTGCTCCGCCATAGTCGGTTTGAATGAGAAAACTCAACGTAGGAGCAAATAGTTCACATTAACCCTTAAACACATACCTCGGGTCTTTAGAGAACCGGGACCTCATTCCACTCCCTGTACCTCATCCATTTTTTGGAGTTGTGCCCACACCTCTTTAGGATTCCTCAATCTATATTTTATAAATAGTGAAACACACAAAAAAGTAAAAATTGCAACAACGTTTTTTTTTAAATAATGGTTTAAGTACCAAAAGTGTATAGGGTCTTTAGAAACCTGAGGTCTGTAAGAGTGTCGGGGGTTTTTTCGCACTTCCATAAATTATATATTTTTTTATGATTATTTAATATCTATTTATGTTTACTATCACAGGATATCTATTTCTTGGTTTATTACAAAATAAATGAGTATTATATTCATACAAATAAACACTATATCACTTTGATTTTCTGTGAAACATTGAATTATCAACAATGGTGAATTATCAGTATCCCATATGCGTGTACACATACATACTGTATTATACTTGTTATTTCTTACTCAAGGTGGCGCTGATGTTTCAGTGATTGGTTTGATTTACATTTGACATTGCTATTTGACGTAGAAACATTAGAGTGAAATATAGCAAGTGTAACATATGAACAGGATATGACTGATGTGCTTTAGACTCAATAAGTGCCTGAGAAAATACATATGTGTAACTTTGGTGTAGCTGATGTGTATCTTATGTTAAGATTATGTATTATGTTTTTGACAGCCAGTTGCATCTCATGAAATTTCAGTGTGAAAATAATGAATCCTGTTCTAGATTTGTCCTGATTTGTTGCTTGGGTTAATCTTTTTGATTTTTGAAAAATAAAACATCAAAATATATTTTATTTTATTATTTTCTAATTGTCTTGAAAATATTTGAAAAATTTGACGCTATCTGGGCATTTTGTACATCCATTTGTGATAGATGTAAGTGCCGGGTCTCTAAAGACCTGAATATGTAAGAGTGTTTGGGAAAATGACCATGTATTTAAGGGTTAATCTCACTATAGCGCCCCTTGTGGTGATGTTGAGAATGCAATGCATACTTCCGTTTTGTAATTAATTGCAGTCTGACACATTTTGGAATGTGTCAGACTCGAGCTTGCGTAGCTAGAAGCATACTTTTGCGTAGAGTATGTTATGGCCTTTTCATTTTCGAGTGAACTATACCTTTAAATGTTGGTGACATTTCAGACTTGTGCATGCTGAAAGATCCATTTCAACAAGCTCAAGAAAGCTTCATCCAGCTGCATGTCTGAAATTGCTCTTTTTATTGCGTTAAAAAAGCCAGACAGCGAAACGATTGGAACAGAATGCAGTCATTTTTTTAAGTTTTAAGGGACTGTTCAGATCAAATGCGTCCTTGTGCTAAAAAACTGGACAGCACAGTAAAAACAAAAAACAAAAAACAGAATGCAGGTGTTTTGAAACTTGGTTTTAACAGCTGCCATTCTTTTTAATTTGACACGGCATCTAAAAACACGGCAATCCTGCGCAAGACGCAACAGGCAAAGACGTCAGCTCAGCGCATGTTTATATTGCCCGCCCACTTTTTCAGCCGTCTGGGTTCCGGAAGTATTTTCCCCATTAATTTCTTCCATAGACTTTTTAGGAAATCCTTCATAAAAGAGTTGTAAGCCATGAACCAAACCAACCAGCTCTGAGGTGAATCACAACATCACTAACTTTGCAAAAAAAGTATTTGAAAATCTGACATAAAGACAGCTCTGAGGTGATATTCTCTGATTCCGATATATACAAATATATAAGTAGTTTAAGTGTGAAAGGTGATGGGGGCCTGGGTAGCTCAGTGAGTAAATACGCTGACTACCACCCCTGGAGTCACGAGTTCGAATGCAGGGCTGCTGAGTGACTCCAGCCAGGTCTCCTAAGCAACCCAATTGGCCCGGTTGCTAGGGAGGGTAGGGTCACATGGGGTAACCTTCTCGTGGTCTCTATAATGTTGTTCTTGCTCTCGGTGGTGAGTTGTGCCTGGATGCTGTAGGGAATAGTGTGAAGCCTCCACACGCGCTATGTCTCCGCGGTAACGTGCTCAACAAGCCACGTGATAAGATGCACGGATTGACGGTCTCAGACGCGGAGGCAACTGAGATTCGTCCTCTGCCACCTGGATTGAGGCGAGTCACTGTGCCACAACGAGGACTTAGGCTATGTTCAGACTGCATGCAAATTGGATTTTTTCTCAATCAGATCTTTTCAGGCAGACTGTCCACACTGTTAATTGCAAGTGATCAAATCAGATTTGCGCGTTCAGACATAACCAACCTATCTGCATTGGTGCTATTGTAACGACGTAGGCATACCCATGTGTCGATGCTTTCAAAACAGATGCGGGAAAAATGGAGGTGCATCATCTCGCTCTCCAAATAAGCGCCCTGTCCAGCCGCGGTGCAGAACTCCTCCGTCGCACAAGAAAAACTCAGCGACGGAGGAGACTTGTAAATATTGTGATGTTCCATGCTGCAGTCACAGCCGGCTTATGAATACTTCTGGCATTTCCGTCACCCGATTTTTGATGTCATCGTTGTGTGTCGTGTTAAGAGTGACGCAAAAGACCATTTGAAATCCGATTTGAGCAGCCAGAGCGTCCGGACTGAGACGCATCTGAAAAAATCAGACTTAAATCACATTTGAATCCATCTCCTGATGTGGTTTGAATCCGATTCGGAAAAATCTGATTTCATGTGGTTTTTTGTTGTCCAGACTATCAAAGCTCATCTGGATACAATCTGGATATGCAAAAAAATCTGATTTTTAGTGGCAGTCTGAACATAGCCTTAGAGCACATTGGGAATTGGGCATTCCCAATTGGGGAGAAAAAAAAAAAAGGGTGACAGGAGACTATGTCATTCACAGTGCATCATGGGGAGTGGGCTGTCACTCTGAGGCACGTTTTGTGGGTTTCGTTGGCCACGGTTCTCTGATTGGTGGATCTTTCTCTGCTGTAACATGGGTAATGCAGTTGTTTACCATGAATTATGCTATCAAACATGATTTTTAAACATTGAAGTTGAAATAACACAGATGGATGGCTCCAATGGAAGCATATGATGTGTCTGTCTTTAAAGGTTTATAAGTTATTGTTGAAATTTAAATAATCTATGGGATAAATGAATGGGATTTTTAACTTCCGGAACAAGACTGTTGCGCTCTATTGGAATACGTCACCAACGGATGCTGAAACATAAGGGGCCTAAGCAGATATTCTTTTATCCTGAGATACCAACCTCCACGGCTATACCATAGGAGAGAGTGTAACAGTCAACTAGCGCGTTAGTTAAATTAAGTGATGAGCTGTTTCCTCAAAAAAGCAGTTTATTTATTGTACTGACGTATCTCCTCTATAAAAATCCATTAAAAAAGAACGGCCTCTGGTCTCCTTGCTGTGTACTGCCGCGTTACACTATGTTTTGCTAACCTTGAAGGCTCCACCTTGGTAAAGGAGTTCTGGGCTAAGTACTTTCAACTTGAAATAGTGTTTTAAATATGCTGCGCACACGCATGAGATGCAGTCAAAAATGTTCATCTGGTGCATGTTTATAAAGAAACATCATGAATGAATTATTTTATTTCATTTTTTCAAACTGACTGTCAAGGCCCAGTTATGACAGTAGTTCTCCGAGTATAACGAAGAAGATTAAATATATCTTAAGACTTGTTTACAGAGAATATATTATTATTCTTATATTTATAGTCTTATTTTAAAACCATTAGGAAATGATTTTTGATTGTATTAAGCATAAACTGGAAGCAAAACAATGATAGTGTTTAAGAAAAATATTTTTTACGGTGTAAAACACAATCTGACATCATCAGATCGCAGCTTTTTTTAAATAAATAAAATGTGCAAGTTGTAAGCTTATCATTTGTTTTGTATGGTATTTTTCATAAAGTTTTTCAGTAGGCTTCCATGAACAGGGTTGCCATTGCGTTTTGTGTTGGGATTACCAGTAAATGGTGCCTATGTTGTCCAGTGCTGCACCTGTGTGTGGCTGTACTATACCGTATTTCTGATAAGACCTATCCAGACAGTCGTCCACCAGTCTTTCCAATGGGTCGTTTGACTGATGAATGTGTCTGTTTTACCAAACCATTCCACGTCAGTCAGATTCAAGTGCCCATCACAGATCATCTTTATTTGAATGTTGTATTTTACCTCAATGTGGTTTCTGTAACAGAACACAATTCCAAGCGGAATTGTGGGAATCGAAAACCTTTCTGTAGAGAATTCTGTTCTTGTATTGCCCATTTTCATCTCGCTTTAACCCATATGCAGGCAAGCAGAGACCCGCTCCCTCCAGAGGCCATGGCTGAAATTTTCGAAGACACCAAAGACATGGGCGTGCTGATCGGTAAAGGAGGAGTGTATGGACAGGTAAGTTAGGACCATCTGAAAGCCTATATGTAAACCAAATTCAAATTGTGGAGGTAAATACAAGGGGTGTGTGCAGAAGTTGTGGAATGGAAAAGGTATTCCAGATCCACTTGAGTCCTGTAGGGGCACGGTCGCCCTATGCCTCAGGAATCCTGCTTGTCTGAACGAATGGAAGTAGTCACAAGAAGCATTGCTATTGCAAACACTGTATTACCCTAGTGATTTTATATAGAATGTTGTTTTGTCTGTTACTTTAGCAAGTTGCATAAGATACAAATTCTGGAAGTCTCTCTAAGACAGTACTGGCAATAAATACTTAGTGCTTGGAATGTCTTTAAGTATTGCAAGGCCTGTTTTCCAGAAGCCGATGTAGACAGATGGGTTACAGTGAATTGTTAGGAGTGCCTTATACAGCTTTTAAGTGTCAGTGCTAGAATTATTTAGAATTTAGATTTAAAATGTAAATTATGTTACCTTTTTTCCCCTCACTTATCTCCTCGCCTGTTTCTTCACAGACCTTCAGGATCAAGCCTCCTATGTGTATAACTAAAGACGACGCAGACTTCTTCCTGGCCATATTCAACCAGGCAGTGCTCAACTACATAGAGAGGAGATAAAAGAACATACTGGGTCATATATCCTATTTTAAATGACTTCACAGGTCTTAAGAATAGCAATAATATAGAAACCAAGCACCTTCATTATGCTTTCAAGCATGTTACATTTCTTTCTGTGGCCTTTTGGCCAGACTGATCAAGGAAATGCAATATTCCAAACGAACCTTTGTGGACTTTTAAAGGAAAAGTTCACTCAAAAATAAAATTCTCTCATCATTTACTCACCTCATGCCATCACAGATGTGTATAAATTTCTTTCTTCTCTTGAACACAAAGATTTTTAGAAGAATATCTCAGCTCTGTAGGTCCATACAATGCAAGTCAACAGGGTCCAAAACTATGAAGATCAAAAGCACATAAAGGCAGCATAAAAGTAATCCATATGACTTCAGTGGTTAAATCCATGTCTTCAGAAGTGATATGATAAGTATGGTTGAGAAACAAGTCAATATTTAATTCCTTTTTTTTTTTTTTTTTTTTTTACTATAAATGTCACCTTTCAAACAGCCCTCCTAATCACTCTTCTCTCCTAAAGCCCCGTTCACTTTCTCAGTGATTTTGTTGCTAGATGTCGCTAATCTCTGTGTTCTGTGTTGCTAGTGGGCATTCCCACTGCTCTCGCTCTAACATTATTGGTTGGCTGCACAACTGGCCAACGCTTTAGAAAATATGATCACAGATTAGATATATTGCTGCTAAAACTAAAATATTCTTTTTTGTCTTGGAATCATTTGTTTTGCCTCTAATAATAAACATTCTGCAGGGGATGTTTTTTTATAAAATGCAGCAGTGCTTAACTCATCATATCATCAACAAGGCGAACAATCAGTTATTGTACGCATTAAACTCACTCTCAATACTGACGATTTCTGGTACATCATCCTGCTAAAAATTTGCATTCTAGAGGGGAAAGTGTTATAAATTGCAGCAATGTTCAATTATGTCAATGAACGATCTTTCAGTGTATCAACCAAACTCACTCCAAATATCAATTTCTGACATGGTTTTCCACGCATCGTTTTATTATATCGTTCTGCATTTGTATAAAGTAAAACTTTTCTCAACTTTATCGCGTTTCTTGACACACCCACATCCTGTCGCCAAGGGTCGCTTTCACTTGTGTCGCTGGAATTCGCCAGCTCTCATTGAAATTTAATGGTCTCCTGTCTCATCCAGTGACAAAAACGCTGACAGTGTGCACAAGGCTTAAGAGTTCTTCTTTTGTTTTTGACGATTTGCCTTCTTCATGCATATCGCCACCTAGTGTGCAGGGAGGATAATTTATAGTAAAAAAAGGACTTAAATATTAAGTTTCACACCCACACCTATCATATCTCTTCTGAAGACATGGATTTAACCACTGAAGTCGTATGGATTACTTTTATGCTGCCTTTATGTGATTTTTGAGTTTCAAAGTTTTGGACCCTGTTGACTTGCATTGTATGGACCTACAGAGCTGAGAAATTCTTCTAAAAATCTTTGTGTTCAGCAAAAGAAAGAAAGTCAAACACATCTGGGAGTGGTGATGGCATAGTGGACTAAAGCACTGAACTGGTAAGTGGAAGGTTGTTGGTTCAATCCCCACAGCCACCACCATTGTGTCCTTGAGCAAGGCACTTAACTCCAGGTTGCTCCAGGGGGATTGTCCCTGTAATAAGGGCACTGTAAGTTGCTTTGGATAAAAGCATCTGCCAAATGCATAAATGTAAATCTGGGATGGGTGAGGATATGATGAGAAACTAACCAGTTTTAATCTAGACTAACTTCTTTAATATGACAAACTGTGAATGTCTTGATATATTAGTCAACAGAATTTTTTTTTTTAAATATATATATATAAAAAAAGTGGTATGAAAAAATGACAACTGCTGTGAAAACAACTCGGCTATTCCTTTAAAAGCAAGACATTGCAATAATTAAAACCATCAAATTAAGAATATTTTCCACAGGCTTCCAGTGCACCATGACATTTGCTATAACGTTTGTGTTGCTGTACTGGTGTTTATAATTTGAACTTGATAGATTTTCTTATGTAAGAGAAATTCAGTATTTAGATCAAACTAATGTTGACATTTAGATGACTATAAGGCATTGGATACATAAACTACTTGCATTAAAAAAAATTGATTTTACACACAATGTGTTATGTAGGAGTATCTCCCAAGAATTTTTTTCTTTGGACAGATTCACCCACATAGGTGTAATGTAAACATTGCAAGTTTTTTTTAGAAAGTAAAGCAACTTATTACTATGTTGTGATGGTTCACCACAGTGCTAAAAAAGCACTAAAGTCAAGCACAAAAAATACATATTTCTGTTGCATTTACTTTTATATACTCCAGAGGTTTCTGCAATATCTTAATACTTGATTTTTAAATCAGTACCTACATTAGGGTCACCTCTAAAACAACACTCATTGTGGCAGCCTAATACATGTTACCCTATTTTGCAAGGATTAAATTCACACATGCCCAAGTTCAAATAGCATTTATAACCTATATGATTAGGGCAAGGTCAGTTTTGTGAAATAATAATGAATCCGTTGTTCCTTCAAACATCAACGGATATTTAAGGCCTGCAAAACGAGCAACTGTTAATTAAATAATCATTCAATATTGTTTTCTCTTCTCGTGGTTATCTTTTCCCAGAAAGCCCTTGGTATTGTTTTGCATAAGACTAAGCCTTTTCATATTCCAGCTGACCTTTCACACACTTTGAAGAATAAAAACAAATATTTGAATGTTTAGCGTTTGCCCTTTTCAAGATCATTTACCTGATAAATTCAATTCCTAATAATAACTGTGTTATGATAACTTGGTGCATAGCACATTACTAGTAGTCAACATTCCCATATTTACAAACATTTACTATAAACAAACAAACAACAACCAAAAAAAAAACACAAAAAGAAAAAAACGTCTAGGGGAATATTATTCCTTACATATTGTCTTTTGGAGGAAATCTGAAAAAGTGATCATGGCACTACATTAAACACACTTTATAGATTTTTGCAGAATATTATGCAAACAATTTAAGAGCAGTTCCTGTATCACTTAACTAAACATGCCATAAAATGTGCCATCTTTAACAGCAAGACAATTATGTTTAACCTCCAAAAAACAAGGGGATTAAATGGGATGATTCACCCAAAAATGAAAATTCTGTAATCATTTACTTACCCTCATGTTGTTCCAAACCAATATGACAGCCTCAGTCTCCATTCACTTTTATTGTACGGATAAAAATAGCAGTGATAACGTTCTTTAAAATATCTCCTCTTGTGTTCCACAGAAGAAAGTCAGTCATGGTTTGGAATGACATGAGGGTTTGATTTTGGGGTTGTCTACTCAATAATGTCCAAGTCTCATTCACCTACAGAGAACAACTCTCAGAGACATTTTCTCACATTCAATGTGTTGTGAAAGAACTGTAAACCCACAGGGCACAGATTCATTCTAGAATGAACAGAAATACAAACACACATAAACGTGTCAACTGCATGTTATTAAAACAAGCGGTCAATGTATAGATATATCCATACTGTAGAGGGTTCCATGTCTGGAGGGACTTCAGTCTTTTACATAAGTATATTTGCACTCCTGGTTATCTATTCTTCCTTGTTTCTTTTTTTTTCCTGCATGTTTGGGTAGTGTTACTAGATGAGAGTGCAGTGGCGTGGCCAGTGGTCTTCAAGTGATCGAAAAGTTTGTTCCTGGTGGTGAATTCGTACTGACAAGTAACACAGCGGAGGTTGACTTCCTTCTACAAGGAACAGATAAAAATTAAAAAGCATTTTACCACAATTCATTGACTGTTTTCCATTGATTACACTTTAGAGAGCACCAATTTAGAATTTAGTTATAAAAAGTTTAACATAAGGAATAATTGACAATTATTTTGTATTATTTTTCATTAATTGAATTGCCCAGTGTCAGCTGATTGAACTATAATTATTCAAAAGCAAGTTATTGTAAGTCAACATCCAGTTACGTACAATTCAATGACAATAAAACAGCTAACATACACACCTCTTGTGAAACTTCCAAACTTCCATGTGGTTTGTTGTTCTTTTTAGAGTCTTTCCCTCCTTTCTTCCCTTTTGTCTTTGCAGAGCTGTAAAATAATTGACATTGAGAGTCAACCTCAGTGATTGAATCTCTAGTGCACAACCATATACAGACGTTCCTGTACTGAACATTTTTGGACTTTAACCAAAAAACATGGGTTTATATGTGTTTTACACATGGCCCAATATCTAGATTTTAAACTGGCGAGTTCTTAATCAAGCATATGAGAAACACCTTTTTTGGTTTGTGGGTTCACATCCCTCTTGTTTTAGATTCTGATCTGGGTCCTCAGAGGGAACAGGGGCATCCTCGCTGTTGCCCGATTCAGATGCAGGTGGGGGGCACTCCTCTGTGGACTGTGGGATTGGACTGTCAACCTCTGGCTCTTCTGGAAGATTCTACAGAACAACCGCAACAGAAAATGCAGGTAATAAATAAATAATTATATTATATATAGTAATAAATAAAATTTAAAAAAATAAAAAAAAACATTTAAATACTTAGATCCTTAAAGGGATAGTTCATCCAAGAATTTAAATTCTCTCATCATTTACTCACCCTCATGCCATCCCAGATGTGTATGACTATCTTTCTTCTGCTGAGCACAAACAAAGATTTTTAGAAGAATATCTCAGCTCTGTATGTCCTAACAATGCAAGTGAATGGTTGGCAAACCTTTTAAGCTCCAAAAAGCACATAAAGGCAGCATAAAAGTAATCCATACGACTCCAGTGGTTAAATATATGTCTTCTGAAGGGATGCGATCACTTTGGGTGAGAAACAGATGAATATTTAAGTTATTTTTACTATAAATCTCCACTTTCAGAATGTGAAAGTGAAAGTGGAGATTTATAGTAAAAATAACTTAAATATTCATCTGTTTCTCACCCAAACTTATTATGTTGCTTCTAAAGACATAGATTTAACCAATGGAGTCATATGGATTATTTTTATGCTGCCTTTGTGAATTTTGGAGCTTGAAAGGTCTGGTCACCATTCACTTGCATCATTAGGACATACAGAGCCGAAATATTCTAAAAACCTTCATTTGCGTTCAGCAGAAGAAAGTAAGTCGTACACATCTGGGATGGCATGAGGGTGAGAAATGAGAGAATTTTCATTTTTGTATGAACTATCCATTTAAGAGATTAAATTGCAAACAAAGTCACTTACGTTTACTGTTTTCTGCTGACGTTTCTTCTTCTTTTGCCTTTTAGACAATCTGTAATTAAAAATAACTAATCATTGGAGAGGAGCAGATGACCTATTTTTAACAGACTCAAACTCAAATAGATGTTCTACAATCTTTTTTCATCTTTCTATTTTAGATAATATATTAAAAAACAGTTGTTTTTACTCTAAAATAAGTTTTAATCATTTTTAAATAGTAATACAAATATGCTGCAACCATTACATGAATAATTACATTATTATTGCAGTATATGTCAGCTATGCATGGCCTGGCCTCCTTATTTTCACAAAAAGAAATTTATGTTCTAAGCAGACATTTACAAATCAGATAAGCAAATATTGTGAACGTGACAAATTACCCAAAAAGTAACAAATGATGCACATCTAAAATGCTAATTGCAACACAAATACAAATGCAAACAAGACCAATACAGCTGTAGTTCTTGATACAAACTGGGTACTCGGACAAACAGAGTATTAAAGTGAAACCATATAGTACCATGATACTGTTGTAGTAGTCATTAATGGGGTCACATTAATGTAAAAAAAAAAAAAAAGCTTTAAGAGATTTACTTTTGTCTCGGTGTGTCATCAATTTCATCATCTTCATCATCATCCTCCTCCTCCTCATCTCTGTCGGCAGAGTTCTGACTCAGTGACTTGTCTTCCTCCTCCAGTTGTTGCCGTAGCAATGCCACCATCTCTCTGTGTTTCTTGGATTTCTCATGGTTTTTCATGCTGAAAAGAGTCAAGACATGGAGGAAAGACTGCTTCATTAAATCTATGGGTCTAATATAAATCAATTAGTGCAAAAATGTGCAGATTGTTTTTATTTATAAAAATATATCTATTAAAAAATAACAGATAAACAACACACTTATAAACAAAGTCAAAATTTGGTAAATTATTAAAAAAACATTATTATGATCGGATCACTAGTTAATGTACTTTCAGGAAATATTATGAAACTAACACATTTTCATATTTATATACTGTATGAATGTACAGGAATTACTACAGGAATGTAACAAATGCTTTTTTTCTACTTTCAAATCTTGAACAGACATACATTAGGAAAAATTATTTTGTGTACTAGGGGCCATTGCTAATGACATAGCAGCATACATAATGTCACCTTACTTCACTGGTCACTGATGAACGTATATTTTTATTTTCTGTGAGGTGAAGGAGAGTGCATGGAAAGATAGTTTCACAGTGCATTATGTGTGGGAAGTCACTCACGCTTTATCCGATTTGAAAGATTTGTCACAGGCAGGGCAATACAAGTCATCGTAAAAATGTTCCATCTCTGCAGCAGCATCCACCTGAACTGCATCTGAGAAAAGTCAAATGGCTTACATACATATCCTGCCTATTATTCACAAACACTTGACATGGATAATAAAGCTCCTGTGAATCATTGTATTTGGGTATGAATGTGTGATTAGTTTCACAAACTGTTCAAACTTGTCCTGTTTATGTGTATTTTAAAAATACTCCAGTGAAAAATAAATCCAGCTGCCAATGTGAAATGTCATTCAATACTGAAAGGTATCGATAAAAAATGGTTTCATATAATTAAAAACAAACACTTCAATCACATATTTTAATGTGCTATATACATTTAATCTTATTAGAGTATCACTTAGTTTGCATGCTAATGCCCAACTCAACTGGAATCAATGTAGGCAGTAGTCAGCTCCATACTTTTTGGAACAGAGCCATTGCTTTTTTAACCTTTCCTGGCCCATGAACTGATGCCCTCCTCTACCTAGAACCCACTTACTTTAAGTATGTGTTTGTGTACATGACATCAGAACTCACCACTCTCAACCACGTCATCTCTCTCCTGCTCATCTTCCACCTCCTCTTCACAGTCTGACGCATCGCCGAACTCTTGACTGTACTGAGCTTCCATCTGCTGCAGTTCTTTCTCCAGCTCTGACATAGCGGCCCAGCTCTGCTCCTTATAGTCTTCAGCCAGCCTGAACACACAATTCATACATTCATTTAGGGTGGGAGAGTGAACATTACCAGAAAAATAAAATGAAGTATAGCCACCACACCACAATGCCACAACTGTCAGTTGTTTAACAGGAATATTCTGTGTTCAGTACACGTAAGCTCAATCGACAGCATTTGTGGCATAATGTTGATTACAACAAAAACAAATTTGACTCGTCCCTCGAGGTCACAGTGAGGCACTTACAATAGAAGTGAACGGGGCCACTTTTGGAGGGTTCAAAGGCAGAAATGTGAGGCTTATAGTTTTACAGAAGCACTTACATCAATTGTTCTGTTAAAATGTGTGCTGAGTGACTCCAGCCAGGTCTCCTAAGCAACCAAATTGGCCCGGTTGCTAGGGAGGGTACAGTCACATGGGGTTACCTCCTCGTGGTCACAATTAGGGGTTCTCACTCTCAATGGGGCGCGTGGTAAATTGTGCGTGGATCGCAGAGAGTAGCATGAACCTCCACATGCTGCTAGTCTCCACGGTGTCATGCACAAGCCACGTGATTGACGGTCACAGAAGCGGAGGCAACTGGGACGTGTCCTCCGCCACCCAGATTGAGGTGAGTAATTGCGCCACCACGAGGACCTACTAAGTAGTGGGAATTTGGCATTCCAAATTGAGAGAAAAGGGGGATTTAAAAAAATAAAATAAAAAAATCATCTGAGTCAAATTTGGTGAGAACTGGACAAAATGTGTAGGAGTAGCAAAAATCAATTTACTATATAATCAATAGGGGGCGCTGTCCCCAAACTTCTCAGGTACCCACAGAACATGGTGCTAAAGACACCTACCAAGTTTTCTTTAAATAGCCAAAGTATTCATGATAAATCCTGGCTTACTATTTTTCGTTCACACAAATGAATTAATGAAGGCGTATTGGTCATAAAAAAATAAAAAATGAATCTGTTTGGTCACATTAATGCAGCTTGCTCTGAAAATAATCTGAGCCTGGACAAAAAACTGGTATTGCTGGATTCTGCATGACCAAATGGATCTAAAGAAGCCAGGTATTTGATTTTAGCCCATACTAAGCAAATATGTCAATTTGTGAGTTTTCTTTTTGTTTTGTTTTTACCAGTAGATGGTGATATCCCCAAACTTCTCTGGTACCCTCGTGGCATGGTTAGAATGACATGAACCAAGTTTTATTTCAACACAACAAAGCATTTCCAATACCACGATACAGCCTCACTTATTGTTTTGGATCGTCATCGTTAAATTAGTTTTGGTAAGCCAATAGTGCAACACAGCTTTGGTGCTCATAAAAGAGCATATAAATGAAAAACAGGCAGCTTTTCTTACTCACTTGGCCTGATGGAGCTTTTGTTTCCTCCTCAGTTCTTCCACCTTCTTGGCTTTCTCTGCGTTCTGCTCTTCCACCAGCTTCTTGTGGGCCTGAACACGCTTGTCGCGCTTTCTGACGAAGGCCACTAGTTGGCGCACCAGTTCGCTGTGCTCTTTCCGGGCCTTATCCCTGGTTTTCCTGTTCTCTTTCTCTATAGCTCGCTTCTCCCAGCGGTTAGAGGCCTGCCGCGTATCATATTCCTCTTTCCATGCAAAGTTTTTGCGCGTGCAAAAGCTTTGCCAGTAGCCGTAGAACAGGTGCACCACCTGATAGAATCAGATAGAGCACAAGAATTAGGGAGAAAAGAAGAAATGTGGATGGTTGCCAGGGTGTGGCTAGGTGGTTGCTTACTGGACCATGTCAAAATAGCCAACCCTCAAGCCTAAATGGTAGTCTGGTCCCTAATTAAGTTTGGGGGCCCTTTTCAATACAAGTCTATGAGATTTATCTTCCACCAGGCAAAAATGTAATTCCAATCACTTATGTCTTATTCATGTCTGTTACACATGCATTCCTGTTGCACAACTACTAACAAAGCAGAGAGCATATTGCTCTTGGCTAAATACATTAATTGTTGCTTTTCCCTCTCTGTTCAGGATTGATCTTGCCTGTGTAAGAATGTATTGAAAAAAGATTTCTACATCATATATCCTAAGAATTGCAAAACGAACCAAGTCATGGCATAACAGCCATGTCCCTGCCATTTCCGTTGTGGCCATTTAAGGATTCCTTGAGGCTTCATTCTTTAACCAACATTATGAAGAATGGAGATTTCTAGGAGAAACACTCCAAAAGATCCATTAGATAAAGTGCAGGTATGAGCCACAGTGGAAAGGGAAACAGTTAAGTATGGTGAAGAGCCTTCGTGTCTATTTGGAGTGGGGTGAACCTTCAAGTTCAGAACCTGGAGAAACTGGTCTCTTCAAAAATAAAAATAAATATGCTGTTTGCCTGAACCAAATGCAAGTTTTGGGTCTGAAAGATGTTTGGAACTAAAACTGCACTCAAATACCCTGTTACCCTTACTAGCTTGTACGGACAAGTATTTATAGATTCGAAAGCTTTTGTGTTCAATTCTGCCAAGTTAATAATATGTGAGGTCTAAGATGTACTGCACTTCACAAAGAACCATGATGTAAACAAAGCACTCCATCCTGAAGCTTAAGTACTCAATTTTTATGGTAAAATGATTGCATCTCTCTCTAATAAGCACAATCCATTCTTACCTACTGTCCCAAGATTCACTCTACCTTCTTCACCGAATGAACACATAACTTGCTTTGAGATGGTTGACATCAGACTAATCAATAATCACCCCAAGACTACATGATCCTTCCACTTTAACCCAAATCCAGTCCTCTACTTTTCCTTCCCAAAATTGCACTCACTTAAAAGCTAAACAATTCTGACACACCATGGAATCGTTTGCATACAAGGTTTCAAACCATAAGAAAAACATTGAAACAATGGCATAGCAGTATAGACGAAAGGTCAAAATCTCTGTCCATCAAGAGGTAACAAGCACAGATTATAACACAGAAGTGAAACAGTTCTGCACATAAATATTTACTAAACTTGTTACTACTAAGTGCCTCAAATAAAACTGAATATATTTCAAAGATTTGAGAATCTTTGAATTTGCATTTCCTAAATTGTGACAACTAACCGTGAAGCACATAGGACTCCTCCTGTCCAGATACCTAGTCAAAATTACCTGTTCAATCTTCTGCCAACTTTAAAACAGACTACTTTAAAAACGATCCATAAATTACCGCCATAGTGCCCTTGAGCAAGACACAACCTCATGTCACAACTGGAGGAATGTCCCTGTTATTTACTTTACATAAGGTCAGGATGTCCTGACAGTGACTGCAGTAAGCATCCACAACCTTTATCCAGATTCTTTCTGGATTTATTCACCACACTTGATATGGTGAATAATGACCTACACACTGGCTGAGATCCCCAGATCTGCACTCACTTTCTTCCAGTCATTCACTTGTAACTTACCAAATTAGCATAATTGTTTTGTTGTACCAAACACATTTATCAGCAGAGTGCCACAGGGCTCTGTACTAGGCCCGCTGTCGTTTGGGATCTATCCTCCACAACTCAAATCTAGTGGTTTAACTTTACACTGCATTGCTCTCACAATTCACCCCCTCTGCCCCAAAGACCATAAAGAAAAACTCGGACATGTACAATGCAGTAAACACAGTTCATCACTGTGAAGGGGATTTTGATCAAATCGATGCAGCTCCTGGCCAGCTGGGACCTCCAATACAAGATTTCACTCTCGGCCAAAGATTTCTAGAAGTTGCTACACATTATGCAATGAACCAGGGGGATTTTTTGGATAAATAACTTTAAATACTGGACTACTGCAAATAGTTTTATCCTCTTTACATATAATTCATGATATCAAGCAAAATGTTGTGTGATGATCTCTTGCCTGCAACCTTAACATTTTTCATTATCTCAGCATAACCTGACGCAGTATCTTCGCTCTTCTACAAAGTTTTTTTCCCCTCAAAAAAAAAAAGGAGTGTAAATAATAAAAAATAAAAAAAAGGGTGTTTCTTATTCTGCATTATCAGCAAACCAATTCTTGAGGTAGCTGTATATCTTAAAATACACACAGCATTTAAGTAATCACCAATAACCATTAATTATATTAATTAATAATCATAATCTAAATACTAATTGCTTTGGTTAAAATGTCTGATGAATGATGAAAGCTCTAATCTTCTGATTGTCCCAGTAATGTGTGCTAGAGTGGGTACATACGGTGTCATAGTCACTTTGAGAGTCTCCAAATGAGGGAAACGCTTCGTCCTCGTCTTCCTCATTCTTACAGTGCTCCATCTCCTCCTCTGCTATATTTTCAAACAGGTTCCTGTATACAGTGTAAAAGCCCTACAGAACAAATTAAGAGAGAAATCAATGAAAGTAGTGAGGAACACACATACTAACAAATTAAATTTTCATTACAATAATTATAAAAAATAAAAAACCTTCATAGACATAAAAAGGAATACAAGTCAAGTAAAGTTAACATGCATTCTTAGCATGAACATCTACTGCCATCTAGTGGTATAGGGTCTTATGCAATCACATCATTTGTTTATTTATTCTTTTATATTTTAATTTTAATCATTCTAATGCACAGCTATTACAGTAAATTAAATTGTTTAGGTTTTATTTAATGAAAATGACATTATAAACAGCAAAATAGCTTTTGCAACAAAAAAGAGCTAATACCAAATAACTCATACAATATAGAACCAATAAATATGTTTTTACCATAAACTTTTACGTTTTTATGTGAGTTTTATCTAGAGCCTTATCATAGCCTAAAAAGTACAAAACAGTCAGTAAGTTTTATATATCCCTGCTTCTCTATCTTCTGTTCATTTACCTGCTCATCATCTCCGTAACCTGAATAACAGGTGACAGTGAAGTACTGCAACAGATCAATACTGTCATCCTGGTACTCTCCATTGACTCCACCTTTCAGCAGTGCCTCCCGATGATTATCATACCTTTAACAAAAGTACCTCAATCATATTTAAATATCAATGACAGTAATAATTGTATAGTGAGGCAGAAAAGTGAGGTTGTGCTTAGCATTTTTTATAAGTTATTCATCCATACATGTATAAAAATAAAATTAAAAAAAAACATTTGTTGCAATTAATTATTGGTCTATAATGATAGGCTATTTGATATTTAGGCTGTTTGATGGCACAAAAACATTCAGTAGAACATCATGCAATATAATTTGGACAAACAACTAGTTTCAAAACATTTTTGGCCAATATAGATACCGATTTTAACAAAAAAAAACTATTGGCCGACACTGAAATTTTGCCACTTAACTTATTATGTCATCAGGAATGTACAAAAGCTTTTTATTGTTCTAAAAACAAATTTCTATTGAACATGGATTTGACCTGTTGAACATAACAGGCCAAAATTTTAAAGAGAGACACAATGAAAGATAAATAGAAGATATATATATTAAAAAAAAAAAAAAAAAAAAAAAAAAATATCAAAGCATGATGTAAAAAAAGATTATTTTGTACTTCTAAAACATTATTGCACTTCTGTCTTTGCGGTTCAGAACAACAGAACTCACATTTTGCATGTTTGTACTGTATATAGTAGAACATCACAAATTCATATTCAACAGAAATGTCAACCACATCATACAAAACTAAAAAGTTACCAAATTAACAAAATGCCCTTTTAAAGGAATAGTTCACCCAAAAATGAAAATTTGCTGATAATTTACTCACCCTCAGTCCATCCAAGATGTATATGACCTTTTTTCTTCATCAGAACAGGATTTAAGATTTTTAGGAAAGTATCCCAGGTTTTTAGCTTCATCCAATGCAAGTGAATGGACACCAATTTATGATGGTCCAAAAAGCATATTTAGGCAGCATCAAAGTAATCCACACAACTCCAGTCGATTAAATAATGTCTTCTGAAGTTAATCGATACATTTGTGTGAAAAACAAATCGTTAATTAAAACATTTTTAACCTTAAATTGGCACTTCCTCCAGCTCTCTGTAGCTGTTTGAATTGACCTAACTTTCGCGTGAAGTACGTTCCTCTGTGGTAAACAGAGCGTGATGATGTCACACGACAGCGACGTGAGGCATTCTGTGTTTAGAGGAAACAATTTTTTTTAAGTTAAAAACATTGTAATTAACAATTCGTTTTTCACACAAACATAGCGATTCACTTCAGAAGACATTACTTGATCGGCGGGAGTCGTGTGGATTACTTTGCTGCTGACTAAATATGCTTTTTGGACCGTCAAAAATTAGTGTCCATTCACTTTTCACAATTAGTGCATTGGATGAAGCTAAAAACCTGGGATACATTCCTAAAAATCTTAAATCCTGTTCTGAAGAAGAAAGGAGGTCATATACATCTTGGATGGCATGAGGGTGAGTAAATTATCAGCAAATTTTCACTTTTGGGTGAACTAATCCTATTCCTGCAATACATTTACATGTATGCATTTGGCAGACGCTTTTATCCAAAGCGAATTACAGTGCACTTATTACAGGGACAATCCCCCTACAGCAGCCTGGAGTTAAGTGCCTTGCTCAAGGACACAATGGTGGTGGCTGTGGGGATTGAACCAGCAACCTTCTGATTACAAGTTATGTGCTTTAGCCCACTACACCACCACCACTCCAAGCTAGAGGGTGCCACTTACACACCACTAGAGGGTGCCGCTTGCTTACACAATGCTGACTGAAGCGCTGAATGCAGTCTATTATTAAGCATTCCAGGATTAGTAATCGCGCAAGGTTATATTGCGATATCAATCTTAACTCAATCAATCATGTAGCTTTAATGGATACCACACCAATGTCTAAGAAGTCAAAGTTTGCATGTTCTATCATGTATAGGTAAGTGCCGCTTTCACAACTGTCACGTCTGTAACAATGGTTTTTCCTCATTATTGTGAGAACGAGAGAATGATAATAAATTCCACATAAAACAAAAAGGCACACCAAAATACCATTGTTACTACAAATAAAACTTTGGTAACTTGGTATTAATCACCAACAGCCATCAAAACAGATTATGAAGCTCCTTACATTGTTTGAAGGAACTCCCATATCAATGTATTATGATTTTACTGTCACAAAAATAACTGTAGTAATGGTGATATTTTGGTGGAAATCATGGTTACCATGGCGGGTGTCTGTAGCGGGTATGTTTGAGGTCTTACCAGGCTCTCTCCTGAGGATCACTCAGAACGTCATAGGCAGCCTGGATCAGCTTGAACTGCTCTGCAGCAGCTTCTGCGTTTTCAAGGTTCTTGTCTGGAATCAGAGTTAGAAAACATCTACATGTTTCTTAACCTAACAAAGTACCGTGATACTGTCATGTTGTTTTGGACATATCCCATGGCAATACCATCTTTGAAATACCTTGGTGTGCCATGCACAAATCGAAGTACAATGGCATGACCATCTGATACTACTGTTGGACCATGGCATAGCCATAATACTTTATGTATAGATAATTAATAATTACAACATACTTGATTAGTGTGAGACTTATAACACCAAAACCGAAAACATGAGAGCACGGCTACAGCTTTATATTACAATAATGATTCAGAATCTCTATTATTGATTAATGAAGTTACAGACATGATGAAATCAAATACCTGGATGCCATTTCAATGCTAATTTCCGATAGGCCTTTTTCAGATCATCATCCGTCGCGTCTCGTTTAACGCCCAGTACATCATAGTGACACTTCATTTTGGTCCAGAACTGATGTAGATCCCAGACAAACTACTAAGACTAGATTTGGAAAACCGCTTTGATTAATTGCAGCACAAACTGATCTGTCTCGCTTTATTGCCAAGAGTCGTCGACCAATGTAGCCCACCACCGTGCGCACGTGGATCACACAAATATTAAAATAACAGCGCTAACCTAATGCTACATCAAAACATAATAAAGTGAGTCTAAAATGAGGCCAATAAGTTACCTTAATCAAGTTTCCTGAACAGTAAACAATTTTTGCTGGTTAGAGGAATCGCACGAAGCCGGTGTGTGTGCATCAGCGGCGCATAGAAATGACGTCACACCTGAGAAACACTGCCATTGGCTGAGAATTGTGGCTTTTGAAGTGTGAAGTTTTTGTGTAATATATACATTTTACACAGATATGTGAAAGGTTTGTGGAAAGAGCAATACCACCTCAGGTGTGCATTATTTTTAAACAATTCAATGGTCAATTATTCCTTACTTATTATTATTATTATTATTATTTTTATTATTTTTATTATTATTTTACCTTTTTCTCCCCTGGCATTAGAACATGTGACATAATGTGTTGTAATTTTGTTCAGATTTTGTTCTTATGTTTTAGAAATGTAGCTCAAATCAAATCCCTTTATTGTCACTCAACCATATAAGTGCAACAGCGGGTGAAAGTCTTGGGTTCCAAGCAACACAGCAGTCATGACAAACTACAATAAACATCTAATTTACACATAACACAATTTACACATCTTGTTTACACAACACAATATACAATATACACCTAATAATATACAATATACAGTATACAATATTCACAAAATATTCACAATACCCCCCCCGTTGATAGTCAGTTGCCAGTGTGTTATTAAGAGAAGTATAAAATGTGAGTCCAGTCTGAGACTAATAAAGTGCAGTGTTGATATATGTATCTTGAGCGATCAAGAGTTCAGTTATGTTCAGTTTTGATGCCCTCTAACCTACAGAAGTGAAATATAACTTGTTTTATTCAGCATATGTTAGGTTAGTAGTATACAATAGGCCTAAATAAAAAACTACTCACATAGTTCATTTATTAAATTGCAGCAAAATGCTTTAATGTTTGATTTTAAAGAGCAATGGGATAAGCTATTTAATGTCTGAGAAAGCAAACATTATACTTTGGTTACATATAGTTAGACTATTTGTAGCTTTTCATTGTTAATACAAAAATTAAGAGTTTAATCAATATTGCTCCATTAAATTAAATGGAAGGAGGTGGGATTTGTCAGTGGTTAACCTTTGAAACAATGCAAACTGCTATTAATTCAGAGCAGGAGTGGCTTATGTTTTTTTCTAAGCTTCCTAAGAGTTTGCATACAATATACAAATGCTATTTTAATCTGAGGGGCACATACAGCCTGCTGTCCTAACGAGGGTCTGCTGTAAGAATACAGGGCGTTTAGTGCCAAATCATTTATTACTGCATTATTTTGCTGTGTTAAACAGTTCCTTTTAAAAACTAATAGCATCATGAACTCGATGAAGGGAATTGATCTGGATACATGCAGTTTGTCTCTACTGACGGCAAAAGAAGATATACTGAATCCACGTTCCTCAACAAACTGGTATGAAAAAGATTTTTAAATTAATTGTTAAATTAGATTATGAAATCTGTGCATCATTCACGGTAAATATATTGTGAGGGGGTGGCAACGTTCTGATAGCGCAAAACGACCAATGTCATACTAAGAAATGTAATGTTGTTTTATATTTAAGTTTAAATTAAATAATAATTATTATTTTTTTTACCGTATTCAGGGGTCGTTCACACCGAGTGCGTCCTTAAGCTAAAGATGTTAGACAGAGCGCCACGAACGTGCGTTCTTTTTATATTGACACGGCGTCTAAAAAACGTTTTGCCCCTGCGCGAGACGCTGAAAAAAGACGCATTCGGTGTGAACGGCCCCTAATAATGTTTCTGAGGTACATCATATTTAGGATGGATTACACGATCACACTTGAAATAATTAAGTAGTACAAGCTTTAAATGCAAATTTCTTTAAACGGCGGAAAAAAAAAAACAATTAGCAGAGGATGGTTTCGATCCATCGACCTCTGGGTTATGGGCCCAGCACGCTTCCGCTGCGCCACTCTGCTAGATATCATAGCAAGAGCTATGAGAGGACTTTAACATAAGTACATTTTTTTTTGTTTTTGTTTTTGTAGACTTGAGTTTTTCTAAATTAATTAATTATTCATTATAGATGACAATCACACACACAGAACACAGTGTTTATGCTGTAATTCCTTGGAAAGAACATAAATAATATACAACAACTCAGTTGTCCAGATGGCTCCGCTAGGGCGCGCGTGCGTGGTGTGTCACGTGCAACCTTAAACTAACAGTCTTCACATTTGACTGTCTCATTTAACCATCTTTAAAAAAAAAAATAGATTTGAGAAGCATTTTGATTTAATAAACCTAAATAGGAACATTATACCGTATTTAAAAGTACTCCAACATTTTTGTGGTGTTTTGATGTGGAGAAATTATGTTTTAGAATTATGTCTTATCTTAATGACCCAACTGCAACCCATCTCTCTGACCGCCGCCCATTTCCTCAGTAAATACCCTTTCTTATCTTAATTAGTATGTTTATCTGTCCTGTATGACAAACTATCCCACCATAAGAGATAACTATAAAACATGGGAAAGACAGAGAGTGAGTCAAACTGTCACAATTACTGTAGAAATTATGCTTTTATAGAAACACTTCAGAAATGAGTGTGTCCGTTATTGGTTTTCTATGCTGGGGGCTCAAGTGTAGACAATACGCACAGACTGAGCAGTTCCTGTTGTTCTGTGGCACTGTTCTCACAGGAAACGTTTTAAAAGGGATAATATCGCCACTGGAAGCACTTTTGAAAAGAATGTTATTGTGTATGAGCTAAAAATAAATAAAAAAAGAGTCTGTAATTCTGTGCTTTAATGACGGAACGTTTGACTTTATTCGGTCACTCTGTGCACGATAAGAGAAACCTTTTGATGTCCCCCCCTGACATTCATAAAACTACATTTGATGTCTAATACACTCTAAACCCAAAGCTGTTGTTAGGGCTCATTATTTAAACCCCTGTTTGTAAATATCCAAAATTATGTATTAAAGATGATCCATTTTTGGACTTTTGTCTACTTAGGTTATCACTCAAATAACTCAGATTATGAAATAAAAGAGTGTAGTATTAATAACGGCTTCAAACCCATAAATACACACAGTCTGAAAACTAAAGCTTCTTCAATATTTATTTGCAGTATGCTACCTTAGGTTATCTTCATATCAACCATAACCATTGTTCACTGTATGGGGTGTTTGATTTGGCTTTATAGTTCTTTGGAGATTAAAACAGTATTTGATGTGAATTATCTTCAGAGTAGTGTATTGATTTCTGGTTTCTTTAAAGGGATAGTTCAAGCAAAAATGAAAATGCTCTCATCATTTACTCACTCTCATGCCATCCCAGATGTGTATGATTTTCTTTCTTCTGCGGAAAACAATCTAAGATTTTTAGAAAAATATCTCAGCTCTGTAGGTCCATACAATTCAAGTGAATGGTGGCCAGAACTTTGAAGGTCCAAAAGTACATAAAGTCAGCATAAAAGTAATCCGTATGACTCCAGTGGTTAAATCCATATCTTCAGAAGCAATATGACAGGTGTGGGTGAGAAACTGATCAATATATAAGTCCTTTTTTACCTTTAATCTTCACTTTCACTTTCACGTTTTTCTTCGTTTGTTTTTGGCAATTCGCATTCTTTGTGCATATCGCCACCTACTGGGCAGGGAGGAGAATTTAAAGTGAACAAGGACTTAAATATTGATTTGTTTCTCACCCACACTTATCATATTGCTCCTGAAGATATTAATTAAACTACTGGAGATGTGTGGATTACTTTTATGCTACCTTTATGTGCTTTTTGGACCTTCAAAGTTCACATGCATTGTTTGGACCTACAGAGCTGAAATATTCTTTTAAAAATCTTCGTTTGTGTTCAGTAAAAGAAAGAAAGTCATACACATCTGGGATGGTATGAGGGTGAGTAAATGCTAAGAGAATTTTCATTTTTGGGTAAACTGTCCCTTTAAAGCACCAGCACATTTAAGGCTTTATAGCTAAAGAACAGAATCAGTCTGTAGAACCCTTTTGCTTCTATTTGGAACCTTAATTTTTAAAAGTGTAAGGGTGTAGAACGTGCCAGACGACTTAGTAAGGAGTTAGTCTAAACAATGCAGTCAAAAATGCTGGATATCTCCATAACCTTCCTGTCTCTCTCATTTCCTCCCGTCTCCTTATAGAATGTGCATGGATACACGTGTGCCTAATTATAGTGAAGCTTTGTGTTTTGATTATATCTAAAGTAAATTCAATGAGAAAACGTTTGAAATGTCACATGCATCACAGTCCCCAGGTACAACATTCATTCATGACATTCACAAAAGTAGTTTTCCAGAAACATAAGAGCACTCAAGTAGCTTAAATGTGTTCCTTACGTAAATTAGACATAACATGCTTGATAGAGCGGTCAAGTGGATCAGCTCAAGACATTTATTTAAGCCGTCTCTTTTTACTATAGCTCAAACTATTTGCCTAGAAGTTGAAAAATGTTTGGATTAAAGTTCTATGTGATTATTCTCCTAGGCTTTTGAGAGTAGCTATGGCATACTTAGCCCACTGCTCATTTCCAAGAAAGACTAAATGTCTTCAGTGTATATATATAGGTGCATCTCAATAAATTAGAATATCGTGGAAAAGTTCATTTATTTCAGTAATTCAACTCAAATTGTGAAACTCGTGTATTAAATAAATTCAATGCACACAGACTGAAGTAGTTTAAGTCTTTGGTTCTTTTAATTGTGATGATTTTGGCTCACATTTAACAAAAACCCACCAATTCACTATCTCAAAAAATTAGAATATGGTGACATGCCAATCAGCTAATCAACTCAAAACACCTGCAAAGGTTTCCTGAGCCTTCAAAATGGTCTCTCAGTTTGGTTCACTAGGCTACACAATCATGGGGAAGACTGCTGATCTGACAGTTATCCAGAAGACAATCAGTGACACCCTTCACAAGGAGGGTAAGCCACAAACATTCATTGCCAAAGAAGCTGGCTGTTCACAGAGTGCTGTATCCAAGCATGTTAACAGAAAGTTGAGTGGAAGGAAAAAGTGTGGAAGAAAAAGATGCACAACCAACCGAGAGAACCGCAGCCTTCTGAGGATTGTCAAGCAAAATCGATTCAAGAATTTGGGTGAACTTCACAAGGAATGGACTGAGGCTGGGGTCAAGGCATCAAGAGCCACCACACACAGACATGTCAAGGAATTTGGCTACAGTTGTCGTATTCCTCTTGTTAAGCCACTCCTGAACCACAGACAACGTCAAAGGCGTCTTACCTGGGCTAAGGAGAAGAAGAACTGGACTGTTGCCCAGTGTTCCAAAGTCCTCTTTTCAGATAAGAGCAAGTTTTGTATTTCATTTGGAAACCAAGGTCCTAGAGTCTGGAGGAAGGGTGGAGAAGCTCATAGCCCAAGTTGCTTGAAGTCCAGTGTTAAGTTTCCACAGCCTGTGATGATTTGGGGTGCAATGTCATCTGCTGGTGTTGGTCCATTGTGTTTTTTGAAAACCAAAGTCACTGCACCCGTTTACCAAGACATTTTGGAGCACTTCATGCTTCCTTCTGCTGACCAGCTTTTTAAAGATGCTGATTTCATTTTCCAGCAGGATTTGGCACCTGCCCACACTGCCAAAAGCACCAAAAGTTGGTTAAATGACCATGGTGTTGGTGTGCTTGACTGGCCAGCAAACTCACCAGACCTGAACCCCATAGAGAATCTATGGGGTATTGTCAAGAGGAAAATGAGAAACAAGAGACCAAAAAATGCAGATGAGCTGAAGGCCACTGTCAAAGAAACCTGGGCTTCCATACCACCTCAGCAGTGCCACAAACTGATCACCTCCATGCCACGCCGAATTGAGGCAGTAATTAAAGCAAAAGGAGCCCCTACCAAGTATTGAGTACATATACAGTAAATTAACATACTTTCCAGAAGGCCAACAATTCACTAAAAATGTTTTTTTTTTATTGGTCTTATGATGTATTCTAATTTTTTGAGAGTGAATTGGTGGGTTTTTGTTAAATGTGAGCTAAAATCATCACAATTAAAAGAACCAAAGACTTAAACTACTTCAGTCTGTGTGCATTGAATTTATTTAATACACGAGTTTCACAATTTGAGTTAAATTACTGAAATAAATGAAATTTTCCATGACATTCTAATTTATTGAGATGCACCTGTATATATATATATTTTAAATCTTTGTGGCAAGGTTTCTAAATGGAGAGCTCAAGTTTTTTTCTGTTATTTAGGTAGTTCATGGCATATCTGAATCAGACCACTGTCATAATGGCCCCAGAATGTGGGAAAAGGGCTCTTTTTTGTTTTTTTTTTTGTTTTTGTGAGAGCAGCTTACAGAAGACCCAAGGAATCTAGGCAGTACCCTGCATTTACAATACATTTTCCATACATACACATTCAAAAGGACATTCATACATTCTAATCCTAGCATGTGGCTTAAAGGGATAGTTACCCAAAAATTATTAAAAAATAATTCATTCATTTTCATGCCCAGAGACGGACTGGCCATCGGGAGAACCGTGACTTTTCCCGGTGGGCCAGCTGCGATATGATGAAGGGGGCTGTGAATCAGTTGGGATAATGAAACACATCCCCCAAACCAATCACTTTGCAATCACTTTGGGTTAGAAACAGATCAATATTTAAATCCTTTTTTACTATAAATCTGCACTTTTACTTTCAGAATGTGAAAGTGAAAGTTGAGATTTATTGTAAAAAAGGACTTCAATATTGATTTGCTTCTCACCCGCACCTATCATATGGCTTCTAAAGTCATAGATTTAACCACTGGAGACATATGGATTATTTTTATGCTGCCTTTATATGCTTTTTGGAACTTGAAATGTCTGGCCACCATTCACTTGCAAACATCATTACAGAGACATCAATATGACTGTTACTAAAAAAGATAGGAAAATGTCAGAGAACTTTATTGTAATCAAGACACGTTTATCTTTTTTCTATTGAGTTAGTCATTCTAATGAAATGAAATTAACATTTATTATCCTCTTTGGCTGTTTGCAATCATGTCTGTCTGCAGGGCTTTGTTTGCCTATGATGGTATAATGAACAGGCTCAAGCTGGCTGACTCTGGAGGTAAGAGAACAAAAATGGACATGCATAATAAATAATGCTTTTTATTTGTGGGCCTGTTTTTATGCTCTTTCTTTCATAGTAGGTGGATTGGAAGAGTTGAAGACTAAATTCCACCCCAGAAGAGCACTTTATGGGATGTGCAGTGTAGGCAAATCTCAACCCCGCAACGTTATGATATTATGGGTTAGTTCACCTTCTATTCAGTTTATTGTAGTTGTAGTAGTACTCTCCGATTTTACCACCTTAACTAGTTTGTTTGTATGATGATTCTGTGTGTTGTCTCTCAGTTAGGGAAAGAGGTGGATGAGTACCGCAAAGCTGAGTGTGCCAGTCATTTGCCAGCAATTAGGGCCTTCTTTAAGGTAAATCACATCCCAGAGAGATTATGGAGCAATACTTTGTATTGTAAAAAACACTGCTTCTTATGGTAACATCTAAATTAATTGATATTATTGAGTCAAAATATTACTGAATATGACTGAATCAACCTGACTACATTAGGAAATACAAACAAGTGTAATTATAAGGGTCAGATCCGGAAAAAACTGTACATTTTCACTTTTTTTTTACAGTACAGTGTACAGAAAAAATGTAGCCACTTACCAAACAGTTGCTTTTTTTTATAAGTATGATGCATTAAATATATTTAACTCTGGAATACCGTTTAAGAAAACCTACACACCCTATGTGCATTTGATAACATAAATAAATAGCTATCATTAATTTATGTGTCTGATGAAGTTATAAATACAATGATATAATACATGTGATTAGAATCAGTGAGAATCATACTCATTCTTTTTTGAAAGCATGTCAGAACATAAGGATATTAAATGTGATTATTATAACGAAACATGACGATTTTGTTTTTAAAACTGGATTTTATATCCAATATGAAAACTCAAACAAAAAAGACTAAGATTGTCTCTGATCCTTCAGGAAGTTCACATCTTTCTTCCTGCACACACTATGGATGAAATCACAGAAGAGAGGATTTGTACACTGGCCTGTAAGGCTGCAGTGACGATACAGGGGCCGAGAGGGAGACATGGCCTCCGGCGGCTAGACAGAGAGGAGGTTGTGGTACGAGAATGTGACAGTTAGTTTACTTGCCACAAGGTAGTGGGCTTTACTAACCTTGAAACTATTTTGTCTTATATAGCAAGGCAATCTTGAAATCAAGAAAAGTGTAAACAAATCATTTCCTTTTGCCCATCCGAACTGCTGTGTACAATATCATAATACATAATCAACTTTTTAAAGGAATATTCTGAGCTCAATAAAAGTTCAGCTTAATCAACAGCATTTGTGGTTTACATGTTGATTACTACAACATTTTATGTAAACTCATCCTTTAAAAAGACAAAATCAAATCTACATTGAGGCATTTACAATGGAAGTGAATGGGGCCAATTTTTAGAGGGTTTAAAGGCAGAAATGGGAAGCTTATGGTTTTATAAATAAAAAACACTTACATTTATTCTTCTGTTACATTTACATTTATTCTTCATGTATCATTTGAGCTCTAAAGTTGTTTAAATCATTAAGTCATTTTAGGGTTTTAGGGTTTATGTCATCATGGCAACGAAGTTGTAAAATAACCTTACACAGAAAAGGTTAGTAAGAGATTTGACAAAAATCATGCTAACATGAATATTGTTTACGTCTTGTAGCTATACTTTTGAAACAGTGTGTATTTTAACGTTAACGGATTGGCCCCATTCACTTCTATTGTAAGTACCTCACTGTAATGAAGATTGTTGGACTTTTAAAGAAAAGAAGGGAAGAATCGAAATGATTGTTTTGAGGTACTCAATATTATGCCACAAATGATGTCGATTGAGCTTAACTTGTATTGAACCTGGAATATTCCTTTAATTCTCTCTCTCTGTTTCTCCAGAAAGATACTGTATAATCAGCATGACACATCAAGCAATGAAAGTAGTGTCCTGCAGAGTGACATGCTAAATCTAAAACCATTTTTAACAACATTTCTCTCACTAATGTATAATTTTTACATACAGAGTTTTATGACCTCATATTAATTGAGAAACATGGAGTATTTGTACTTTTAAAAATCAGCAGGACTATGTAAGTGAATTACAATAAAGCTAAAAGGTTTTTAAAAATGGTGGAAATCTTAACATAAATTGTAATCAGTTAAAGAATCTAAAAGTTTCCTTTTTTCTTTTGACTTAAAAAAGTTAATGTCCATGTTCTTGTCAACTGATTATGAAGAATGTGATAAAAACTGTCTCTTGACTATTTCCAGGGCACAAATTACAAGAGAACAATCGCAGCAGCAGAGATTCTGAGACTGCAGAGAGATTCTTTCTGGGCGCAAGCAGAGGTATGGAGTGACTTTTTGTATTTCTTTTTCATCTTTGTGTATGCATCGTTACTGCATAGTATGAGGACTGTTTTTTAATTATTTAAAGGGATAGTTCACCCAAAAATGAAGTCAACATGAACTCAACCTCATGTTGTTCCAAAGCCGTATTACTTTTTTATTCTGTGGAACACAAAAGGAGCCTCAGTCACCATTCAATTTCCTTGCGTGTAAAAAAGATGCAATGAAAGTTAATAGTGACAGAGGCTAACATTTTGCTTAACATCTCCTTTTGGGTTCCATGGAAAAATGAAAGTTATACAGGTTTGGAGCAACTTGATGGTGATTAAATTATTACAGAATTGGCATTTTGGGTAAACTATCCCTATATCATCAGCCTATGTGACATGACATGTCAAGATTGATTGGTTGGATCTGCTGCATGATGTAAAGATCTGCCTTTTCGTATTGCATATTCCAGAAAGAAGAGGAGGAAAGGAAAATCGAGGAACAGCGGAGGGCAGCAGAGGACAGGAGACAGAGGGAGAGAGAGAGAATACATCAGGAAAAGAGAGAGGCAATGGAGAGAGAGAGGAAAATGAATGAAAAAGAACAGAAATTTCAGGAGCAGAGGTCAATCGAACAATCACATGCATATAACAAAGATATTGGAAAACCTAAGTGAAAAATCTGATCATTCAATTCCAATAAGGTCAAAGGTAAACTCTTAATATTAATATTTTTTATAGGAGAATACAGGCCAAAATGGAGGCAGAGGCACACAGACAAGAAAGAATAAAATGGGTATGTAAATGAGTGTGTGTTTGTGTGTATGCACTTACAGTATATGTTTGTTTATGTAGTATATGTGTGCTTAATCTATATTATATATATATATATATATATATATATATATGTCAGGAGCACCAGGAAAGAGAGCATAAGGAACATGAAACGAAGGCTCGATATTCACGGTCTGACTCGGAGGAGAAGGCTGCTGTGAGTTCTGTCAATCAAACTTGGTTTCAGCAGTGTAATAATACTACTACTACTAATAATAATAATTTCATTGTCATAGGGACAAAATATTGTATAATATTATACAAAATAATATATTTTTTAATAAAAAAATAATGCTAAATACACTTCCATGGCTGTTAAGAAAAAATTATGGCTGGTAAATGTTCTCAGTGTGGCATGACACATTGTGGAATATACCACGTATGTAGCCACCAAAACAAAAATATGAGAAACACAATTTCCATGGGTCTTCATGTTTTTGTGACAGGTGCAGTTTCACAGAGGGGAATATGATGCTTTCACTCAGTGACAATGATAATAATAATAATGCTTAAAGAAATAGCTAAAATCAGCCTAAGTGTTCAAAAACCCTCTAAAACCAGCCAATTGACCAGGCTTGGTGACCAGCTTTTTTATTTTTATTTTATTTATTTTTTAGCAGGGTTATAATATTAATAATAGTAATAATAATTTCATTGACATAAGGACAAAAATATATTTTGTAATAAATATAATGCAAAATACACTTTCATGGCTGTTAAGAAAAAATTATAGTCAGTAAATTTTTCCAATTCAGACACCATGTGGCAAAAAGTTCATTTTGTACCTTGTCTGTGACTGTGAGTAAAATGTGCATTCTCAGGCAATTTCCTTAAGTGATGTTATACGTTTTGTGGCCAGCAGGAGGCAGCAGCTCTTATGTCTCAGCGTGTTACAAACTCCAGAGAGTTCTTTAGACAGCTGTCTTCCTCATCGGGTGTCCAGCCAGGTTCCCATCCCGGCTCTCCATTCCCAGGTAAAGGGAACTTAAAAACATGAACTCACTATTACCTATTTTCCACCAAATATAATATAATATAATATAATATACATACTATTAAATGCACCGATCAGCCACAACATTAAAACCACCTGCCTAATATTGTGTAGTATCCCCCTCGTGCAGCCAAAACAGCACCAATTGTGGTGAGAAGAATATCAACTCAGAATGCTATTCTGAGATACGGGTTGGCGCTGTTTTGGTGGCACAAGGGGTATCTACACAATATTAGGCTGGTGGTTTTAATGTTGTGGCTAATCGGTGTGTGTGTGTGTGTATATATATATATATATATATATATATATATATATACAACAGTTAGTTCCGGTCCTCGAATCTGATTGGACGAGAGACGTTCAATTAGTGCTGATGGTCTCACACCATCATCACTTGGACGCTTCACTGTGTGTATCACTCCGCTTATGTTCGTGCCATTCTAAACTAAAGTGTAAGAGCAGTGCAGATGTGTTAAGAGCTACTTGTGTCTCTTTACATTTAATTTTGTGACATTATATATTTTAGCCAGCAGGTGGAGGCAAAAGACCATTTTTGTGTGTAATCTGAGCCAGTTGTTGGCGTGAAATGAGTCAGCGTCACTCAGTGTTTATATTCAACAGCACTTCCGTGATCACACGTATTACTACTACACTACTAAAGCTAGGAAATAGCTTTAAATGGCTTTAAACTAAAAACTTCAGCATTAAGGCTCATCACAGCTGATAGACACAACAGACTGATTAATTACACAAACTCAAGGCGCTTAGGGAGGAATACCCCGCTTGGATGGCTTTTGTTCCACTGAGAAAATAGGATGCATTTCACCAAAATGACATTATCTTCAGAAAGCTGACTAACACACTACAGCATCATCAACAGGTGATTGCAAACGCACCATCTCTCTCTCTCTCTCTCTCTCTCTCTATCTCTCTCTCTCTCACACACACACACACACACACACACACACATCCTTGTTTCTCCAATAACATGTTAGAAACAGCCCAAGCTGTGATATTAGTAGTTCTGAAGTTATGTTTTTGAGAGGTTTGGTTGCATCATTTGGTTTGAACCAGCACCAGCAGATTCTGATCCATCGCGTAAGAAAGTAGTTCCATACACAGATGTGTTTTTTGTGACCGTACTCAGTTTTTCCTAATTTTTTAAAATGTACTTGTTCATTGAACTGTTGTATATAAGCAATATCACACTGCGGCCAAATCACAGCAGTGCTGAAATAGGGCCTTATCGCACTCTTGCTCGTGTGATATTGCTTAAATATATCACAGTTATACATATAACGCAGTTCAGTAGCTGCGTAGCTGCCAACCACTTTTTCTTTGGTGGAAACATGCAGAACGTTTCCAGAATGGGCATTGGTTCCGACATAAGCACCTTTTTGGGGGCTAAACAGCATTTGTGAACTTAAAATTACACACACTTTAGTATTGTTTGTTTCAAAGTCTCTCCTTCTCTCTTTTCCTTTTTTGTCTTATGTTTTTCCAAGCAGCCAGGAGTACTTATAGACAACTGCATCGCAGTCAGACAGACAATGTCTTCATTTTCAAAGAGCCTTCATCATTCACACCCACATCGCCCTACAGATTGACAGTGGCATCCCCTTACATTCCATCCACTCCAAAATCCCAGAGCCCAACACTTGTTTTCCCTAGTCCAACAATGGACTCTACAAGTCTCTCAGAGAAGAATTTCCCCACAGATAGTTCAGTGGTATCTTCCAATAGCCATATCCATCCATCTTCACTAAAGCTGATGGAGTCATCCTGTAAATCCACTTTACAGCTCCAAACCCAACCAACACCATTAACTAATGCAACTGAATCTGAAATAAAAACCCCTATCACTGCCATATTAGATAGTTTTATCTTTTACCCATCACAACCAGCCACTGAGCTGCTCCAACCAAATAACCAGGGCAGAGATGAACCGGTTACATTTCCTTCACCTCTGTCTGGTCTTGAAAATTCTCCAAAACCATCCACAGACCTGCCTAAAGTGCAAACTTCAATGCAAACCCAACTTGATATCAGTCTGACTCCACAGACTATCTCAGATCCACCTGTCTTCTCCTCAGATCTTCTAACATCCTCTCTTCTTCAGTCATGTCCTTCTTCACTGGACACATCATGTGTCTTGGTTCCTCAGCCCCCATCTAGACCGCTTCCTGCCCTACCCGTCATCCCACGATTGCTAAAAGACCTGGAACCAGAGAGAGAATTCACTGCCCGGGCCTCGGTTATAACCATGGTTGAGGAGGAGGAGGATGTGATGGAAGAGAATGAGGAGAAGGATGGAGAGAGGGATGAGGAGGAAAGGATAAATGAGGAGAGAGTGGGTGAGATAAGATATGAGGGGAAAAGGGAGACTGAGGAGAAACATGGAGTGAGAGGGTGTCTGGAGGAAGGGAAGAGAAGTGGAGAAGATAAAGCTGAAAAGAGTGACAGTGGAGAGAAGAGGAATGGAGAACAGCTGAAACAAGATTGGAAAATTATGGAAGAACATGAGAGTAAAAAAGAACAAGACAGGAATATTATGGAAGAATATAGGAGTGAAGAAGAACAAGCTGGGAAGAATGTGGGAGAACATGATAGTGAAAAAGATGAACACTGGATTAGTATGAAAGAATTTGTGAGTGAAAAAGAACAATATGGAAAAAACATGAAAGAATTTGAGAGTGAAAAAGAACAAGATGGAAAAACAATGGAAGAATCGAAGAATGAAAAGGAACAAAATGAGGAAATTATGAAAAAATTTGAGAGGGAAAAAGATCAAGATGGGAAAAACACGGAAGAATTAGAGAATGAAACAATTCAAGATGGGAATATTAGGGTAGAATATAAGAGTGAAGAAGAACAAGATGGGAACACCATGGAGGTACATGAGAGTGAAAAAGACAAAGACTGGGAAAGTATGGAAGAATTTAAGAGTGAAAAAGAACAAGATGGAAAAACAATGGAAGAATACAAGAATGAAAAGGAACAAGATGAGGAAATTATAAAAGAATTTGAGAACGAAAAAGAACAAGATGGGAAAACAATGGGAGAATTTAAGAATGAAGAAGAACAATGTGGAAAAAACATGGAAGAATTAGAAAGTGAAAAAATACAAGATGGGAATATCATGGAAGAATATAAGAGTGAAGAAGAACAAGATGGGAACATCATGAAAATACATGAGAATGAAAAAGACAAAGACTGGAAAAGTACGGAAGAATTTAAGAGTGAAAAAGAACAAGATGGAAAAACAATGGAAGAATCCAAGAATGAAAAGGAACAAGATGAGGAAATTATAAAAGAATTTGAGAATGAAAAAGAACAAGATGGGAAAACAATTGGAGAATTTCAGAATGAAGAAGAACAATGTGGAATAAACATGGAAGAATTAGAAAGTGAAAAAATACAAGATGGGAATATCATGGAAGAATATAAGAGTGAAGAAGAACATTGCTGGAACCCCACGGAAGTACATGAGAATGAAAAAGACGACAATTGGAAAAGTATGAAAGAATATGAGAGTAAAAAAGAACAAGATGGAAAAACAGTGGAAGAATTCAACAAAGAACAGGAACGAGATGAGGAAATTATGAAAGAATTTGAGAGCGAAAAAGAACAGGATGGGAAAACAATTGGAGAATTTGAAAATGAAAAAGAACAATGTGGAAAAAACATGGAAGAATTAGAAAGTGAAAAAAAAAAAGATGGGAATATCATGGAAGAATATAAGAGTGAAGAAGAACAAGGCTGGAACACCATGGAAGTACAAGAGAGTGAAAAAGACGAAGACTGGAAAAGTAGGAAAGAATGTGAGAGTGAAAAAGAACAGGATGGGAAAACAATGGGAGACTCTGAGAATGAAGAAGAACAATGTGGAAAAAACATGGAAGAATTAGAGAGTGAAATAATACAAGATGGGAACACCATGGAAGCACATGAGAGTGAAAACAATGAAGATTGGAAAAGTGTGGAAGAATTTGAGAATAAAAAAGACAACGATTGGAAAAGTATGGAAGAATGTGAGAGTAAAAAAGAACAAGATGGAAAAACAGTGGAAGAATCCAACAAAGAACAGGAACAAGTTGAGGAAATTATGGAAGAATTTGAGAGCAAAAAAGAACAGGATGGGAAAACAATTGGAGAATTTGAAAATGAAATAGAACAATGTGGGAAAAACATGGAAGAATTAGAAAGTGAAAAAATACAAGATGGGAATATCATGGAAGAATATAAGAGTGAAGAAGAACAAGATGGGAACATCATGAAAGTACATGAGAATGAAAAAGACAAAGACTGGAAAAGTACGGAAGAATTTAAGAATAAAAAAGAACAAGATGGAAAAACAGTGGAAGAATCCAACAAAGAACAGGAACAAGTTGAGGAAATTATGAAAGAATGTGAGAGCGCAAAAGAACAGGATGGGAAAACAATTGGAGAATTTGAAAATGATAAAGAACAACGTGAAAGAAACATGGAAGAATTAGAAAGTGAAAAAATACAAGATGGGAACACCATGGAAGCACATGAGAGAGAAAACGATGAAGATGGGAACATCATGGAAGAATCTGAAAATGAAAAAGAACAAGATGGGAAAATTATGGAAAATTGTGAGGGTGAAAAAGACAGCAGGGAGAGAGGGAACAACCAGGAGGAAAACAGCCAAACTTTGTTGAAACAGAGCGAAGAAAAGCTAAAGGTTGATATAGAGAAAGAGTCACAAAGAGAGATTGTATTGAAGAATGATGCAGTAGATGAAGAGAACATTGAGAAAATTGCTAAAGGAAATGAAAAAGAAGAAAGGAATACATCACTAATCAAGACAGTGGAAGCTGTAGAGGTTATTCTTTTGGAGGAACATCCTTCCAGTGCAGACAAAAACATGGATGAATCCTTTGCTGAGACACTTTTCTCTCAACATGCACCACCCTTCAGAGAATTCAGTGCTATCGAACCATCTCAATACAATCACACATCTCTTCCCACAAGTATATCAACCAATCAAGATGAAAATGAGCCTCACATGAGTTCGACAGATTTCTCACACCTAAGCACAGACATGCAAATAAGCTTACCAACTGTTCAGCACAAGTCAGATCTTTCCAAATTAATCATTCAAAGCGATTCCCAACCAGATGATGTTAGAGAAGTAGAGTTTGAATCTGATTCCCAAGATCTCACTCTTGATTTTTTAACTGTAATTTCATGCAGTCAGGAAAGCTCATGCCCTATGAAAGAGACCTCAAGCACCACTTTAACTCAACTTACAACAGAACAGGGTCTTAAATCAGAGGCCATCACAGATATTTGTGTCAGTGTGGAGGATGTGATGGGAAAAGAGGAATGTAAGGAGACAGATGGAGAAATGGGGGCTAAAATTGTGGATCATGGCAATGATTTGGCTGAGGAAGTCAGTGCTGAGAAAATAGCATCACCCATATTTGAGAGTCAAGCCAAGACTGGACAGTCAGATGAGGAGGAGGGGCTTGTAACTGTCCGTAATTTCCTCGAAGGCCCAGGTAATGGAGGCAGTGGTGTGGTTTATAATAGGGATATAGTTGGAATACAACAGGAAATATTTTAGAACTATTTTAGAAAAATTCTATATATATACTCCAAGTAAAAAGTTGGGACACACTTGACTTAATCATGTTTCTCAGTTTCATAAGTAAGGCTTATGTTTAAGTGCTTGAAATAGTTTTGAATATAAAAAAGTGTCTATATATGCATTTCTTTTGGTTTAATTTATAGCTTAAAACTTTTTATTGAAGTATTTTTCATGAAAATAACATGACTGGGGTGACATTTTTGCAAAATGATATTATGTGGTTCATTATGAGCATCGCAGTAGTTTTGAGGTGAAATGTCCAATGTGTTGCTCTAAAAATGAGTTGAATTTTCTCCAAAACAGATGAGGTTTGTAAGTGTAATGCTTTATCAAGTTTTAAATCCATAAAACCTACCTTCCTATCCTTAACCTAAAACCTAAACCTAACCGATAGTGTCATAAAAAGCAAATGTGAGATTAAAATACAGATGAGTTTTTTAAGGTTAATGCTACAACGAGTTTTAAATAAACAAAACTTACCTCCTTCCCTTAACCTACAACCTAAACCTAACCAATAGTGTCATAAAAGCAAATGTGAGATGAAAAACACAATTTCTAAAGCAACCACATCATTTTGTGGTGCTTCTAAGATACTTTCAGCTCACATGTCAACTCACATGCACTTCAGTACAGTACTCGTACCCAGATCCTTTGCATCACAAATACAACACTCTAGCAGTTGAGCTACTTGATCACTTTGAACAAGCTTGTAAATGCAATTGGTTATGTAATGCACACATTCAAATGTATTGCCTTACAAGTCAGTAAATGTGTTTAGATGTCATAAGATAGCATTGTGTGAGGAACAGGGCAAAAATTAAGTATTAATAAACTGATAATCTGCCATTTAACTCGTTATTTGTGTGAAAATGAACAAAAGTTGTTGTTGTTGCGCTAGTGTTTATTTCACTAGGAAACTGCTGTGATACAACAAGGCGAACACACACACACACACACACACACACACACACACACACACACACACACACACAAAAGGTTTGCAAAAATGTAGGTATAGTAACGTGATTCTGTAAGACCAGGTTGCAATTTAAATGAGAAAATGATTGGGCAAAATACTTTTAGAATCAAAGCTTGTGGAAAAAGTTGGTGGTCACTAGTGCACTTGGCCTCTCAAACATTATAATTATGCTTAAAAAGGTGTTATTTACAGCATATCAAATACCTGTGGAGTGCTTACAATTCATATCTCAATATTAATTGCTGTGATGACATGATTTTTATAACTTTGCAGATGTATGTATTACTCATCAGTCAGAGCTGGATTCAACCAATGAGATGAGTGATTCTGAAGAGGGGGAGGAGGCTATTTCACTCATAGTCCATGATACCCACACTCACAAGGTGGAGCAGAGCTCTAACTTTGATTCTGCCCCTGAGCTGAATCGAGTGAACAGCAGAACATCAGTTCTGCAGAACGGGAAAACTGCCACAGAAACACCCAATAACATCAGTAATGATAAGAAAGCTGACGAATCTCTTACAAGTGGGCGAGGAAATGAGCATTTGGAGATAATTGGTAGGTGGGAAAAATTATTCCAGAACAGATCATTCTATAATGAACATAATGGCCCGGGTTGCAATTGGCATTAATTATTGTTTAACCGCAAGGAGTGGGAGGGTAATTCAGGTCTAAGGATTGTCATCCCTTTCACCCCAGGCAGGTTGCTTTTTGTAGGTCTTAAATGGTGGGATTGAAGAATGCAATGTAACAGCTTTACGTAATTATCCAAACTAGAGATTCATGTTAAAGCTAATTATGATAATTGAATTAGATCATCTCAACTACTGAACTATTTGGTGTAACACTGTGATATTTAATCCTGCAGGAATGCAAAACTACACTGCAGTTTTCTGACAGTCAACCTAGTATAAACTAACCCTCAATATATGATCTTCTATCAAATTTACAGAAAAGGCAAACTTGTGCAATGACCCGTGCACGGCAAATGATTATGGAATAGAGGAGCCATCAATCATATGTGGACAGACAGGAGACAGTGTGGCACATGCTTCTATGGTACATTAGGTTTAAACTTTAAACTTACATTAACTGTAACTGAACTGTACCTCTCTTCACATCTTACATTCTCCTGGAAAAATAAAGGCAAATATTATTACATACATGGCAGAGCTTGCAAAAACATGCAAGTTCTCTGCCAATATCATTTAGAGATATTTAGTGTTAGAGCTTCAAAAAAGGTGAAGGCCTATATGTTACTTAACTAAGGACACTTGTGTGATATAACTAGTTTTCTGGATAACATTTTACAATTAAAATTGTTTTCAATTTGATTAACTTGTTATTTAATATGAAACTAGCCTGTCGGGGCTGCCTTCTGTTTGAGGGGTTTGACTTCCTCCACAGCGCTTTAAACAAAAATTTCACTAGAATTCAAATGGGTCGCATCAGTTTTGTGGTCTGTGCCGCAATATCGAGGGAAGCCCTTTTTTTGTGGCCACATTTGCACCGCACAATGTATGTTTCAGATGAGAAGCATATTTAGTGAGTATAAAGTGCAGAAAATGAGATGATTAGCATTAAATTTGCCTCGGCAGCCCAAAATTTTGAGAAGGATAAAGCTGTAGGCAGAGCTCCAAAAAGGGGTGGGAGCTACAAACCGCCAGCAAAGATATAGGGAACCCATAACTTAAACCTTTCCCTAACCCTAACCATGAGTGGGAGTGACGCCCCCTTTTGGAGCTGGCGCAACCCCCTTTTGGAGTAACATTTACCTATACACCTGACTTTCATGAAAAATGCCTTCGTCATAAGAACACATTTAAGCCTTTTTGATAAAATTCTGCCTTCATAATTTAGTTGATTATGTTTGCTTGTTTACTCAAGAGCAATAAAAATATGATGATAAGTTGAATTTTACTTTGAAGGGTAGAATTCACAAAAATTATTCTAGTTTAAGAGAGTTTTGAACTAGGTGTTTGAAACCAACTTACAAAACCTCTGCTAGAGAAAATGCACATTTGCACAATTGGACTTTTGGCTCAAAATCTTATCAAAACTAAGATGTAGCATTGGTGACAACTTCCCCGCATGACAGCTAGAACCGATCTCCCCTATATGATACATACTACTTTTTTTTATGATGCCTTAACTTTGCTTTATAAAATAGAATTTAGGTTGCTTTTATAAATGCTCTGGATGCATTTACAATGCTTTTGTTTTTCCATACTTTTACTTTGTGCATGCCAAAGGATTGCTTACCAAATGCAAAACATAACTATTAAATGGGGTTATGCATACCATGTAGTGAAGTGCAAATAATCTCAGGCTAGAAAGCGACTGTTTCTCAGAAAGAGTTACTGTTCTGCTATGTGGCAGTGGCCACACCTCTGGCTGCTATGTCTTGTTAGACTTGGCTGTGGCCCATAAGGAATGCAATTGTTTGCATTTAAACTATTGCTGCTTTCAAAATCAATATGATAATTTTTTCCCCCATTCTCAAACAACAAATGCTGGTTTTTGGTGAGCATCCAAGCATGTCTTTTTGTAAACAAACAAACAAACCAAGGGCACATTGAAATTCTGTGATGTCAAATGAATATTTAAGATGGGCTTGATTTCTTGAAATTACAAGGAAATGCAATAGTAGTTTAATAACTAGTTTCGGCTAACAGTGGATGATAAATGATATTGCTGCAACAAAAATGTTGCTAAATCTAGTTAAATCTGCCAAGTAAACTGTTGACAGCTACCCTTTTAAAATAATATCTGATATTTTATCCAAGCACAGAATTATGCAGGCGTTCTGACAGAATTATAAAAGGTATCTCTGCCAATATCTGCCAATGTTTTCCATCTAATTCCTTTTAGAAACTGCACAATGCACAAATTTACCAGAAATGTATTTAACACATTTATATTCAGAAAAAGATGCACTCATGTCATTTCATGTTTTATATTTCATGATGTGCCACCAGTTCTAGAAACCTTTTCCAAGTTTCTGTCATAAATCAAATATTCTGTGGTAGCTAATACCATGCTTTTGATGTACGCATGTTCTACTAATTATAGCCCTAAACTTGAAATGTAACATTCCTAAAATGTTATCAGTGACAGGAAAGTCATTTTCAAATACATAAGAAATTGAAGTAAATTAAATACCTTAAATGCTATTTGGCATGAAACAAATATAAATAAATATGTTTTTGCTTTTTAAATCTGTAACTGACTTATAAACAGATTGTTCCGGCTCTGAAAAATGGATCTCTTCGAATATTTATATGCACACCTGTGATACACATCAGTTCAATTAATATTCATTAATCAGTCAATATTAAAATAGTGTAGTGCATTGCACTAGCAATGCCAAACAAGTATGATTTCCAAGTAAGGCACAAAAGGAACAATAGAGCTAAAGGCACTCCTTAAGAAAATTTGTAAAAAGTGTATCAAGATTGAAAAAATATAGATTTATTTTTTGTTTTGTATATAACTAGTTATTGAGCATTTTTTTAAATTATCTAATGTGTAAATTTTGATAATTTGATAAATTTACACATTAGATCATTAAAAGAAATGCTCAATAACTAGTTATATACAATATAATAAGTTATTAAATGTTTGATCAAATTACTAAATAAATAAATACATAAATGCATTAAAATATATATATATATTGGAGTTCGCTAGTTCGAATCCCAGGGCGTGCTGAGTGACTCCAGCCAGGTCTCCTAAGCAACCAAATTGGCCCGGTTGCTAGGGAGGGTAGAGTCACATGGGGTAACTTCCTCGTGGTCACTATAATGTGGTTCGTTCTCGGTGGGGCGCGTGGTGAGTTGACCGTGGTTGCAACATATTTTTAAACAAGGACCCACATAAGACACTACAGAACAATTATATGCTAAATTCCCCATCTGAAAGAACACAAATGTGTTTGTTCCATGAACAATGTTTTCTTTGACCTGTGGGGAAGTATACAAGGTCTGTTAATCCTATATTGTGTACACAGTGCATGCTGACAGACTGCTGTCTGTCTGAATGGATGCATGGTATTTCCTTGCTCTTTCTTATAGTTCCATAACATCCTACAGTCTTTCACTTTAGATGTCTTGCTTGCACTTTATTCGCACTATATCAAGTGTAGAAAAATAATGATATTCATCATCTCTCTACCTATCTATCTATCTATCTATCTATTTATCTATCTATCTATCTATCTATCATTTATTTCTGCAATCCACATTAATAATTGGTTGTGTCCATCTTTTTTACAGGAAATGTTGTAACCTTATTGCCCCAGGAAATCAACAGCACCATGGCAACAGTGTACCAGTCATAGTGGAGCATGTTTAGGGAAAGATGTCAATTAGATGTTTTCTCAGCAAATCACTGAAGTGATTTAGGACCAGACCTAACACTCGCATTTATTCTAACATCTGCACAATAATACAATATATAAAGTAAGTTAAGTACACACACACAGACATGCACAAAAGTCATGGATAACATGTCTTGTACTATCAAACACTTAAATTTTACTGTATGCATATGGCTTTAATAGTGCACTAGATATATTTTACTGTCAACTTTCTAAATCATCACTGTAGTTTTTGTCTGTCCAGGTCGTTAAATAAATCTCTGAAGGTTATTTATACTTATAGCTCATTATTTATAATATTCTATAAAATAAATTATAATGTTTCCTCACTAGGTTAATATATATGTTGGAAATGTTTTTTTTTTTACTTACATTCCAATAAAGATTTTTTTTTTTTGCAACTGTCCAAGGCAAAACATTTATAGAATCGGGTCTAAAATATGATTTTGCTGAACATACATGTCTAAAATGAATGCAAAATCTTGAGCAGCACATACACAGTCCTGTAGTCCGCCATTGTAGTTTTGAATGTCTCGCGCGTTGTTTTGAAGTACTCGCGCGCATGCCTATAGTCTGAACTCTCAAGATTATTCAATAAACTCTGCTCATTTTTACCATCACTTCGTCTCCTGCCTTCTTCTGTATTCCCGCTGCTGACTCTTGGGCTGGTAGGAGAGTAAGTTAACATAACAAGCTGTTGATGTTGACTGGTTTATATATCAGACAGAACTCTGATATATGGATATCTTCTGACGGAGAGAGAGGTCTTGTGTACACTGGATCTAACACGCATTTTCACTGCCTCATGTTTTCATATTCTAAGCATATTGAATACTGTACATGGCATCACATCTCTATCTATAGGCTATATACATAAGCGGTGGGTGAATGAATTGCAGGGTAAAGGTACATCAAATAAAGTAAATAAATAACATTTAAAATAAATTTTTCCCATCTGAATCCATACATTAATTTCAAGATTTTCAAATTGCAGGTTCTGCCTACTGTACAGTGTTCACACTCCATAAAAAACAACTTGATCGTTATTTGCACAGACACCAGTATTCATATTGATAATTATACATCTCAAATTGATGCCTATCAATCCATCATTCTTTATATAACACGTAATACGCGTGCGCATGAAGTCATCGTTTTCACAAATTCGCGTTTTTGTATGTTTACACAGAGACGAATGTTAAAACGGCATCGTTTTCAAAAGTTTTCAGGCCCCAAAACGCCGTTGTCGTGTAAACGGCCACTGAAACAAGAGGAAGAATCCAGCACAGGACAGAGCACACAAGGGAAATACAAAGAGGGAGAAATCAGGCAGGAGAGGGGCAGGTGACGCAAATTAACAGAAGATCAGAGAAACAAGGGGGCGGGGCCATGACGTGAGACAGAACAGAAACAAGCAGGGAAACAGACATGGAGAAAACAGAACATCCCAAATAACAAAAACAAGAGTGTTAGGATCCTGCCACAAAAGTAAAAAACAAGACTAGACTGATGACAGGATCCTGACAATTTTAGGTTAAGATTTATATGAATGTATAATGGAAAATGTATATCTTTCGTCCTGGTATGTTAGCTTGAAAACAACTGAAAATCTTAAGATCTTGCATGCAGGCATTCTGTTCATCTGATAATGTGGCAATTTACGTCATTTTATGTAACCAAGCTTGTGTAAAGTTGTGAAAAGTGATTACCAATGTGCATTTCCAGAAGTCTGAGACTACATTGAAAATCTGGAATTTTTGTTCATTTAAATCTTGAAATACACATAGTTTGGAATTTTGGGGAAAAAAAATAAGCAAAGAAATGTTATGACAAAATGAAATAATTAAGATTCTGCACCATTTCGAGATTACTAATAAAATGTGTAACATTAACCATGTTAACTCCTTTTTTGCTCTTTGGAACATTTTCAGATCGTATGGTATTACATTGATCAATAGGTTTTGGAGTTGTGGAGACAGCTCGAGTGCATGCTGTCATTAAAATAAAAGGAGGACTTACTAAACACTCTGAAATTCTGAAAAATGTGCATTTAAACTAAACTATTAATATAATGGAAAAAGAAAGCAAAAAAGATGATAGAAGCATTTTCACTACTAGTCTCAGAATTTTTCACTGCAAATGCACGTTTGTGTGCACTACTGAAGTGTGAATAAGAACCGTTGACAGGTGAAAACACAAGTTGCGTAATGGACGACAAAAAATGTGGAAAATGTTGGAAACGTGTTTTGATGCTGCAAGGAAACAGGATATAGTTTTACTGTAAATCATATCATCTCACATCTAGTTATTAATTAGGACGTGCAAGAACAGAAATGAGGAAATACTTCTCTGTATCTTCACATTTTCTATAGGGGAATTTTGTGTTCCTCAACGTTAAAGACATACTTTGGTTGCTGCAATGCACCTGTCACCCAGAATTTAATCGATCTAAAAAAAACAACAACATCTTGCATAAAAATTCAAAAACATAAGTTGCATGATAAAACATACTATTTCATGTATCAGATGTTTGTGTAAGCAAATAAAATGGAACTTTTAATGCATTTCTTTTTACCTGTTATTATGCATTTGATTACTGTGGTCACACTTAAAAATATATGAATGTCAATGCATTAGATAACAGTATATCAAACCAAGTCGCATCTGCAAACAAAGGAATTTTCTTAGCTATTTTTGCAATGACTTTAACCAGCAGGTGTCAAGATGATTTTAATGAATGTATGAATGAACTCAATTCATACAAGTGTCCTAGCAGAGTAAAAGGTGCAGTTCCTTCCAATTAAGAATAATAATAATAATTTTATTTTTATAGCACCTTTAGGCGATTTAGCACGAAGTGCTTCACAAAACATAAAACAAAAACACATACAGTAGACACAACACATTCACATATTAATGAACCCTTATGTACTGCTCGGTCATTTTTGACCAAAATCGATTTTGTTTCTTCAATAAAACTGGTTTCCTTTATCTGACGGGTACGAGACTTGGTGACTTTTCGTCCATTTCATATCTGAACAAACACACACACAAAAAAAGTTGATTTGATCATTCTTAGTGGTAGAGAAAAAAAAAAGTCACACTTGTACTGTTCCCGGTCAAAAGTGACTGCCACAGGAAATGAATGGGAAACACTAAAAATCTGAATTTTGTTTTCCATAATTAATTATATAAAATCTACAAAACAGCCACAATGCAGAAAACACACACACAGACATGAAGGAGTGAGACGTACGCACACACATTCATCTTGCTACAACCAGGGATAAATAAGGTTATTAATTGTTTATTTCAGGTAATTTTTAGGGTTCAAACAGTGTTACTATGAATGCAAACTTTATTAGCATAACATAATATATATAAAAATAAATAAAACTTTCCAACATTCTTTTGAATGTCCATGTACTAAAATATTTGATGCCATGAGTGTACCTTCATTTACTATTACTATTATTTTGAATGGCCATGGAAAATGAAGCAATGTGATAACAATTTTACCTGGTCGCAAAAAGTAGTCTGTTAATTTACCTGATGAACTTTCACCTTTTGCTGACCCTTTATGCATCGCAGAGCTAATGTGTGCTTCTAAATCACTTGCACCTTTATTAGAAACTGACACATAAGTGCCAGCTTTACATGTCATACATTCTGCTTCCCATGGATCTCGACCTGGACGAAAGTATGGGAATTTTTTGTGCAAATCTTCTGTAAATTTGCACTTTCGTTTGGGCGTTGTTTCCACTCAGCTGTCATTTGCTGCGACTGTCAAGCAACTGTATTGACAGGCAGGAATTTGGCCAATAGTTGCTGCAAGCCTCTTATAATCGACCAATTGGTGTGCAAGAATGCGGGACTTACAAAGAGGGGTTAAAGCAATGCAAATATGCGCACACACAATGAAAGAATAGTCCAGATGCACATCATAATGCAACTAAAGCCGAATCCCGGACATTTTCGCAAATTTAGAAATCCCGGCCGGACGCTTTTTAAGGTCCGAAAAAGAGAACATGTCTGGGAAAAAGAGGACATATGGTCACCCTACTCTCTTTGTAATACCATGTTCAGGGTTGACTGTAATAATAATGTGGCATTATTGCAAAAACTGACCAAAATTACCTCAAACAAGCCAAACAAAATGCTAAACTTGGACAAAAGTAGTCTCTGATAATGTTTAAATATACTGTATATCTAAATGCAGAACTTGACAAAATCTAGAATTCATCTTCTCTTCAACCAGGGACGAATAAGTAGCTCTCTGCAGCCACCTAGTGTTTATACTTGGAATTTCATCTGGTTTTCATATATTTTTATATTTTAAATAATGGACACCACAGTTTGATTCTTGAGATTTTAAGCTTTCAAATGGTATATGATTTATGAGGATTGGTTCAGTATGTTCATAAAAAAGACAGTTTTCAATGTCAAGTTCAAGGTCACAGAGGTAAATAAATTAGTAAATTAATAAAACATATTAAGGCCTAAATACCAAAAAACCCACACAAAATGCACAACTCTAGTCCTTTTACATGATTGAAGTTAGAGTTGTTACATTTCTTTCATAGCAATTAAAAAAATTATACTCTTAATGTTTCCGGTCACTTTTGACCGGGAACAACTGTAATGTGATTTAGTAATGATCAAGGAATAAGAGTTAAAATAAGACTATGCAAATGAGCTTTTAAATGAGACATAAAAACAAACACAGTTTCAGCAGATCTAATATCCCACAAAAAATCGTGGGGCCTTATACAAAAGCTCTAATACCTTTTGTTTTTGAATCTGCATCTTGGAACAGCCAACAGTTCATAACAAGAAGATCTAAGAGGTCTAACTTTTTCATAAGGTCTTAAAAGTTCTGCTAAATATTCTGGCATCAAAGCATGTAATGCCTTGTAGGGAATAAGTAAAATCTTAAAATCCACCCTAAAATGAATTGTTAACCAGATTGTTGCCGTGCTAAAGTGCGTTGATTTAAAATGTATAACAGGGCATTACAATAATCAATAATCTAGACAAAATAAAAGCATGAGTAAACTTCTCTGTATCACTGAAGCACAAGACATTTCTAACATTGGAAATGTTCCTTAACTGATAAAACAAGTATGAACTAACTTCCTGACGTGATATTAAAAATTTAATTTTGCATCAAAATAGTCACCCAAATTTCTCACCACCTGCTGAATATTTGGGACCACCTGTCTAAGTGCTGACTTCATCTGACTTTTTTTTAGAATCATGACCGATTATAACAACATATTATATATAGCCAAAGCAATGAAAATAATGTTGTATTTTTGAATCACAGAACCAAAAAGTAACATATATGTATAGTGAAAACAATGTTGGCCCTAACAGGATCCTTGCAGAACACCACAATTAATTTTTGAAGAGGAGGACATCTCGTCTCCAACAGACACTAAACATTTCCTATTCGACAAGTAGGAAACAAACCAGTCTAAAGCCACCCCAGATATTCCCACTCATCTTTTCAATGTATCAATTAAAACTGAATGATCAACTGTATCAAACCATGCAGTTAAATCAAGCAACACTAAAATAGAGCACTCTCCTGCATACTCCGCCATCAATAAGTCATTTGTCACCCTAAGAATGGCAGTTTCTGTACTGTGGTTTTCTCTAAAACCTGACTGAAAATTCTCAAACATTTTGTTAGTATGGACATGATCCATTGGACAACCAGAAAATATATATCTATTGTATATCTATTATTTTAAAATGTAATATACAAATGTATTTTTGTCAAATGATTTCATGGGAAGGTGTGCTTGCTATATTTCCTTGAACTAATGCCACTTTGTTTGATCATCTGTTACCTAATGCAATGACAGTCCTACATTTTTAAGTGTGACATAAAAGCCCAAATTTTTGGGGGGCCATTTATATGTGTGTAAACTGTGCAGTATTTGTGAAATCCCCAGATTTTTCAATAAGGAATAAAACAGGTTTTTAAAGACAAGAAAATAAAACTATTATTGTGGTTTTACAACCTTACATATACGGTTGGATGCAGTTGGATGAGTATGAGCAATCTCACTGAAACAGACAGACACTTCACACAAAGCTGTCTGGCATGCTAAAATGTATACATGACATGAATGTATACACAGCTAAACATGTCAGCTCTGTCGCACTTCACGTCTCATTGGCCTGTCAACCACCATTGCAAATGAATGCTTTAAAACATGACAGATTTATTGCTAATTTCAGCACTACATTTTTGTTTTTGTGTGTTATTTCTAGAGCTAAAAGTCACCAACTGTCAAGGCCCTTAAGAGTGCTAAACGTGCTGCTTCACGAGAGGTTTGCATAATTTCATTCCAAGCTGTCTCATTTCAATAGTGACATACTTTCCACCCAGGTTACTATTAAGGTAGGAAACAGAGACAGAACAGGTTCTATTTATGGTTGTTTTTAACTCATTGTTTGGAAATGAGTAAAATAATAAACCCTAAGAACCTTCAAAACAACAGCCAATTTTTTATTTGTTTTGTCTGCTGCGTCTAAATCTGAAAAAGTTTAATCTGCCAAACAGAATGTCACTGTTTAACATCAACATTCATGCAGACACAACGAATGCTGTATTATGTAAACGCATACTCTACCAGTAAAAAAAAATGTAGTCCCACCTGATTAAATTTATGTTTCTCATGACTTTAAAACCCTTTTGATCTACTGCACTGTAAAAAATGTCTGTAATTTTAACAGTAAATGACTGTAAAAATGCTACAGAAATAAAACGTTAATTGATTAACGAGTATTAACTGTAAAATATGCAGTAAAAAATTGTAATATAAGACAATACAGTAGTTTTTACAATAAAATGTTGTAAAAATTATTTTTTTTAGATTGAAAAAGTATGATTTTCCTGTATAATTAATGGTAAAAAAAAAAAAAAAATTACATGTTTAGCAAGAGAGTACATTTACTTTTTACAGCAAATTATTGTTAAAATTACAGTAAAGCAGTAATCGGGCATTCCCACAATTCCCTGCGTGACCCATTACATTTCATTATATTTTATGGGAATAGTTATGTTTCTTCTTATTTTTAATATCAGTTATGTACATCGGGGTGTACTGTTTTATATTTGATGTAGTTTAGTTAGTGTTTATTACGTTATTTTAATTTCACATGTGTTCCGCTGATGGTGTTTAGTGTTTGTGTGAGTGACAATGAGCACTGTCTCTACATCTTTATTGGTCATTGCTCCTGGAAGAGCCACCATTGATGAAATTCATGTCATCATGTGCTCTTCTGTAGTTACAACAGATACCTTATAAAGTAAAAAGCAGATTTTTACAGTTTCAGTAGACTATTATCAAGTTTATTACTTTTTTTTGTTTTACTGTAAATTTAACAGATTTTTTAAAAAGCCATCGTGGTCATGTAAATTACAACAGTTTTAAACTGTAACATTTACAGGTTGTTCTGTAAAGTTGTTTACATTTTTACTGTGTTTTTTACATAATTATTCTGGCAACCACAGCTGCCAAATTATTTTTGTAAAAACAACATGATTTTTTTACAGTGTGGCTTATGTTGAAATGTTTGGAATTAGTTTATTACACAAATATAAATTGTGTGTTTGTTTGAATTTCTTCTTGAATTTTTTTTTAATGGTTGGAACAGATAGTAATGGGAAAAAAAACATTCAAGATGGAACCTGATGAAGTTGGTAGAGAGAAAAACAACATTATCTAAGAATAAACAAAAAATAATTGTAGCTTCTCACCATGAAATCTCTATAATATATCAATCGTTTCTCCAAGACAGCAATGCGATTAAATGGAGATCCATTGGAGACTTTTGCTTAAGTCTCCAGCTTTTTAGTTTTTTCTTCTGAGAAAAAACTTCAGTAATCTCGCATGTGTCTCCTCTAGAGTTTCAAAAGTGATCTCAACAATGTCTCAGAACTGTGCTCAGATATGCCAAGATATCAAAGTAGAACTCATCAATTTCTCATTAAAGCAATCTATATGAATCAACAATTGTCTCATTTGTTTCCATATTTATTTCTCCTGATGAACAAGAAACATCTGAAACAAAGCTGACCCTTAAATGAGACTCTACAAAGTCATCTGAGCTCTGAAAGAACAGCATCTGTGCAGATGTGTAAAGCTCAGTCTCAAGAGCTTATGTAAAAATTATGAATGCCAATATGAATTTTTTAAAGGTGATTTAATTTCACTACAAGAGTCTGACTAAGAATGAATGTTAATTTTTATTGATATAAAACAGCACAATAATGTGGAATGCAATGTCTTTACAAACTTGCATAATGTCTGGGTGGGTTACTACTTTAATGTCATGTTCATGTAGAAAGATTGCAAACAAAGCTATTAGTAAAAATGTCATGAAAACTATTCTTGGGAAGTACCTACTGTAATGTCTAAATTTAAACACAGTAATCTCACAGTAATTATCAGCAATATTATACAAAAAGGTAGAACAGGAAGAACCAGTCCAACTTAAATTCCAAGTAGTAAGACGGTTGAATAGAAATCTCAGAGCAAGGAGGCCATGATTTCATTTAGGTGTGCAGAATCGGTGTGAAGGCATCACAAGGTGCTTGTGGTGACTGTGACTTTGTAGGTTTAGTGGTGACCGAGGGTGTCAAACTAATCAATCTTGTTTAATTTGCTAAGGGACGAATATTTCATTTGGATTACATTCATCACCATTTAGGAACTGTCCAGTTACGCCCCATCCCACTGGCTTAAACTTCGAGAGACACAGGTAAGACTTAGTGGATGATACTTATTATGGGTCAGACATGGTTTAGACTTGTAAAACTTTTGTTTTGGGTTGGGGTTAGAGGTACGGTTCTTTCTAGACCCTAAAGATGTTGTGAATAGTAAACAGCTGTCTTAATGATAATTAATTATGAATATGTTGAAAAAAACATGCTCAGAGTGTCAGTGCTGGTTTAGCTAATTAGTCAATGTGATAAGGTAATTGAATGAGTCAAGTAATTGCTTCCACACCTTTTTGCAAATGCTGGACAATTGTTTTATTGGTCGTTGGTCTTAAATCACATGTTTTGTTCATGTGCATAATTTTCATGCACAAAGGCCTGAAAAGGTTTGGAGCTTACATGTCACACAAACAGTCACAATTTCCATAAATCCATCACTCAGAAAGAAAGAAAGAAAGAAAAAAGAAAACATTAATTTTGTCAAATAAAAGGGGGGGCTCTACTGGGGTGCTATATTTTAGCAATGCAAGGTATTGATATTTCCAATTTTTTAGACTCAAGGCTCAAAAATAAGGATTTTATTTGCTGTTGTTCAGATTTATACCGGCCCCAGCACCAAAAAATTACACATTTTATTTTTATCAATGTATTTTTACTCTATTTTGTGTATAAAAAAAGAAGTGAAAGAACTATCTTAATTTTTTTAATTGTTCTCTTTACAGAAAAAAATAAACAAATTTTAATTACAGCTTTACATTCATACAGATACTTTTGCTGGAAAATGATGGCACATGCTCATTTGGTTATAATTTTCAATTAATTTTAACAGATAACCATCTCAAGTCATTCTAGCAATTTTGGAAAAAAGCCATCTATGTTACTTTGGCGACATATTTAAATGAATTTTTTTTTAAATGAAAGTAATAAATCTCACATTTCCATCAGATGGCCCAAACTCTCTCACACTGGCCTTAGGCGCTTGAGCCCTGCAGAGTGTCATTTAAAACGTCTTCATGTAATGCAATAATGAGAAAGAAAAATACATGAACTAAATATTTTCATCATTATTCACCTGTAAAATTGAAGAACTTTACTACTGAGGAATTAAAGAAGAAGAAAATATGAGAACAGTCATTAAGCCAAATAACAATGGCAATAGAGATATATTGCTGTCAATCCACCTTATATACTTGCACACAGATAAGCATTGCTTCATGTGCATCAGTTTACAGATAAGTTTCAGTTTACAGTTTCATAATTTTTATCCATACCAAGTCATGGTACATCGAGGGCTTGAGATATTCACGTCATTAGTTTGTGTATGTGTATGTTCCTGATCTATCATGATTAAGATGCTTAAGATGGGCATGCAATTCTTATGCATGTGGAATGTTTGATGCGATGATAAAATGAGAACATTAGATATTGTCTCATCCACAGACAACAAAAACTATGATAAATTTGGTGTCTTTTTAAAAAAAATTTTTTTAATTATTTTTTTTTTGGTCTTCGGCAATCAATCTAGGTAAAAAAAGATATTTATAAAGATATTATAAAAAGATAAATGATATTTCCTGGTTGAGCTCTAAAACATTTTTTTTCCCCAGTACGACTTACACAGCACTCAAAGCTCTTATGCATTTTACAACGCATATAATGAGAGAGAAATTAACATAATGGACAAATTGCAGTTAATATAGTTCAAATATGTTACAAAGCATATTCTCTAAGTCAGTGTTGTTTAGAATTAGATGCGTCCTTCACATTCTAGTCATCTGTTCCACATCATTTCAAACCTCCTACCCACTGGATACAGTCTAGTTTAGTTAACATGTAAGGGTTGGGTTGAAGATCCTTCCCTTTGTGTCCTCTAAGTATAATCTCTGAGTGTTATGTACAATTGATTAGAATGATAAAGCAATGATTTAGGAGTACATCAAAAGTTTAATGAAGGGGGGCTTGGGTAGCTCTGCGAGTACTGAAGCTGACTACCACCCCTAGAGTCACGAGTTCAAATCCAGGGCGTGCTGAGTGACTCCAGCCAGGTCTCCTAAGCAACCAAATTGGCCCGGTTGCTAGGGAGGGTAGAGTCACATAGGGTAACCTTCTCATGGTCGCTATAATGTGTGGTTCTCGCTCTCGGTGGGGCGCGTGGTGAGTTGTGTATGGATGCCGCGGGGAATAGCATGAATCCTCCACACGAGCTAAGTCTCCGCAGTAATGTGCTCAACAAGCCACGTGATAAGATGCGCGGATTGACGGTCTCAGATGCGGAGGCACAATGCCACCACAAGGATTTAGAGCGCATTGGGAATTGGGCATTCCAAATTGGGGAGAAAAGTGGAGAAAAAAAAAAAGTATAATGAAGATAGAATCAAAATATAATTTAACTTTTAGAAATTTGATTAGAAATGGCCTGAAAAAGTATAATGAAATGTAAATTGAAACATACAATTTCTGTTGTCTCTGTCTTGGAAATAGACAGATGGTATATATACACTTCCAGTTAAAAGTTTGGACACACTTGACGAAAGTTTTGTTTCTCATGACCTAAGAACCCTTCTGATCTAAATACTTATGCTTAAATGCTTGAAAGTAGTTTTGTTGACAATTGTAAGATGTTCCTACATATTAATTTTTTGCAAAAAACTAAAAGTGTTATTTTATTATTTGAAATGGATGAGTTGGCATCTAGGCAAACTGTGATTACATAAATTACAATTGTTTGAATTTAATATACTGTATTTTGGTCTCTACATAATCCCCAAACTTTAATTTGTGTTGATGACTATTATTCTAAATTGTGAAAAATATATATGATAAAGAATGAGTAGATGTCTCCAAACTTAATGACGTCTGGATATGATTTTATATGCATATTAAAAATGCACAGAAAGTTCCTTTGGAAGCTATTTCTGTATTTAATTTTGTCACTATGCAATATTTGCTGAACAAAATATGAATAAGCTAACACTGTATTTCCAGGCCAGCATGATGGAGCAGAACAGACCGCAGGAGAGGAACTCAGATCAGGGAGAGGAGATGACAGAGGAGACCTTCCTCAAAGATCTCTACCTCTTTATGAAACAGAGAGACACTCCCATAGATAGATTACCTCATCTAGGCTTCAAACAGAGTGAGTGAGACAGAGTGTAGAAAATAATTTCTAAGAAAAACTCTATTCAATGTTTTAACCTTTATTCTTATTTCCTTTTCAGTTGATTTGTTCTTAATGTACAAGACAGTAAAAGAACTGGGAGGCTATCAACAGGTAAAATGACATTTACACTGACAATCAAAGTTACATTTATTTCTCTTGGACAATGCTCCCCTTTTCCATCATATTTCATAAGGGAAAAGATTAATTTCATTAAACCGACCCAACAAAATTGTTAAAAGAGAAACAAGTTTTACAAACACTTTTGCCATCTACCATTGGTTGGACAAACAAATGGTCGCACTCCATGCTATGTCAGGCTGGTCAGGATGCTCATACAAAAGTGCAATGTTGTGAGGCTTTATACTGTTCGGGGAAATCAACATACCATTGACTTGCTTTTAGCTGTCTCTGCATATTAAGCAGGGATAGGAGAAAGTATCTTAAACATCGAAAAATAATTTAAGAATTTCCATGAAGCAAATACACCATTGTTTATTTTAAGGTCATACTTCCTTTAACTTCCTATATTTGTTGTTTTTGCAACAAAAAACTGACAGCATATTGGGATTATTATTGCAACAGACCATGAGCTTCATATAACTGCCAAGTTAATTGTTAACTTTCTTGAGGTAGAGAAAATAATTCAACTTCCATGCGTGTTATTTCCAGGTTACTGCACTGCAGCTGTGGAAGAAGGTTTACAACATTCTTGGTGGAAATCCGCGTAGCACCAGTGCAGCCACCTGCACTCGCAGGCACTATGAAAAGTAAGTGTGTGTAACTTTAAATAGAGTGAAAGAGTGAAAAAACAGACAATTTCATTCAATTGTTTGGGTATTGGTTAAAGGAATAACTCTTGTCAAACTGTCATCATTTATTCACCGTCATGTCAGTCATAATCCGTAAACTGTTATTGTTTCAGTATAACACAAAAGGAGACATTTTTTAAGAATATTTACAAAGCTCTTGCCATACCATGAAAGTTCATTGTGACCATTGCTGTCAAGCTCCAAAATATATATTTTGTTTTCCATGGGAAAAATAACAGAATATGTGTGTTGGAATGACATGAGAGTGAGGAAATAAATTTATTTTAAATATTTTTATAATTGTGTTTAACATACTAATTAACATGCAGTACTGTAATTGTTTAAATGCATTTTAGTCACAGACCTTTCTTTGTCCAACCAGACTTCTCCTTGCTTATGAGTGTCACCAAACTGGATATGGGGACGATATTGCCTTCAGGACCCCTCAAATGCAAAAACGCTTTCACCCCACCAGTTACAATGATTTTGAGCATAAATACCCCAGGATTGGGAAACGGGTGGATTTTCGTCACATCCCAGCATTCCAGGTATGTGAACTTCATTCACTTCAAATAAAAATATATCTTACATTTTTTTCATTAACACTTTACATTGAGGTTGTATTGTTAACCCTAGATAGGTAAAGTTTGTCAAGAAGATAAAATTTGATGTTGGCTTGACAGAGCCTTATCTAAAAATGTCAAATAGTGTGATGGATAAACAGACATTACAGTAAGACAAACCGCCAGTTAGATAGCTAGATATTTAGAAAAACTGATGGATGGATGGACGGACAGACAGACTGATATATAGACTTGGTTAATGTTCATTTATAAATATACTAGTGTTGATTGTTAGTTCATGTTAGTTCATCATGCATTTTAAATGTTGAAGTATACAACTTTCAATGTTAAAAATGTATTAGTACATTTAATAATTATTAACCAAAATTAATAAATGCTCTAAAAGTATTGTGCTTTGTTAGTTCATGTTAACTATTGCGTTCATGTTAACATATACAACCATATTGTAAAGTGATGCCATTTTTTTGTCACAAGGACCAGACTGAAATTGAAACAAGAAGATTAATTTAATTCTTGCAAACACCAACATTTAATAAGCGTACTTTATTTAAATACTCCTTTTGTCTATCCTCTTAAGACTTCCCCAAACATGTTTACGGACCATCAAAGACAGATTTTTACCATGCCCATGAATGTTACTCCATACTTCACACACGGCAGTACATCTCTACCCAATTACATCCCTCTTCGTGAGTCCACACTGCCCCAACTGGGCCTCAACCCAAAAGATCTTCCTCAAACACCTGCCTCATATTTGGCTGCACTCACTGAACAGATTCAGAGCTCTAAACAACCACTAGACAGGCTTCGTTCTCTGGCCAAAGAGTACAAGTCATCAGCAGGGTGGGAGGAGCCTCTTAACCTCAGCCAGAAAGAAAACAGGCTTGAGACCTTGAGCGACACTCCATCATCTTTCAGCCCACCTTCTTCTAAAAAGCCCAAGTTTCTCAATGAAGCCTCACCTCTTTACCCCCCAAGGGGTTTAACCACTGAAGAAGGGACAGAAGAAGATGAAACAGTGGAAGGAACTTATACGAGAGAAGGTCCAGGGACTGTCCAAGCAGCACCAAGCCCGGTGTTGGCTGATGTCATTGATCTTACTTACTCTTCAAGTTCCAATCCCGTCCCACGTAGGGCAAGTCCTCCTTCAGTTCATCTCTTCAACCGTAGACTGAACCTCCCGGAACCATCCGCTATGAAACAACGAGAGCAAGACCTACATCCAGACTGGCTAAAGCAAGAGCCTTCTATTACATCCAAACCCAACTTAGGGCTCTTAAACCAAAGTAATCCCCATGGACACCCACCCCTAGATCCAAATGGGAATATGAAGATTCAGATTCCACTAAAGTTTTTACAGGAATTGATTAGGAGAGGACTTCTCTCCAGTCCAGCACTGACTGGACATTGGTCAGTATCTCAAGACTCAACCAAAGCTGAAGCCCAACCTGAGCCCAAGTTCCATGTGAGATCATGTTCAGAAACCTCTGAAAGTTCTACTAAGGGTGAGGAGCTGGCCAATTGGAACCTGAAGAGCCCAGCGAAAAACCTTTCTGATGCAAGCCAGCAAGATGGAGGTTTGAAGAAATACCGATCATTTAGAAGCAATGGTCTCACAGAAGAATCAAAGGCACATAGCATGACCAGTTCTTTTCAAATAAACGGCCCAGTTAAGCGCCCCTTTGACAGAGATACGACCCCAAATCCCACTCACCTTAAACAGGTACAATTTTCCATGACAAGGAACCAAGAACGCTTGAGCCCCAAATCTCCCACTTACAGTGAAGACATTCCGCTCTCTTTGACCATGAAATCTGGAATAAAGTCAGAGAAAGTGATGGCAACATCTTCTAGTGCAGCAAAGCAAATGTCTTCCTCCCCACCTTTGCTACAGGTGACATCTGACCACCTTAAATTACTTCTGGCAAACCTTCACTATAGACTGGAAAGAGGGCAGACATTTTGAAAATCAGTACATTTGTACATTATGAGACTGTTCCTCCTCCTGCTCAATGTCTTAATCTTGCCAAATACACCTCTTTAGGTTGCATCACTAAAGAATTTGTGAAAAGATCAGAAGAGTAAGAAGAGCAATGCTGAGGCTAGACATTTTTTTGAAAAATAAGCTTTTGTCTTCATTTGTAGCATTAAAGCCAACTTGGTCTAATAGAATCACGTTATTGTACTTACATTTTTGCAAAATGTTTTTTACGTGGCTTGTTGTAGGCCTACGTATAACAGCAGTTTCTTGGTGAAATGAACACTAGAAGTGCTGCAACAACAATGACTTTTGTTCCCTTTCACACAAATCATAAGATGGCAGATTATCAGTTCATAAACTCTCACTTTTCGGCATGCTCCTCACACAGTTCTATCTTATGACACCTAAACACTTTTGCTATAGTGCATGACTTGTAAGGTGATACATTTTAACAATTGCATTACAGTTGCATTACAATTGCAATAAGATTCTTTGAGCGGGATCAAATTACACAGTATCTCAACTGGTAGAAAGGACCGGAATATGAAGAGCATGCAAGTATACTAAAGTGTCATAGAACCAGTGATGTTGCTGCTTCAGCAATTGCGCTTTTCATCTAACATTTTCTTTATATGACTCTATTAGTTAGGTTTAGGATTAAGGTTTAGGGTAGGGAGGTAAGATTTGTTAACTCGCTTTTAGCACCACACAGTAGATATTTCATCCAGGAACTGCCGCGATAAGTGTAAGGAACCACTTAATATCATTTTGCAAAAACAGCACCACAGTCATGTAATTTTCACAAGACCAGGCTGATTAAAACATTGTCCACTCACAGTCAAGTCACTGAATTAGATGTGACAGACTATTTTTCATTGATTTAACCATTTGTATAATATTTATATACTGTAGGAATGAAAATACTTTTTTCTTCTTTCTTTCTCTCTTTTGAAAATTGAAGTACCAACAGTGCTTTAGTTGATTTTATATGTTGTTCAGTGAATATTTACAATAATAAATGTCCAACCTTGATAATGTTATAAGTAGTGGTGATCACCTACCTCTGTGTTCTGAGGGGCCTCTTGCCCCTTCACAGCTGAGGCCCCAATAACTCTTTCCACATTTGTGTGTTATTTCCTATTGTTACAGCTGTTGATGACTTATTGTTTTTATGCTTTCTGCAACTATGTTGGAAATGTTTAAATTCGCAGTTGTACATTTTTGTAAATTCTTTAGCAAGAAGTAATTTTATGAAGCGGCACTGGTCTTTTGAGAGCAAAGTGTGAACATTTTGATCATTATTTTTATTCAAATGTAAACATAAAATTTGTATATAAATTTGATATTGTGTTCTTGAAATATTATTTTACAATTCTTCCTATTTCTTTAATGATAACAAAATTTGTACACAATTTCTTTAACCTCTTCTTCAAACAATAAAGTTCAAATATATGTTTTTGTTTCATAATGTTAAGATAAATACATGTCAAAATCATCTAATTTTTTGTTTTTTTACAACGGCAATATAATGTGCAAAATTTACACCTAAATAAATAAATAACACAAAATCATACTTTTGTGCACATCATTTTCCCAGAAATGACTTGAATAAAACAAAAGCAAAAAATATATACAAAATATAAATGAATTTGAGACATCCAACTGATTACACAAAAGGTTAAAAAAATAAATAATAATTTTTAGATTTTACATTTTAACAGATCAAATGCAGACCACAAAATGTTATATTTTGACAGATGTAATTTTCTCCCATTTCATAACAAATATAGGCTATGATATACAGTATATTATTTTATATATTAACATTTTTCTGTATTAAATATTTTATATATATACTTCCTTTGTACTGTATGTGATTAATTTTGTGATCAGTGTGTTTCTTCTAAGGTAGGGCCTTTAGATTTATAATGACATGTTTGGTGTCATGCACACAGGCCGTTTTACTGGTGTCACAGGAAAGTAATGGAATTTCTTGTAAAGATCTGCATTTGCATAAATCTTCCTTTTACAGACAACACAATACAATAGACCTTATTTACAGCAGCGCCATCTTTGATTTTTGATGGGAACAGAGGCTGTGAGGGGATGTACAGTCTCTTCAATGGGTTGTACAGTTGTTTAAAGTGTTTTTGAATCATTCCGCTGACGAAACATAAAAAAAATATCTTTCCAAGAAATTTCAGTTGTGGAAAAATAGATGTGATCTAGGAGCTTTTTGATAGCTTTATACAGAGCATGTCCTTGAAGAGACGGCAAGTCTATCCCTCAAAATCTCGTTTCATTCCCGTCAGAAATCAAAGATGGCACATAACACTTTACAATAAGTTTCCATTTGTTAACATTAGTAAATGCATTAATTATCATGAATAAACAACTAACAATACATTTGTTACAGCATTTATTCATCTTTGTTCACGTTAGTTAATAAAAATACAATTGTTAGTTCATGTTAGTTCGTAGTGCATTAACTAATGTTAAGTATACAAATTTTTCTTTTAAAAATATATTAGTATATGTTGAAATTAACATTAACTAAGATTAATAAATGCTTAATAAGTATTGTTCATTGTTAGTTCATGTTAACTAATGTTAACAAATGGAACCTTATGTAAAGTGTTACCGATGGCGCTACTGTGAATAAGGTCTATACCTGCAAAAACTTCCTTTTACCAGCATTTAATTTGTAGCATGAAATGCAAGCATCCACTGTGAGAGAACACAAATATCAGTGTTGGGTGTAATGCATTACTAAGTAATTAATTACTGTAATACTGTAATTTTTCATTGAAAAAAGTAAAATAAGGGATTACTCTTAATTTTTCAGTAATTTAATTACTGAGTTACTTCTGATGTAATTGTGTTAAATACTGTATAGACTATAGGACAATTCTATATAAAACAATAGTGAATTTATAATAGAAATTTAACATCTAATGTTAAAATTTATGTTTTCTTATTTAATGCAGCCCCCTTAAATTCTTTGGCCAGTTCATTAATAATTTATTTGATTTTATATGATTTGAAAGGATTGAAAGAACAGTTTCATGTGTATCCTTGTATTTTTCATCTGGTCGAGTTTGATAAGGTTTTTAGAAAGTAATTAGTAATAAGTACTGCAATTACTTTTCAGACAGATTAATTAGTACAGTAAACTAATTACAGTGTAGAACATGTAATTAGTAGTTAGTAATTAATTAAATTTTTAGAGTAACTTACCCAACACTGACAAATATACATGTCAGACACAATCAAACATCAAACTCAGCAATTAAACACATGTAAACACACACAAAATGGTGGGAACTTCCAACTGTTAATTTAATCACTGTGTTAAGAATGTAAATTTAGAAAACCAATACAGAAATATAAGCTAATGTGAAACAAAACACACAGTTACACAAAGCTACAAGCACCTCACCTGTATGTAAATACCAGATACATTTATTTAAAAGAGTGTTCCGGGTTAAGTACAAGTTAAAGTCAGTCAACAGCATTTGTGGCATAGGGTGTGTGCGCAAAGCTATGCGTTACTAACGTGTGCTACATCTTAGCCAATTTTTGTGAGAGCACTAATTTAAAGCACACATTTGCTGTTTATGACACTATCAGTTAGGTTTAGGTTTAATGTTTATGGTAGGGAGGTCAGATTTGTTCATAGTTTTGAATGAATACATCACATTCAATCAGGCGGTCACATACGATCAAGTCGCACAGATATTTCAGCATATCTGAAGCTCAGATCAGATCTGAAATTCCACCTTTGCAGATGGTCGGAATTCCACACAGCCATAGTGCGACATTCCATTTGAAATGACTGATCTCTGGTCCGTCATCTGTCATTTGTCAGATGCAGTGAAGAGGCAAATAATCTCCAAAAATGTAATGAGTACTTTTCAAGTTTAAGTAAAATTGTAAGAAGTGAAAAAACAATTTTGGAAATGTAATTAAGTAAAAGTATTCTGTTTTAATTGCACTCGATTAAAGTACAAATTCCCAAAAATAATACTTAAGTATTTTTACTTAATTACTTAACACCCCTGATAAAATCACTTACTAACCTTTTCTGTGTTAAATCCAATTTTACAAGTTCTTCGCCATGACGATGTAACGCTGTTGGGCTCACATTGACTGAACGTTTTGTTCCTTCGATAATAAAATCCAATGATTATTGTGTGTAAAAAATAATGTTTGCCTAAAACAAGGACACTCTCTAGGACTGCACTGAAGCAGTTGCGGGCAACGTTGCGCTTGTGCTGGTACGTTTCGCACAGGTTCACGTGTGAGTATGGAAAATTCATGTTCAGAAGAGGCAGCAAAGTCGCAAAACCTCATATTAATATATATATATATATATACTGTATATACATACATATATCTCACAAATCATCACTGCAGTGATAAATGAAGAAAGTGAGTTAAATTTTTTTTTTTTTTTTATATTAGAATATTTTAAATCAATTTGCCAAATCACCATTAGGGGTGACAACTCAGTAGAGAGAAACAATAGGAATAGAACTGAATTACTGCAAACATAGTTTTTTTCCAGGAATGTACTGGATTATTAAAGATGCACTCATTTTATTATTTTGTGCATTCCGCTGGCTGATATGGCAGTCGTCTTGGACAGACACTTAGCAACAAGTTAGCCATGATGAATTTATTATGTGAGCAAAAGTGTCCGTGTAATGGGGGGTTACCGAGATTAAGCAAGTAGTGTTTGGCTGGTCTTATGATCTCAACATGGTGACCCCCATAAGACAGCCTCCTCCATATAAAATTAAACGGCCTGTTATCATGTTTCGTGAGTGGGAGTGTTCTGTGCTGTGCACAGAATAGGTTTTATCATATTCTTTAGTCTTGTTCCATCCTTAGTAACTGAAATAAAAGAGAGAGAGAGAGAGAGAGAGAGAGAGGAGTGTAAACAAAACAAATTAACTATATAGAAGAATTCTGTTTTGATTTCCTTGTGGCGTGGCAGACAGTCTTGCATTCTGAGAAAATCTAAACCGGAAAAGTGACAGTTGGAGATCTCATGACTGCATCTCTTAATTAAAATCCAAACAACAATTCATGTAATCTATAGGATCTTTGTGGCTGTGTACAGATTGTGCTGTACTTTTGAGTGCAAATGTTTTAAAATGTACATTTTTGTGCCCCAAGAGGAACATTACAATTTCATTTCAGAACATCACGCTAGTTGGATAAAGTCACAAGACAATAAATCACACAACACAAAGAACAGTGTTATGACATGATTTCAATGGCAGCAAATCAATGAATGCATTCAGCTTAGAGTAATAAGGCACCAAGCCAGATTTCTCAGAGCTATTTGTCAAAGTTCTCTACAAGAGCCAGCTCTGCCAAAAGATCATAATTGGAGAACTCAAAAACAAAATTACATTCCAGGCAAATTCACTTTCAACATTGCCAAATTCAAAACTATCCAATAATAAAGACACATTCTTATACGGAGAAGCGGCCACAAGTATATCTCAGTAACAAAAAGGTTTTAAGTCAAAAGTTTGATTTAACATATGCTTTTTTTTCTATAGCAGCCAATTTATAAGCTGGTTTCAAACACCTAGCACAAAACACTCTTAAAATAGATGATTTTTTTTCCTCCAAACGAAATTTACTTTCACGGAGTGACAAGCATCTGCCAGACAGCATGGCTATTGACACTCAAATAGTCTGGTAGAAACACAGAGACTGAAGACAATCTGCACCCCCTGTGTTACCGCAGTGGTGTTGCTGGTAATGATGGTTTGATTGTGCTTCTTTTCGTGCGGACGACCCGGGTTCTAATCCGTCTTTTGTCCCACTTTTTCCCATATTGTCTCCACTCTAAATATTTCCTTAAATACTACTTATAATAATTTATAAAAATTAATATAAATGTTGATTTCCTTGCAGTGATTTAGTAACGGTGAAGGTCGGGGAGTTGGGAGAACGGTTTGATCCAGGTAAAATTAACCATGGTTTCACTCTAGTAATATTGTAGTAACCATGTTTTTTGGCGGAAGCCATAGTTTTAATGCAATTAACCATGGTATTACTACAGTAAAATGGTGTTAAAATAGCAACCATGTTTAATTTTGTGGTTACTATGATTTTACTAGAAAATGCCATGGTGATACTGTTGTTACTGTAGTAAAACCATGGTTAATTTTTGTATGGTAGGGTTAGGGTTAGTTTTAGGTTTAGGGTTGGTGTACTGTGTCTGTGGGACTCTAAATAAACACAATAAACCTGCTGAAGTGATGCCACTATACTGTATGTTAGTTAATTAGGGGAGTAAATAGCATTTAACACTACTTAGTGCAAAGAAGATGATTTTTGTTGCTATTTACACTTAGTGCAAATAGCTTCTGCTATTCTTTATTATAGTTGGTCTTGGGTAAACAAGTGGATACCAAAGAACCACTATTTGAAGATAGACTTAAACTGAAAGGGTGAACTGTGCTCTCAGGATAAGGGTATTTTTCATAAATTTGTCACATTTTTATCATGGTGTTTTAAAATGTTTTTAGAATTAGAATTTTTTCTAAAAAACATATAAATAATTACAATTTCTGTCAGCCAAAACAATGGTTTGGTATTTTTGTATGTTACCTTATGCAGTTTTGTGTTTCATAATTACGGTTTAAATGTAGCTGAAAAGCCTATAAAAGGGTTTTTATTGATTGTGACAACATACCCCAAAGTCACTTTTTTCACTGGGAAATTCAGATTTTTTCATAACCAAGACTTTAATGCAGAGACTACATTTTTTTTATTTTGTTTCACTCTGGGCAAAAAAAAAACAAAAAAACATTTCATTCCGGTTCCAGAATTCTGCGGCCTCCTTTCCAAATGGTAACCGGTTAGATTAGAACAAAATAAAAGAAAGGTTAAAAGAAAAAGTTCGTTTTAAGCCCCGTTCACACCGCCAGTAACACTGTGTAAACAGAATTTTTTTGTGAGAGCAGAGCGACGTCCGGCGATATGAGCTGCAGTGACTGTTGGTAACAGAGATCGCCGTGGCGAGCGATGGGACAAAGTTGTGAAAATTTCATCTTTATGCAAATGACGAGTGAAATTCGGGAGCAACTACCAATGAGAGTGAAGACAGTGGAGCTCACGTCATCCATCTCCAGGCAGTGAGAGTCGAGAGCAGGTAAGATGGAGAAGTTATATGTTGTCTGTTATGGATTTCACTGTTCTATATACTTTGTCTGTAATCACATACATTGATATAGCCTAATAACAATGTCACGTGGAGTGAGTTTGATTCACATATTGATAGATCACTAACAGTAAAGCTACAGCAGTAGGAACCCCAACCAGTGACACAGATTGCAGTGACAATGTCGATGCGGTGTGAATGGGGCTTAAGTCTCTGTGCTAAGGGTCAAGTAGGTATAGCTGCAGGCCGGAGATCTTCAAATGGGGGCGAAATCTCCAAATAAGGGTGGAGTTACTCCAAAAGGTGGCGGGGTTACAAAAGGGAGCACAAACTTATTGGTCTTGGCTCTTTAGCTATAACCAGTTGAAAGAGTAGATGGGGAAATTTGACCGCTGCTGATAATGATTGATCACAGTGTATTGTGCTCAAGCTATCTGTGACTTCCATGTGCAAAAAGTTTATGCATGCCCACAGAGACATGGTTTTAAGCAAACACATGCATGCTGGGACATTGAGACATGTATAGACACTTAAAACACCCACACACTGCACTTAGTAATTAACAGAAGAGTAGTTGCTGACCAGATGAATGTCAACCATCTGCACTGGCACATTAATACAACAGTACAACAACCAATGCAGCTGCACTTGCCTGAGATCACGCATTTTCACATTCCTCAATTCCACCCCGTCTTCTTTGTCCTCCCTGAAGAAAGAAACATTAGTTTGGCAAGAGTGAATGGGCACACAGCCAGCTATGACTGTTGCGGGCGTGATGGAATTCTGTCTGCCACATCGTGTTGGTGTCCAAAGGTGATCAGCGAATGAACACATGCTCGCGCAGGTGTGCGAGAGAGCGTACGTGAAATTCTATGTGAGATTTGTGTGAAAGAAAACTAGCACAGAAGTTTTTGCCTATGTGCTTTGATGTTATGTCTGATATTTTAGCTTTGCCCATCCCTAAAGCTTGTGCTTCCACATTTTGATAAATAAAAATGTAATGATATAATTTTAGTAGCAATTTTCTTTTTAACTTCACTCTCACAGAGTATAAAGCGCAGCAGGTCCATCCATGAACAGTCTAGCAGGTTTTAGTATATAAAAAAAATAATAATAATAAAAATAGTTTTTTATAATAAAATAAAAAAAATACAACCTTGCTTTGCAGGGCTCCCTAGTGGCTCGGGGGTCCTAAGCGGCCAGTTGTATCACTTATAGTTAGAAATGGCCCTGGTTTGCAAACACACTTAACGTCCGTCCCTGCCTTCTTGGACTGCGGAATTTCGCCGTGCAAAGGTGACCGCAACTTACTGCCAATAAATAGGACCAAGATGTTTTTTAATCTGCTTTACCTTCGCAAAAATGTCTTGAACAAAAATGAATGGAAATAACCATTCACGGAAGAACAATGCTCCTGTTTATCGGAAATACAAACGCAAACTTAAAATCAAAGACTAATTGTTGCTAAAATAAAAACTTTTCTGAAGAATTTAAATGTAAACTTACTGTAGTGGTATATTCGACATTATGCGTGTATGAGCAGGTAGAGTGTCGTGCTGACTATGTTTGTTTTAGATCATTTCTAATGTAATGTGGCTCAAGTTGAGGGGGCTGCGAGGGGATGCCATCCCCCTTGTTGCAAGAAATGCCAAAAACCATCCCATTTGTAAAACCACCATCTGCCATTACAATCCCCTTTAGATTGTGTCATGTAGCCTAGGCCTATTACATGATAGAACTAATCATGCAAGTAAAATATTTAATTCTCTACATCTGATAAATAACAGACTTTAAATATAGGCAATTAGCTGACCAGAATTAGACTGACATGTTTGGGGTTGCAAGATTTCAAGAGGTGAAATCCCCCAATCAGATCTTTACACTTAAGCAGTTTGGAAATATTCTGCCAGTGTGACGCTTTAGTTGTGCAATGTAGCAACCTTGAGCATGCGAGCTCTCTCTCCACCGCAAAAAGGAGCAGGTTTTCTGAAAACACTGGCAAACAGGTGTGTCGGAGTTTAGCGACGATGGGTTGACTAGGGCAGGATCTCAGTGTTCACAAGAAACTTACGCCACTGAAGGTAATGCAAGTTTTCAAAAGTTTCCCGGACTTGCAAAAATGGCAAAGAGAACAGTTAGAGGAAATCTTTCATCTTTCTTTAAAAAGAATAGAACTGAAGGTAAGCTATGACAAATGTACAGTTACAAAATGTTCAAGTTTTTGCCCATAAAAAGTTTTTTTAAAAGCATCCTTCATATAAACAGCCCAAACATCCCTTATAGTCCTGTTATTGGAGTAGAAACAAATGCGTGTGTGTCTGTTTCTTTCATGATCATAACATGGATTTTATTCACAAAATGTTTAAGGGTTAGTGACTTGACGCTCATTTTTTTTCTCCAGATCTGTTAAACTAAAAATACATAAAAATGCAATTCACACTAAACATTTACTTGAATACACCTCTTGAGCATATTTTCAATTTTTGAATTCGAAGTCATATTGATATTTTTTCTGGGGCTTAAAATAAAATGTCATGTGGTGAGATGTCGTGTCAGAAACAGAAAAAAGGCTCATTAAAAGCTGAAATTCTTGAAATAATAAATGTTAGCATGACTACTACAGAATAATCATTTATTGTTATTTCTTTAAAAAAATAAGCAGTGAAACTTGTTTTAAACTATGACTAATTTTTAGAAATGCTTTTGTCTACAAAATAAAAGTCGTGTGGTGTAACCAACATGTATTTGTTGTTTATGTTGACCATAAAACTGAGTGGACACCTTGAGACCCTCAAGACAGCGTGAAGTTTTTAAAAAACATATTTTTTTATGAAAAGGCACATTTTGTTCTGGTCATGTGGTGTAACCCTGAGAAAACGTAGTGATATTTTTGACTATCACACTGGTGTCAGGAGCACAACCTCTCTCGCAACGTCAGTAAGACAAAGGAGCTTGTGGCGGACTTCAGAAGAAAAGACAGAGAACACAGCCCCATCACCATCAATGGAGAAGAGTGGAGAGAGTCAGCAGCTTCAAGTTCATCGGTGTCCACATCACTGAGGAACTCACATGGTCCATCCACACTGAAGTCGTTGTGAAGAAGGCTCATCAGCGCCTCTTCTTCCTGAGACAGCTGAGGAAGTTTGGAATGAACCGCCACATCCTCACACAGTTCTACACCAGCACTGTAGAGAGCATCCTGACTGGCTGCATCTCCACTTGGTACGGCAATAGCACCACCCACAACCGCAAAACCCTGAAAAGGGTGGTGCGAACTGCCAGACACATCATCGGAGGTGAGCTTCCCTCCCTCCAGGAATTATATACAAGGCGGTGTGTGAAAAAAGCTCGGAGGATCATCAGAGACTCCAGCCACCCGAGCCATGGGCTGTTCTCACTGCTACCATTAGGCAGGCGGTATCGCAGCATCAGGACCCGCATCAGCCGACTCCATGACAGCTTCTTCCCCCAAGCAATCAGACTTTTGAACTCTTGATCTCCCACAATCAACATACATCAGCACTGCACTTTATTACCCTTACTCTTATATCTCACACCAGACTGTCATAAATTATATTATTATTATTATATTATATTCTCTCTTAACAACTGACTATCAACCGACAGCCTGAATGTCAATACAGTACAATACTGTACATTCTGTATATATATACTTTTTTATATATTTTCATTTTTTATTTTTATTGAATAATGTGTATCTATATAGTGCGTATTGTATACTGTACAGTGTATGTTATTATTTGTATACTGTTGAGTGTAATTATGTGTATAACAGATGTTTAAATTGTGTTGTGTTAATTTGATGTTATTGTAGATTGGTATATGTCTCATCACTGTCACGACTGCTATGTTGATCGGAACTGCACCCAAGAATTTCACACACTATTGCACTTGTGTATATGGCTGTGTGACAATAAAGTGATTTGATTTGATTTGATTTGACTAAAAAATTTATCATATGAATAACATTTCTTTTTTTTACCTAGAATTTTTTTAGCAAAAGTTGTGTATCCTCTCATGAAATTCAAGGTGCAAAGAAAGTACTACATTACCTTTTACTCTATGGTTACACCACATGACATTTTTTAAATGTTAATTTGTTTAGAAAATGCAGTTTAAGGTTTGTTTCAAAAATGTAGGAGACCAGATTGAACAAAAAGATTACATTTCTAAGAACATGACACAAGCGTTTTAATTTAAAATAGATTTTTTTTATAAAGATTTCTTATTTTTAACTCCTCAGACAACCTTATTTGTCAACTTACAAATAAGTTCTTCTCAACACCAACAAAGGCCTTAAATGTCATGGCTTGCATTTTACTGTACAGTGCATCCGGAAAGTATTCACAGCGCTTCACTTTTTCCACATTTTGTTATGTTACAGCCTTATTCCAAAATGGATTAAATTCATTATTTTCCTCAAAATTCTACAAACAATACCCCATAATGACAATGTGAAAGAAGTTTGTTTGAAATCACATGTACATAAGTATTGTATGTACTTTCCAGATGCGCTGTACTTATCCTGTTGTTTAGTTGTACATCTGATGTTCCACATCTCTTTCTGTCCTTGTTTGAGCCAGTTGTCCTTTGTCTTTGAAGACTGTAGTGTACAACTTTGTATGAAATCTTCAGCTTTTTGGCAATTTCAAGCATTATATAGTCTTCATTCCTCAAAACAATGATTGACTGACAAGTGTCTAGAGAAAGCTGTTTCTTTTTTGCCATTTTTGACCTAATATTGACCTTAAGACATGCCAGTCTATTACATACTGTGGCAACTCAAAAACAAACACAAAGACAACGTTAAGCTTCATTTAACGAACCAAATAGCTTTCAACTGTGTTTGATATAATGGCAAGTGAGTTTCTAGTACCAAATTAGCAATTTAGCATGATTACTCAAGGATAAGGTGTTGGAGTGATGGCTGCTGGAAATGGGGCCTGTCTAGATTTGATCAAAAATGACTTTTCAAATAGTGATGGTGCTGTTTTTTACATCAGTAATGTCCTGACTATACTTATCCGAAACAGCAAAATCTGTACATTATTCCAAACTTTTGGCGACCAGTGTATATAAAATAAATTTATTCTGTGGTTTAAAAGACTGTATGAGTAACTGTTTGAGCGAATAAATTACATACACTTGACCAGAGCAGCCTGTGTCGGCTCAAAAGCCGATTTGAATCTGGCAGCTTGTAACGTAACTGGCTGTTGCAGAAACACATGTGTGACGCTACTCAGCGAGGCACAGTTATTAACCATCACATATGTGTGACAGTATGTATGAAAGGGTTAACTTCAATGTCTCATATATGTATGGTAAGAAAGGCTTTTTTACTGTCAGCTGTCCTTTCAAGTATGTGGATTTAACCTAGAAAGTCTTCTGACTGAGGCCTCTCAACATTTGTAATTTTTTTTTGGTTTCTACATTCTTGCCACCCCGCACACCTAGGTCACAGAATTAAGCCATAAACTTTATGATCTAACAGGAAAATATTTATTACGGACAAATTACTTGGTTAAAGGTGATCTTTTATGTTATTTTTGTGCCACTAGCATCACCAAACATAATTGCAAAAATAATGACTGTTTTCAAACAGGCGTCCGAAACACTTCCCAATTCTGCTATTAGTTGGACAAAAACATAGTAAAGCCCCAAACTTATGTCACTGGCTGAGCTAATGTTGCTATTAGGCTGGTCGATATGCTCAAACAACCATAGAAATGTCATGATAGTGCTACAGAGACTCAGTGTTTACACTTTTTGGGGTAATTAACATACAAATGGCTTACTAGCTGTCTCATGATTTGTTTGATTTCCCCATGAAGTTGTGAGGCTTTTACCCCATGTCAGCTTGAAGGTAATCTACTTGCTAGTGTCCTCAAAAAGTTGTAAAAATTCACTTTTAACAGGCATAAGCGGTGCATGATTATGTCAAAAATCAATATGGTCAGTTATTTCCCTTAATATTGTAATCACAATTATTAATATTGATGTAGGGTTGCTTGTTTGCAGTGAATTTAATGTGTACATTCCATGCGAGCTGTAAGACAACAAGTAACGTATCCAAAATAATTCCAAATTAATGACTATTGCTTTTTTTGTTCTAAAGCTTCTTTTTGAGTGTCAGGTGATGTTTCTTCAGCACTAATTTTTCAAACAGAGTTCAAACAAAAAGCAAGCATCTGGGCATCAGACTGTTTAAAGGGAAAGTTCACCCAAAAATTTAAATACTCTCATTATTTACTCACCCTTGTGCCATCCCAGATGTGTATGACTTTTTTTCTAATGTTGAATACAAAAGAAGATGTTTAGAAGAATATTTGAGCTCTGTAGGTCCACACAATGCAAGTAAATGGTGATTTTTAAGCTCTAAAAAGCACATAAAGGCAGCATAAAAGTAATCCACATTACTTCAGTGGTTTAATCCATGTTTTCTGAAGTGATCCAATCGGTTTTGGGTGAGAACAGACCAAAATATAACTCTAATATGCCCTATAAATCTTGACATCAGCAGTCTCCTTGATGATTGTTATTTTAAGCTCGATTACACTTTCTAGCACTCTGCGCATGTGTAAAGCACTAGGAAGTGTAATTGAGCATCAAATCATTACTGTGCCTAGAGACTGCAATGGCAAGATGTACAGTGAAATAGGAGTTACGTTTTGGTCTGTTTTCCCCCAAAATCGGTTCGATCGCTTCAGAAGACATGGACTAAGTCATATGGATTACTTTTATGCTGCCTTTATGTGCTTTTTGGACCTTCAAAGTTCTAGTCACCATTCACTTGCATTGCATGGACCTACAGAGCTGAGATATTCTTTCAAAAGTCTTTGTTTTTGTTTTGCAGAAGGGAGAAAGTCATACAAATCTGAGATGGCATGAGGGTGAGTAAATTAGAATTTTCCTTTTTGGGTGAACTATCCCTTTAAAACATGTGCATTAAGATCGGTTGGACTATAGACGAATTTAAAGGGTCTCTGATTCAGCACTGTCTCTAATTGCTCAACTGACATGTATGGGAATGGTTAAAATCCTCAACAGCTGCCAAAGAAATTGTAAATAGAATTCCATAACACAACAGAGAATGAAATGGTATGCTGTAATCGTCAGTTTTCATGATCAGTTAATCACTATAGGCCTTGTAATTTTGAATACACTGTTTTTAATTAATTGTGCAACCTTAGTAGACATACACGTTTTAAATTTACAGTCTTTTTTGTCCAATTAAATGCTCCCTAGAATGAGAATGTCCCTTCCCTAATACCACCTTCAAACAGATGGCAGGGATAGCAAGATAATGTCATGGGACAAGCCCTTCGATATGTCCCACACAAACTTCCTGTTTTAATAAAAACTATGTCAACATAGGAATAAAAACAGCGCATTCACAAGGTATTTAGCTAGGATAGGAAAAATAATTTAAACGCTGGAAAAATTAAATCCCCTTTAAGTATAACAGCACAATTTATTATTTTAAGCTTTGGTCAATTTTATTGTTATTGAAATTGTAACAAGAGCTATAAGAAATAATTTGGGTGCCTTTTCATTGCCACACACTTATCTAGCAAATACTTGGCTGTCACGCTTTACAGTATACAAACAGTTTCTGGGTGCTTTGTGACACTTGGGCGCAAAGATGTTAGCTGGTTTGTGATGTTGACACTAGAAATCTCCCTAAGGCTGAGATCTTCTTGTACAGACTATGAAATGAGTTTGGTGGCAGACATATGCCACAGAATAAACAAAACAGCCAACTGCACCACTAACAAAGGCTGACGCCAGGTTCACACATCCTCCGTGAGTGGGGCATGAGTGGCGCATTTTCGTTGCGGCACCCATATTAACAGATTACACTGTTTACACTGCAAGTGTGAGTCATGAGGTAAAGCGTCCCAGACACGGCAGTGAGTGGATAGTTTAATGTTGAGCATATTTTTGCTGCACGGCTCATGCTGAGCTCGGCGTCTCTGGGAGCAGTACCACACTAAAATAATCAGGAGATTATAAAAAAGACACAAAAGCAAATCAAAATGATTAAAACCGAACCTACAGACCTTATTCACGCTAGCACCATTTTTGATTTTTAATGGAAATGACAACAAGGATGTGAGGGATAGTCTCTTCAATGGCACGAACGGTATAAAGCTGTAAAAAGTTCCTAGATCACACCTGATTTTCCACAACTCATGTTGTCTGGAGTTCTTTGTATAATGATTGTCCTTGGACAGATATTTTATCAATGTTTTGTCTGCGGAATGATCCAAAAACACTTTAAACTGCAGTACAGCCCATTGAAGAGACTGTACGTTTATCCCTCACTGCCTCATTGTCATTCCCATTAAAAATCAAAGAAGGCACTAGTGGCTCAGCGAGTATTGACGCTGACTACCACCCCTGGAGTCGCAAGTTCGAATCCAGGGTGTGCTGAGTGACTCCAGCCAGGTCTCCTAAGCAACCAAATTGGCCTGGTTGCTAGGGAGGGTAGAGTCACATAGGGTAACCTCCTCGTGATCGCGATCAGTGGTTCTTGCTCTCAATGGGGCGCGTGGTAAGTTGTGCGTGGATCACGTAGGGTAGCATTAGCCTCCACATGCGGAGTCTGCGTGGTATCATCCACAGCGAGCCACATGATAAGATGTGTGGATTGGCTGTCTCAGAAGTGGAGGCAACTGGGACGTGTCCTCTGCCACCCTGATTGAGGTGAGTAACCGTGCCACCACGAGGACCTACTAAGTAGTGGGAATTGGACATTCCAAATTGGGAGAAAAGGGGATAAAAAAAAGAAAACATGGCACTAGTGTGAATAAAGTCTATAGTACACTACAATTTATGTATGTCAGTATGCAAGTAAACTCAGTAAAATAACTTACAATAGGCGGACAACAGGGTTTGGATCTCTGAAGAAACAGGTCTGTTCTGGGGTTGCAGATGGTTTCTGGTCTGTGTGGTTGATGGAATAACTGGACCAAAACTAAAAAGAAAAACAAATACAAAAAAATTAGACAAAGAATACATTTAAAGAGATAATTCGAAAGTTTAAAAATAATCCATATGACTGAATGTTCTGAATTTTCGCTATCTTAGTCACCTTTCACTTTCATTGTATGGAAGAAAGATGCAATAAAAGTTAATGGTGTCTACGGGTTTGTAACAACATGAGGGAAATTAATAATGACAGAATATTCATTTTTAAGTTAACTTTTTCTTTAAGAAACTATGTAGTGTAAGTAAGTAGAGACCATACAAAGAAGTCACAAAGGAGCTTAAAAACACACATCTAATATTTTAGATTTACATTTGCAGGAGATTCCTATGAAACCTGTCAAGAACACGCCAGGTCAGATTTCATGCCAAAATTGTAAGAAAGAAAGAAATTAAAATGATATTTTCCTTATATAAAATAACTTATTGCTTTTTTGGCATTGTGACTATTGTGATTATTTTCAAGTCAATAAAGCACGTTATTACCGTGATGCGGATAATTGTAAAGTATTTATAAATTATAGTATTTGTTGTTCTGCCTTTTCATTTATTATTTTTTAAATGTATTTATGAGTTTAAAAACATTTTTGCATTACAGTTCCAAAAAATGCTTAATTTCTTTACACAAAATATAATTTCCTGTTTTTGTACTGTTGAATTTGATGGGAAATGTGACCTGGACATGTTTTTATTAGATTCACCCATCTAGACTTAGATTTCTGTTAGCTGGAAAGCTATTGTTTTTAAAACTGCACTATATTTTAATCATTTAAATACCTGACAATGCACTGCACACTTTCCATTTTAGCGTACTGTATACAATGCGACTGCATGAATTCAGAAATGTGGGTCAGGGGATGTACAGTCAGTGTCTTTATCCAAAATAAAGAATGAACAGTTTGTTGGCAAACACAAAATTATCTCAAATCAAAGGTTACATGTCTTTCTTGTTTCTTTATAGTTTTTGTGTGGCGGCTTTTATCTTTCAGCACATCATGGTGTTCCACATGTTTATTTATCACTGTCTAACACTTTTGGTGCTTTCTAGTCTGCCAAACAGGTATGAGCTTCAAAGTCAGCACACTGAAGGTGCTGTACAATAGTGTATTGTGTTCTCGGTTCAGTGGCTGTACACGTGTCACAGGCAATAAGAAGTGAATAGGCTGATGGCACATCTGAATGGACTCTAGGCTGTCTGCTCTTAAGTTAATTGTCTTTCCCGCGACATGTCTGAAAAGCGGGATGAAATTGAATTTCCACTCCACCCTAGAGGGTGGGGTGATTAAGCGAAAATATGCACTGTAATTATAATTAATTTAATTAATTATAATAACGATATTTATTTATCACACATTTGCACATATACAGTGAAATTGTTTTTTTTTTTTTTTTTTCCACACATCCTACCTAAGCTGGGGTCAGAGCACAGGGTCAGCCATGATATGGTGCCCCTGGAGCAGATAGGGTCAAGGGCCTTGCTCAAGGGCCCAACAGCAGCATCTTGGCAGTGCTGGGGCTTGAACCCCCAACCTTCTGATCAGTAACCTAAAGCCTTAACCACTGAGCTACCACACCCTCAAAATACTTCATAATATGCTAAATTCATTATGTAGAATTATGCAGATTTTTTTTGTACTTTAGTGATGTTGTGTGATGAACCAGTAAATAAAATGGCATGGGACGCGACAGGTAGCAGATGCCTTTCCGAAATGCCTTAAAGGTACAGTTCACCCAAATTCTCTCATCATTTACTCAACCTCGTGCCATCCCAGATGTGTATGACTTTCTTTCTTCTGCTGAACATAAACAAAGTTATTTAGAAGAATATCTCAGCTCTGTAGTTCCATAAAATGCAAGTGAATGGTAGCCAGAACTTTGAATGTCCAAAAAGCACATAAAGGCAGCATAAAAGTAGTCCATAAGCTTCCAGTGGTTAAATCCAAATCTTCAGAAGTGATATGATAGGTGTGGGTGAGAAGCAGATCAATATTTAAGTTCTTTATTTACTATAAATTCTCCTTCCTGACCAGTAGGTGGCGATATGTATGAAGATGTGAATCGGCAAAAACAAAAGAAGTTGAATGTGAAAGTGAAAGTGGAGATTTATAGTAAAAAGGACTAAAATATTGATCTGTTTCTCACCAACACCTATCATATCACTTCTGAAGACATGGATTTAAACCAGTGTTAATCTCGTCAACGAAATCACTGACAAAAACGCTCGTTGACGAAGGGTTTTTTGACTTCATCAACGATAACGAAGATGAGACGGAAAAGGCGCATCATGACGATAATTAAACAATTTCAATAAAGCATACTGTTGATAATTATACATATTATATACTCTGCACCCATCTACTGAGGTACTTCAACTTGGGAATTAACATTACTTGCGTTTGAACATCATATTTACAGGCAAATTGGCGTCATTTATTTTTTTAGACATTTCCGTTGAAGCAAAGAACTGTGGGTTATGAGTGCCCACGAAGGATACACCTCATGCATCCTCCGAATTCCCGTGAAAGAAGGTCGCATTCGAAGGCTGCATTCGAAGTGTCCTACTCGCTTTTCTGAAACGAGACAGTCTCGATGACGTATGCGGCCGAGAAATGCGACCTCTGGAGGACGCATCCTTCCAAACGAGACACAGGCATGGATTCAGAGCCGGCCCAAGGCATAAGCGAACTAAGCGGCTGTTTAGGGCCCCCGTGGCCACCAGGGGGCCCCCAAGAGCACATTACATGACAGCTTGATTTATTTATTTATTGTGAAATATTATGTCAATGGACAATGGAAATTATATAAAAACGTAATATTAAACGCAATATTATTTTAACGGGCTGCAGGATGCAAGCACATTTAGTTGACTGAAGAGGCAGCAGCACTGCAGCAAAACAGCAATGACATAAAAAAGGACATACCCCTCTGGTAAAGAGAAAAGGAAAAAGAAGAAAACCGAGTAAGAGAAACAACAGCAAGATAATGGCATGTTCAGTAGCTAGGCTATGTTGCGAGCTAACGTTAGCTGGCTAGTTAGTTAACATAGCCTAGGTAGCATATCTTCTTGTTTTAGGAAAGTTCACGTTTGATTAAACTAAATTAACAAAAATAAGCTTCTGTTCCATAAACTTGTTACTGATAACAGTTTAACATTATTTACATTAGCCTAACATTCTGGGGTCTTTGCTATTATATTCCAATATCATTATGCATCAGTTAGCTAGTTATAGAGTAAGAGTTGTTGTTTTAGGTGTACAGATGGTTTGCTGCTGTGTATCATAATTTATGTTGTTAAGAAAACATTCTGTTCTGTCAACTATGTACTCTTATGAAACTTCCCTAGGAGCACTGTTGAAATATTTTGGAAGTGGGGCACAACCAACGGCACCTGCCCCAAGTGCCAGTGCTGCAGCTGATGAGTTTTCAACAATCCCAGATCAATATATTTATAAGGATAAACCATGCCTTTTGTGAGATCTTTTATGTTTTTGATAGACATTGCATTACCTTCTAATATGACATCTAACACGGCTAGCTTTTATTATAATAATAATAATAATAATTAGTATTATTATAATTATTATCATTTTCATCTTTCATCAGGTCCATCCTCTGCAGGCGAGGAGCACATACCAGCACCTGCATCCACTGATCCTACTGTTCCTTCCATGTCTGCTGGATGTGGCAGGTAAGTTAATAGCACAGCAGCCTTTGTATTTGCTCATAACATCCTGAGATTAATATTTCTAATTATAATTATTAATGTAATACTGTTTATCTTAAGTTATTTTATTTGTAGTTGATTGTTCTGCACTTTTGCACGTTGCTAATTTTTTTTTAACCAAAAGCAATTAAAGTGGTTAACTTGTTTACAGTAAATGCATTGTCTGCTGGTTTATTTTGCTACTTTTCAGTACACCACATTAAGTATGCCACTTAGTACTGTAAGCCTTTGAATATTAAAGTGCAAATTAACACCTGACCACTCTTGTGGGTTTGCTAATGTTACAATTAAAAACCGTAGAAGGGTGAAAACATGACAGGCAGACATTGGTATGATGTAAGCAACACAGCTACAACTAATAAAATTGATAATGGGTGTGTCAGATTTATTGTGTGCGAATAAACAAGCATTGACCATAGTCAATCGTATTGGCGGCACCGGATGGGCCTCCAAATTAAATTCTGCTTAGGGCCCTATAAAGGCTTGGGCCGGCCCTGCATGGATTCATCTAATAGTTAATCCAGTAGGCTATGTTGGGGATTTCTCTGCTTGAGCTGTGTCGAGTTGAACGTGCTAACACCAGCCAAGTAAAACCGCTTTAAAACGGAATACATACCTCATTCAGACGCATCCTATTTATACATGAGTTTAATCACTATATCCACAACATACTGTATATGTAATATAACAACTTACATCTGCACAGTGAAGCGAATGAACAGGTTAACTTAAACTAAATGATACGCTACTCAGAACATGCGTAATTTGCGCTGTGTTACTTGCGTTGTGAATACGATGATTCCGTAAGAAACACGTTACAAGCGATGTAATTAGTCTCTAAAGCATGAGACTATTATTCAGAATACAGTAGGCTAACTTCTAAAAAGTAGCTAATACTTCAGTCTATTCTTTATTATTTCAGGAGCTCAGTTTTTCTCAACAAGGGCAGTTTGTATATGTTTGATACATGTTTACATTAGAAAATGTTTATAACTTTTTTTTCCTAAATGTTTGAATATTTGATTAAAGGTTGGTCTGTTACAGTTTGACACACTTTTTGTCCATTTTGCACGTCATCATCAACTAAACGATATAATTTCCGTTGCCTAAATTGTCATTTTCGTCAGAGTAAAATTAATGAATATGACATGACAAAATATGGACTAATTTTAAAGTCTTAATTTCATCATAGTAAACTGAATATTTCTACTTCTTATCATTTCAACTGGTATCTGAGAATGATTGACATAGTGAGGGTTGTTTAGGTATTAATGCGATCTGAGAATAAAACTAAATTGATCATTAAAAATACTATGTAACAATTTTTGTTCCTGGGTAGTAAGTGTTATTTCTTAATTGCTTATGCCTCAAAAGTATAGAAAATGGCTATTATTCCCCACAAACTTTGCTTTTGTGACAAGGACTGTGATATTTTGAAATTTACCTATTTCAAATGAGAAAACAGGCGAATTTGTGTCTTTTCATTCACATAAAGTCAGAAAAAACAACAACATATGAGTCCAAAATCCTTCTTTATCTGTGGTCCGGCGAAGACACCGGCTTTGACCTTTGCCTCAGACAGCTTAGGGAAGTCTTGAAGGTACTTGAAGACTGCCGACTCCTTATCTAGAGATCTGACAAATTGTTTCATAAGGCCCAATTTGATGTGCAGTGGTGACATCAGCACCTTCCGGGGGTTCGACAGTGGCTCCCACTTGACGTTGTTCCTCCCCACAGAGAGCTCGGTCCGCTGTGGCCAGTCCCGCTTGTGGTAGTGCGCCTTGGTGTTCCTGCTGTCCCAAAGGCAAAGATAGAAGGGAAACTTGGTAAAACCACCTTGGAGACCCATCAGGAATCCCACCATTCTGAAGTCTCATATGACCTCCCAGCCATACTCATCATACTTCAAGGCGTCCAGCAAGGTCTTGATGCTGTTGTAATCCTCTTTGAGGTGCACCGAGTTAGCCAGGGGAAGAGACGGGTACTTGATACCATTATGGACCAGCACGGCTTTGAATATTACTTTAGTATAAATACATGTTAATTTGGACTCATATGTTGTTTTTTTATGTGAACAAAAAGACACAAATTCGCCTGTTTTCTCATTGGAAATAGGTACATTTCAAAATATCACTGTCCTGGTCACAAAAGCAAAGTTTGTGGGGAATAATAGCCATTTTCTATACTTTTGAGGCATAAGCAATTAGGAAATATCACTTACCACCCAGAAAAAAAAAAGAAAAGAAAAAAATGTGTTACACAGTTAAATCTACCAATATCTTTTTATAGGAAGCAATAAGTTATAAAATTGTCAAACAAGCATTTATTCAGTGTTATAGAGGAGGTGATGAAAGAAGACTCTTATGTTGTCATTTTTTGTGCAAGTACCCTGTGCAAGATTTGAATCCCACAGAAGATAAAAAAAGGTCTTTAGGATCACTGTCTATCAAGATGATGCTGATATGTTGCATCCTCCTACACAGAGCAGCCATAAAGAATACAGGTGCATCTCAATAAATTAGAATGTCGTGGAAAAGTTCATTTATTTCAGTAATTCAACTCAAATTGTGAAACTCGTGTATTAAATAAATTCAATGCACACAGACTGAAATAGTTTAAGTCTTTGGTTCTTTTAATTGTGATGATTTTGGCTCACATTTAACAAAAACCCACCAATTCACTATCTCAAAAAATTAGAATATGGTGACATGCCAATCAGCTAATCAACTCAAAACACCTGCAAAGGTTTCCTGAGCCTTCAAAATGGTCTCTCAGTTTGGTTCACTAGGCTATACAATCATGGGTAAGACTGCTGATCTGACAGTTGTCCAGAAGACAATCAGTGACACCCTTCACAAGGAGGGTAAGCCACAAACATTCATTGCCAAAGAAGCTGGCTGTTCACAGAGTGCTGTATCCAAGCATGTTAACAGAAAGTTGAGTGGAAGGAAAAAGTGTGGAAGAAAAAGATGCACAACCAACCGAGAGAACCGCAGCCTTATGATTGTCCAGCAAAATCGATTCAAGAATTTGGGTGAACTTCACAAGGAATGGACTGAGGCTGGGGTCAAGGCATCAAGAGCCACCACACACAGACATGTCAAGGAATTTGGCTACAGTTGTCGTATTCCTCTTGTTAAGCCACTCCTGAACCACAACTGACAACGTCAGAGGCGTCTTACCTGGGCTAAGGAGAAGAAGAACTGGACTGTTGCCCAGTGGTCCAAAGTCCTCTTTTCAGGTGAGAGCAAGTTTTGTATTTCATTTGGAAACCAAGGTCCTAGAGTCTGGAGGAAGGGTGGAGAAGCTCATAGCCCAAGTTGCTTGAAGTCCAGTGTTAAGTTTCCACAGTCTGTGATGATTTGGGGTGCAATGTCATCTGCTGGTGTTGGTCCATGGTTTTCAAAACACACAAAAGTCACTGCACCCGTTTACCAAGACATTTTGGAGCACTTCAGGCTTCCTTCTGCTGACCAGCTTTTTAAAGATGCTGATTTCATTTTCCAGCAGGATTTGGCACCTGCCCACACTGCCAAAAGCACCAAAAGTTGGTTAAATGACCATGGTGTTGGTGTGCTTGACTGACCAGCAAACTCACCAGACCTGAACCCCATAGAGAATCTATGGGGTATTGTCAAGAGGAAAATGAGAAACAAGAGACCAAAAAATGCAGATGAGCTGAAGGCCACTGTCAAAGAAACCTGGGCTTCCATACCACCTCAGCAGTGCCACAAACTAATCACCTCCATGCCACGCCGAATTGAGGCAGTAATTAAAGCAAAAGGAGCCCCTACCAAGTATTGAGTTCATATACAGTAAATGAACATACTTTCCAGAAGGCCAACAATTCACTAAAAATGTTTTTTTTATTGGTCTTATGATGTATTCTAATTTTTTGAGATAGTGAATTGGTGGGTTTTTGTTAAATGTGAGCCAAAATCATCACAATTAAAAGAACCAAAGACTTAAACTACTTCAGTCTGTGTGCATTTAATTTATTTAATACACGAGTTTCACAATTTGAGTTAAATTACTGAAATAAATGAACTTTTCCACGACATTCTAATTTATTGAGATGCACCTGTATGTGCTGCACTTTGCCATACAAATTTGGTTCCTCATCACATTTTTCACTCATACAGTGAGCCCAAACAGTATTTGGATACTTAATACACACTTAAAATGTATGAAATTCCATTTCATTAGATACAAAACACCAAACTTAGTGCGGCATAATGCTAGCACAAATGATGCTAGACCCTTTCTTCACTTTTCTGTGCCATCTTTGCAATTACTTTTAACCTGCTGGTCACAAGGTGTTTTATGTTACTGAAAGTCAGATCCACTCAAGTTTCTCACATTAACTATGTACATGTTCCATTAACATTTGTTAACCAGGAAGTGGCCAAATACCTTTTTCTTGATTTTGAACAGTGCATCTATTGTTTTACTATTTAGGTGAAACTATTCTAAAACTTCTTTGTCAAATGTTTTGCATAAAAAGTATGCTTGTGCTATCTTTAAAATAATATTAAAATTGATATTTTATTATCTAATGCAATGACATTAATTGTGTCAAAATACATTGTAAGACCACTGTATAACGTGTTATTTCTGTGTTACCTAATTGCATGAGTGTTTCTCGTGTATAACATTACACATTTACAAATAATAATCTTATGATCTCAGCTCAGGTATTTATTTATTTTTAAGTTTTTGGCATCCCTACTATAAATCTTAAAAGCAGTAAAAAGTTACTAAATAAAACACTGTTAGTCCTTACCAGGCTTTTTACAGTATACTGCAATTGCTATGTACATTAATTTACTGATTACTTTCATTGGTACACTAGCTGAGGGATATTACTGTAAAAATATAAACTGTACAGTAACTAGCTGTAATTATCCCATATATTTATTTTTATATTGTGTTTTTTTATTATTATTACATAAAGTTTAAAACACATTTAAAACACAGTATCTATTTATTTAATTTTTTATTGGAGCATGACATATAGTAGTTATATATAGAAAAACATTAAAGTAAAAGACTACACAACATATACAACAGTTAAAAATGTATGGTTACAAGGATAAAACATTTGTGACAGAATGAAGTAGGTGTTGTCAGTCAGTGCAGGGTCACCAGGATCAAGTGAACACTAAAAAAAAAAAGAACATTTGATCAATGTTAATGTTAAATTCTTGAAGTCATCACACCCACTACTTTTCAAAATCTCTTTTTATTGTGTGGCCTTTCACATACAGCATGTTTTTTTTGTGCCAAAAACACAGGGAGAGAGTGCAACGGAAGTGAACATGCGGGTCTCGAGACACATTTTGTAAGGGTTGAACCACTTTTACTAATGTTAACAACTGTAACCTTATTGTAAAGTGTTACCATAAACTTTAATCTCATCCTTTCAATAACATCCATTTCTCCATAAAAAAATGTTTCTTTAATTATAGTTTAATATTCGTGATTTTTTTTTCTTCTGTACAACACAAACAAAGATTTTTAAAAGAATATCTCAGCTCTCTTGGTCCTTACAATGCAAGTGAATGGTGACCAGACCTTTGAAGCTCCAAAAATCACATAAAGGCAACATAAAATTAATCCATAAGACTCCAGTGGTTAAATCCAAATCTTCAGAAGCGATATGATAGATGAGGGTGAGAAACAGATGAATATTTAAACCCTTTTTTAATTTAAATCTTCACTATCACTTTCACATTCTTTCACATTTTGAAAGAGAAAGTAGGGATTGATCGTAAAAAAGGACTATCTCTGCAAAGATAAAAAAAGAAACGTAGTTTTTTTTTTTATACACACTGAAAAGAAATGTAATAAATTTACATGTTTGCTTTTCACCACAGTTAAACAACAATACTAAACCTGCCAATGGTTGTCTTCCACTTAGCAAACAGCTCTTTTGAACAAGATCACAGAGTAGGGTATTTGATTATGTTTTATTAAATTCCTTAGAATGGGGATCACGGTTTCACTCGCTTCTTCAATGTTTACAAACAACACTTATTTAAGCGAATAATTTCCTCATGCCAAGCAATGCGTTAAACTGGTTTGCCTGTGAGGGGTTTTAGGATAGACAGTTCGGAACAGAATACTTGCTTCCTACATAGGCTTTCTGAATACAGCACAGTATACACTATATACTGCCTACTATTTTAAAGTGAAACAGTAGGCATTCTTCCACATTAACATTTTTAAAAAAGTCAATACGTTTATCATGATTTCCTCACGCTGCATGTTTTATTCAACAAGTGCTGTTTTTTGTGTAAAAATATGGTGATCAGATAAGTCAAGAAAGAAATGATATTCATTCCAGTTCATCCATTACAGTGTTTCCCAACATTTTTGCCATAATTACCTTCACAACTCCATTAGAAAGGCTGAAGTAAAACTTCATCGACACAAGACCAAAGATGTGTACCAAAGACTATATCATTTAACTTTATCGTTAATATTGATTTTTATTAATGATAATAATCATTTATATTTCAGGTATATTTTAGTTATAATGAAAATTTTGCTTACATATTAAATAATGTCACATTTTAGCATTTTAAACATTTACAAATTCCATGTATTCCATCCATAAATATTATGTCTTGAAATTGCATGCATATGTTTTATTACATGTGTATTGTTTACATGCATCATTTTTACTATTTACAAGTATTTACACTGATATGTAGAACAAGAGCTAAAACGGTACCGTCTCTTTAAGACTACTGATGGCAGTTCAGCCAGTGAGTGCATATTAATGAGAGAGAATGCACAAGGTTTCTTTAGTGCATCCTTGCAATGTTTGATTAGAATTCATTTTCCTTTTTTGTTGCTTTTGATCAACAAACTGTAAATAACAGAAAGGGTATTAAAGGGATAGTTTACCCAAAAATGAAAATTCTCTCATCATTTACTCACCCTCATGCCATCACTGATGTGTATAACTTTCTTTTATCTGCAGAACAAAAATGAAGATTTTTTGAAGAATATTTCGGCTCTGTAGGTCCATACAATGCAAGTGAATGGTGACCAGAACTTTGAAGGTCCAAAAATCATATCAAGTCAGCATACCTGTAAAAGTAATCTATATGACTCCAGTGTATTAATCCATATCTTCTGAAGCAATTTGATAGGTTTAGGTGAGAAACAGTTCAACATTTAAATCCTTTTTTACTAGAAATTCTCCTCCCTAACCAGTAGGTGGCGATATGCACAAAGAATGCAAATCGCCAGAAACAAAAGAAAGTGAATGTGAAAGTAGAGATTTATAGTAAAAAAATTACTATGATTCCTATCATATCGCTTCAGAAGACATGGATTTAACCAATGGAGTCTTATGGATAACCTTTATGCTGCCATGATGTGTTTTTGGAGCTCAACATTTTGGTCATCATTCACTTGCATTGTATGGACCTACAGAGCTGAGATATTCTTCTAAAAATCTTCGCTTGTGTTCTGCAGAAGAAAGAAAGTCATACACATTTGTGATGGCATGAGGGTGAGTAAATGATGGAGAATTTTCATTTTCGGTTGAACTATCCCTTTATTTCTCGATTCTGTAGCCATACACTCTCTGACTAACAGGCAGCTTATGTGTGTGCGTACTTTATGTGTGCGTGCTCTGAGAGTGTGCCGATTTGGGCCTGAATGGTCAAAAAAATGCTCATCTTGGCAAGGTATTAATGTAGTCACAGTCTGTTATGTCTAAAGTGAACAGTGCATCTTTATCTCATATCTCACAATGCTCTTACCCATTTCATGATACAAAGAGCCCTGTTTCACTGTCACCGCTACTGGTTTTCGTGGAGATGGCTCCTCAATCTTCATTAACTCATTACAACACTGTTTCCATTGGCCTACACAGAAAGAAAAAGGCTGTCAATTATAAGACAGTTCTTAGTTGTTCTGTCCGAAGGTGAATGCATAATTGTACATACCTGAGAAATTAAACAATGGTTTCGACTCAGCTCTGAGAGAAAATTAAGAAAATATTATACAACAGAGTCCAAATGTCAGAGTCCACTAGGCATCTATTTTTCTCATTTAAAACAAAACATTTCGTAACAAATTACATTTTCAGCACACCAGTTTGAGTGACCGAAACTGTGACCGCATCCCAATTTAAGTAGAATTGCAAAATGTGCAAACTTCATTGACTTTTAGCATTTCTAACTATTTGGTATGTCCGCCTTTTGCTTTAGTTACAGCGAACACTGCAGATGGCTTGGAAAAAGCTGATGATCCATGTTATCCAGCATAATTTGAAAATGCTCCAAAGAGCTTCTTAAATATTTCTTCATTTTACATTTTCTTTGTTAATATATTTTTTTTTAATTCTACAACTTTGTTTATATGCAGGTTTAAGTTAGATTTTTTTATGTGGTCTCAGACTTTTTGGACCCCACTGTATTTTGATCTGTTTACAGTAAGAGGTGTAGGTCAAAAAAAAAAAAAAAGTACCAGAAACTGTGCAAACACACCATGTAATATATACCTTGGATAAAAATAACCTTGACAAGGATGCTTTTTAAAGAGGCGCTATGTACTTGCGTCTGCATGTTTGTGTAAGAAATGTATTGAATGTCAAACCTTCAGGAACACTGGCAGACTTCTGACAACATCTCAAACCCATCACGTTACACTTCACACTAAACAGCCTGCATGTTTTCCAACTTATGACACATAAAGCCACCAGACAAGGACTAAGATGGGGCTGAAAAGAATGTCGCAAGTAATTACAGAAAAACTCCTTTTTCACAAACAATAATAATAAACCCCTGTTTAAGTAGAAACCATGACTAACTGCACATAAACCCACGTCTCGACAAGACTTTAACCGATTCGATGTATATCATGTTATCTGGTATGATTTTTAAGATGTGACGTTTGTATAATGTCTATTCTACCTTCTAGACTGGGATTAACAAACAAATGTGTAATAAGCAGCAAGTATTGTACTCTTTCCAGTTGCCTAAACAAAACAATAAATGACATTCAATGTTGTGATTCACTCTAGTGGAATTTCTGTCGTTTCAACTTGAATGTCATAATTCAGGATGTTATTCAATAAGGTTGCTTTTATTCACTATGAAATAAACATTGCTCAGATAAATAAAAGTATGCATGTTACTGAATGTGTAAAATATTAGAAGCCAAAATTCTGTAAAAGACAAGATAAATATTTTTCTGCATTTGCAATCTCTACTTTCATCATAAATAAAATTTGTGATCGACCGATATGGGTTTTTTAATGGACGATGCTGATATCTAGAGAGCAGGATGGCTGATATAATCTCACCGACTACTTTATTAGGAACACCTGTACACCCGCTTATTCATGCGATTATCTAATTAGCCAATTGTGTGGCAGCAGTGCAGTGCATAAACTCATGCAGAAACAGGTCAGGAGCTTCAGTTAATGTTCACATCAACCATCAGAATGGGGAAAAAATTTGATCTCAGTGATGTCGACAGTGGTATGATTGTTGGTGCCAGATGGGCTGGTTTGAGTATTTGTGTAACTGCTGATCTCCTGGGATGTTCATGCACAATAGTCTCTAAAATTTACTAAGAATAGTGCCAAAAACAAAAAACATCCAGTGTGCGGCAGTTCTGCGGACAGAAACACCTTGTTGATGACAGACGTCAACGGAGAATGGTCAGACTGGTTTGAGCAGACAGAAAGGATACGGTAACTCAGATAACCACTCTGTACAATTGTAGTGAGCAGAATAGCATCTCAGAATGCACAACACATCGAACCTTGAGGCGAATGGGCTACAACAGCAGAAGACCACGTCAGGTTCCACTTCTGTCAGCAAAGAACAGAAAGCGGAGGCTGCAGTGGGCGTACCATCGGTGTACAGAAATCAAGATTCATCAGACCAGTCTATGTTTTTCCAGTCTTTAACTGCCTAGTTTTGGTGAGCCTGTGTCCACTGCAGCCTCAGCTTTCTGTTCATTGCTGACAGAAGTGGAACCTGACATGGTCTTCTGTTGTTGTAGCCCATTCGCCTCAAGGTTCAAGGTGTTGTGCATTCTGAGGTGCTATTCTGCTCACTATAGTTGTACAGAGTGGTTATCTGAGTTACTGTAGCCTTTCTGTTAGCTCGAACCAGTCTGGCCATTCTCCATTGACCTCTCTCATGATTGTTTGTTATTTTTACAATGTGTCTTCATGTATAAATCCTAAAGTAGAAAACCATGTCACATTTATTTGCTAATTTGAGTAAATTTCACTGATAAATATAATAAGTAAATTTTACTTAACTTTTCAAAGCTGGTGTTCGTTGCTGCACTGGGTTTAAATAATTAATGAGCTTGCATGATTTTACTTTTTTCAAGTTTATTTACACCGTTTTTATTGTTAATTGTGTTGTATAATTTGGTAACTTCTTGTTTTGTGCAGTCAAGTTCATTTTCTGCTCAAAATTACCGGTTCATGCTCAATAAAAATTATCTGTGGTCACTGTCATTGTGTTTTGTGCACCAAGTGTTGAGGTCTGCATGCTCTGTAGCTTGTTTCTATCACTAGTAATGCAAGTTTATTTCAGTACCATGTATATCATATTTGTAAATAAAGGTTATTGTATTTATTAACATGTTTAAGTTAAATTTACTTAGTCACTTTAATAAATATTATGTCATGAAGTTAAATAGATTTTACTTAATACTATACATTAAGATTTACTTAGGAAAACTGTGTGCACAAACTTGCAAAGTAAACCTTACTAGTCATTTTTTTCAGTGCAGATATAAGGAAATATCTCATCCTGTTGAACAAAAATGGTTCATTGGCATTCTATATATACCCTACATAAATGTTTTATTTTTACTCCAAAGAACCATTATGCAACATAGGACACTGCATCTTTGTACACTTCCGCAAGGAATTCAGGATGGATTTCAAAGACACTTAATCATGAATTGTACAGTTCAATTTATATCCTTTAGTTTTAAAAAATTGGCCACCGAAATCTACTAGTGTACTCATTTAATACATGAATAGTATTAGACATAGCTAAATTCATGCCGTATAGTAGAGGAGAACTGGCTCCCCCAGCTGAGCCTGGTTTCTCCCAAGGTTTTTTCCTCCATTAACTAACATCTTTTAGAGTTTTGGGTTCCTTGCCATAGTCACCTTTGGCTTGCTCACTGGGGGCCTCATTGTTGAGGCATGATTTTCAATGACATTCTTCAATGAAACTGCTCAATGAGGACTTTAAGACATTACAGACATTACAGCATAGTTTTCTGTAAAGCTGCTTTGAAAGGATGTGTATTGTGAAAAGCGCTATACAAATAAAAATGACTTGAGTTGACTTATGTCTAAAAAGATTCTATAAAGAACCTTTTTATCTGGCTACAAAGAATTGTATCTAGTTTTTTTTATTGAACCCTTATGAAGAGTTCTACGCTGAACCTTTAAGGGGTTCCAAATATGAAGTGAATGACACTATAAAAATATGAAATTAAATACGAAGCCAAACCTAATCTTTTAAAGGTGCTATGAGCAATTTTAGCCATTCTAGAACTTCCACCAGACTAGCTTTTGAATGAGCCACGCCCCCTCTGTTCATAACACAAACACACTAGAGACTGTTGTGTTCGAGCAGATGGAGGGGGTTGGGTCCATGAGGTGAAAAGTCACAAAACTTTTCAAGAAGGTTATTCTTTTGGCTAAATGTATTTTAATCATAGGGGTAAAGTGACAAAAGCTATGAGGAAAAAAGCAAAAGAGATTTCACCAAGTAAACGCCTAGAGAATTAAATTCTACACGCTGGAACATTCTGACAGATTGATGTCGCTTCTAAGAATGATGCTGCTTATAATCAGGAATTGTTTAAATATTTTGAACACTAAGTATTTGGGTGAATGTGAAAAGCAACATATTTGCAAGACACAACTGATTTTAGTAGCCACTGGGACGCTAATATTCACAAAGTACTTAGTGCAGCTTAAAAACCCTGAAACTAGTTTGACGAATAGAAAATATCTTTACATTCATCTGAGGCTAAAAACTGACAAAAGATATCATCAGGGTGTACGTACATGACAAAATGAATAGCTTGTGCATTTTTTTCACGGTCTTACGATAATCTAGGTTCACCAATGACATTGATATTCATATAGTCATAGGATGAATATGATCGGATGAGTCATTGCAGAAACGGTTTTGGTGTGACTCCCCATCAATATTTTATATTCTCTCACTTTCTTCTTCCTCTCTCCCTCTTTCTCTTACTATGACCTCTTTTTGCCATAAAATGTATTTATTTATTTTGGTAGTTGACATGATTTCACATACCCAAGTTTATATATATATATATATATATAATTATTGCAAAAAGTTCATTAAAAAATGGTGATCAGTTGGGTCATTCTAAAAAAATAAAATTGACTTTCTCACTTACAAACTACTGAAATTTTCAATTTAGTTCAATTCAGGGTTTTTTAAATCTTGACATATTTTTATTCATAAAGGACAGCTTGACTGTTATTTTAATTGTATTTATTTTTTTCCACAGATGGAGCAAGGTTTGTAACATCACTGACAAATTCTCTTAAAAGATACATTTTCTTACATGGTGTCAATAGCATCACAAATCATACACCACTGATAAGACTAAAATCAGTAAATAATTTTAAATCATATTAATATTTTTTTCTCCACATTCACATGAATATTAAACAATGTAACACCAATGACATATTTACATTTTTTTACAATTTGAATTATTTTTCATGACTGAAAAGTCAAGGGACAAGTTTGTCACCATACTGACATTGTATTTAAACAAAAAAAAAAAAAACACTTTTTAATTTTAACCAAAAATCTTGATGTTGAAAAAAAAAAGTCTGTTTGTCAACTTCTCATCTATCTCTAATATTTTCAACCTTTCATTCTCTCATTCTTGCTCTCCTTCATTAGGTCATCACCCTCATTTTTAAGAGCGATTAGGGATGAATTCCAGTTTGATCGGGTTGTTTTCATGTGCCATTGATGTACATAATTTCCTTGAAGTAATAACCACAATATCCTCATACCAAAAAGTATAAAGTGGTCAGGTGCTTGCAAATACAAATGCCGACTCACATAATTACACACAAGCAAATGCTAATGCATGCACAAAAAATGAGATTTCAATTATGTAATTGTTTATCTCTCTCTCTCTCTCATCAGTAAACAAAACATCTTATGAATGACTGCCAAAATTTAATCAACAAAACCATACAACTAATGCAGCTACATTGAGATCTTACTTATTAATAACTGATCAGCTGAGCTGCTTATCAATTGGGATTGCATCAATACGGATTCAAATAATTGACACATCACTCCAAACCCCCCCCCCCATAATTAACATTCATTTATCTTGAAGAAAATGTCTCAGCAACAACATTTTACTGTATTTTTAAATCTGTAAAATTCCAACTATCCAAACACACAGGACATCCGTAAACTTACATTAGAAGAGAGCAAAAGCCTGTTTACTAATATAGAAGATGGCAACAGTTGTTATGGCAGAATTGGTCAGTAATGTTTTTAAGCCCGAGCTTAACGCAGGATCATTTGTCAAAAACTGCATTTTTACAAAGCATTGTAGCTTATTCATATTTTCCCTGTCACAATTGCAAACAATGCATCACAGTTTTTATTGCTGTTCTTCAAACCTTTCAACTTTGCTATATATACTAAATATTGTTTATTTTACCTCTGTTTTGTTTGCATAGGTACCGTCAGCCTTTGTATGTCTTCTATTACACTACATGCTCAAAAATCTTACAAATACAATCCCACAATACCTAACTGTCGCAGTCACTGTATAACAATAAAGCTGTGTTGTGTTCAAAGGCACTTTGTAACTAAGGTGTAGTATCAGGGAGCAGTAACTTAGGCAAATAAACCTATTTTAAGCTTTCATCTGCCTTTAAAGTTTAAATAAGACAGGCCTAACTGGTTGCAAAACCTGTCACCAATATCCTGCTTGATCATGTTTTGAGGCAGAAATGGAATTTTTTCATACTTTTAGCTTTCGAGTAAAAATTCCTGCACAGGAAATTCCTTTAATTTTTTACTAGCCAAAGGCTCTCATGTGTTTCGCTAGAAAAATGTTGTGGCCCCTCCAGCAAAATAAACCAGTTTAATGCTTCATGCTGACAGAACAGGGAAAGAGGCATTTCTTTTTAACTGAAACATTGTGAAACTTTTTGTGGTCTACAAAACACTATAACTGCTTTTTATGGAGGTAAAATAAAAAATAAAAAACAAAGAATAGTATCTGTTACTTTGGAAATATTTAATACATAAAGTGAATACTAAAAGTACTATTATGCAATGACTACATTCTGGTTTTCTAATCTTCACTGTTTGTATTGAACTGTTGGATAAAAGCAATATAATACTGTATAGTATGAGGAAAAGTGCTATTGCTTAATTATTAAATGGCTAGTTCCATTCTGGATGCTGATTTGTCAACTCAATGCGTTTCAACCATATTCTTTTTTTATTATTACTATTATTATTATTATTATTATTAAGCTCCTGCACCTTCAATATTTTTTTTTTTTTATGCAGTAACCATTTTATAAAAGGTGTAAGGCACATACTTTATTGCTTAAAAATAACAAAATAGAAATTTTTTAAATTAACAAAAACATACTATTTAGCAGGCTTTTTATAAGTACTATAATTGCAGATTAGAAAATTTGAATTTAGTGTCTCATTATAATGGCAATAAGATTGGGATCATAGTAACATAGTTTCAATTTGAGGCTAATCAGAACTGGAAATACATTTTAAAACTAGATTTTGAAGAAACATACCAGTGCTTGCACAAAAGCATAAGAATGGTGTTTAAAGTTTTCAGCAAAATGATTTGTAGATACTGCAGGTAGGTGGGAAGATGACACACAGACAGACAGAATAACAGCAAGACAGACAGATAGAATGATAGACAGAACAACAGAATGACAGATGATAGAACCATAGATAGATAGAGAACGATAGATAGACAGACAGACAGACAGATACAACAACAGATAAATAGAACAACAGAATGATGGATGGATGGACAGAACGATAGACAGAACGACAGACAGACAGATAGCTAAAAAGACAGACAGAACAATGCATGGATGGATGGACGGACAGAATGATAGACAGAACAATAGATAGAATGATAAATTGATAAACAGAACAACGGACGGACGGACAGACAGAACAACGGATGGATGGACTGAACGATAGACAGACAGACAGACCGATAGATAGAACAACAGAACAATGGATGAATGGACAGAATGACAGACAGAACAACAGAACAATTCTTTGATGGATGGACGGACAGAATGATAGACAGAACAATAGATAGAACGATAAATAGATAAACAGAACAACGGACGGACGGACAGACAGAACAACAGAACAACGGATGCATGGACAGAACGATAGATAGATAGATAGCTAGATAGATATATAGATAGACAACAGAACGATGGATGGATGGATAGGCAGACAGACAGAACGACAGAACAATTCATTGATGGATGGACGGACAGAATGATAGAACAATAGATAGAACGATAAATAGATAAACAGAACAACGGAAGGACGGACAGACAGACAAATAGAACAACGGATGGATGGACAGAACGATAGATAGATAGATAGATAGATAGATAGATAGATAGATAGATAGATAGACAACAGAACGATGGATGGATGGATAGGCAGACGGACAGACAGACAGAACGCTAGACAGAATGCCAGACAGAACGACAGACAGAATGCCAGACAGATGATAGATAGATAGATAGACAGACAGACAGACAGAATGATGGATGGATAGAACAATAGACAGAATGATAGACAGGCAGGCAGGCAGATAGATAGATAGATAGAACGATGGATGGATGGATGGGCAGACAGACAGCTAGATATATAAATAGATAGACAGACAGATAGATAGAAAGAACAACAGAATGATGGATGGACGGACAGATGGCTAGATGAATGGATAAATGGATGGATTGATTATCACCATTAATATTGGTAGTCACTTCCAGTCAAATTTTTTAAACATAAAAAAAAACACACTCATCAACTAGCACATATATTCTGTTGCGAGCGTTAACCACAAAATGTATAAAACAAGCTGTGACATTCAGAGTGTCAGCTACTGTTGTGTATAGTGTTTTTTTTTATTTTAATTTTTTACAATTTTTAAATATGTATAGTTTAACTGCTGTAACCAAACGTTTCAATTCTGCTTCGCTGGGTATCTTTTTGGGGAATTACTGGTCTAGACTTTGGTCTCTGTCCGCTTAGTAATTTTAAGCTCAAAACCAAATTCTAAAAAATAAATCAGTATCTGAACAATGCTGGTTATGAGCCTTTGGCAGAGGTCAATTAAGCATTTCTATGAAGGGTTTACAGTATGTTAATCCTTCAATGTGGACTTCAAATAGTCACTGGAACTTATTGTCAGATCTGTTTTAACTGAGACTACACAACTGGTGATACTACAAAACAATCTTAATAGGAAGCCTGGTGTAGTGGGTGGATTTGGGTCTAGTGTGATTTGTCTACGATATCTTGTGTATTCTGGAGCAGCTCTGATTCAAATACTTACTCATGTCATAGAAATGCTGCCAGAACGCTTCCATCCAGCTGTGTGTGTCTTGAGGCGTTTGCATGAGAAGTGTGTATGTAGTCTCACTGGCAGACTGGTTACTTATAGTGATACTTTTTGTATTTAATGCAGGATCTCTGTCTGTGGCACGCACACGAGTGTCCTAAAGCAAGCACACAGACACAAATAAACATCTTAAAAATCTGGTTCCAAGACAAGGTGCACATAATAACTATGATAGATGGCCAATGTAGTCAACAACTTCCAACGTCATGTAAGCTGTAACACTGGATTTACAAGACACACGTAACATAATTTGCATCCTCTTACCGAAAACAGATGCAATGTCACGTGCATGCACGCTAATTAATGAAGCATGCAGCGTTTTACAGCAAAACTCTCACTTATATATTAAGACGTTTTGTAGTTTGATTTGCAGTATAGACACATTGATGTCATTTCAATATAAAATCTCAAACTTGTTGAGTGCTCTCTTTTGGCTAAAAGGTGCAAGAATGGGTTTCTGAACAGAGGTCACAAATAGGATAAGTACATTTAAACTGTATGAATTTCATTGCATTAGACAACAAAATACCAACTAGTGTCTAATATTGTGGCTTCATCTGTACGCACTGACTAACCTTATTAATTGGAATAGTGAACAATGGTTTCTCTAAAGATTCAGTATCATCTTGCTGCTGGTAACACTTTAAATCAGCCCCTTTCAGGACACCGTAGACGTCTCTCCAGTCCTCCGGATTGGCCTCTGACTGCTAAAAAGAGAGGTAAGACATTGAATATATGGTAATGAAAAAGGGAAACTTTTACCGATCTGATTACCAATAATACATGATCTACTGTATATGGACTTACCCGAACTCTGAGTTTTCCACTCATGACCTCTTGAGTCATACAGAGAGGCTGGGCCACAAGCTGACAGCACATATTGCCATATAGTGGCAACCAGAAAGAGGAGTCCTCTTAATCAGAAACATAAACAGATGAACAAAAACATGCTAACATGTGCAAAGAAATATAGGCTATACAAAGAAATACATAAATGCAAAACATAAAAAGGTTCTGACAACATTCCAAAAAAATTCAAACGAATACTGTTCTCTTACCTGTGCCAGATATGGTCAGGTCATGGGTTCGGAAAGAGTTCTGTACATGACACAGGGTCAGAGATGTGTGTGCGAGGAGCTGATATTTAGGGCCCCTGAGGACAGGAGGCAAAATTTAGGGTCACGTCTTATAGTGTCTGAACTGCCATTATTACTATTTTGGAGTTGTTGTACATAAAATGGTCACAGAAGAATAACTAAAACTCAAATAAAACTTGTATTTTAAATAGTGAAAACTTAGAGGGGGGGTGATTTCACAAAAACATGTGCTGTCATATTTCATCGCAAATACAAAAAAAAAAATATGGGAAATTATATTTTGCATATGTTCTGAGATAAATAAGCCTGTTTTTTTGTACCATTCTTTAACCCACAATCTCAGTTCTCAGTACTCTAGTGCATACAAAAATGTTCGTAATTAATGTATTACAGTAACAGGAACCATGTCTGGACACACCAAAAACTTTTTTTTTTTTTTTATTAAAATCACCATTAAATCAAATTACCAAAAATACCATGATGTCTAAATACTACTAAATTTAAATAATTGATCATTATAATTTTTTTAGCATTACAGTAATCAGAACTGGGGAGGTCATGTGTTTAATTATCATTAAAATGCTTAATTTTCTTTATGTAAAATATGACCTGGACATGTTCTTGACAGGTTTCGTGAGATTCCCCCTAAATTGTTGAATTGGTTCCAAAATCAATGTCTTTCAGCATGTCATTGTGTTTTTTTCCACTGCTGTTTTATGTTCTAATGTCAGACTGAGTGAATGATGAGATAATCTGTCAAGGCGTGTCTGTCTGTATAGACTGACTCTTAGGGTGCTTTCACACTGGCAGTTTAGTTTGAAACACAGCACGGTTTGCATGAAAAATTGGTAATGTGAAAGCTGTCATGCGGACCGGGAAGCGCACCACGGTACCAAACCCGAGACTACCTGTAGGAGGTGGTCTGAGTTTGGTTGCAATGGAACTGTAGCGCGATTCGCGTGAATGTGAAGGCAACTCGGACTCGGGTGCGCACTCGTTCAGGAAGTAAAGCAACCTGCGCATGCATTTTAGCCGATGACGACATCTATCCATCTATACACCTTATAAATACTAATATATAAATACTATTATAGGTTATAAATATAGGGTATAATAGGAGATGACAGTGGCGATAACTTCACCTTGGACACGAGCGTGAGTAAGCGTGCAGTGTAAACAAAGATGCAAATTAATTCCTTGCAATCAGCTGTCTCCTCAAAAAACGCCATTTGCGAGCAGCAGCAAGCCGCCTTCCCCTGGACATCTGATGAGTTACACCACGAAGCGCACATATATGCAGTTGTCGTTCACTCTGCTGTGCATAGTGGCACCAAAATAACAAAAAAAACTAAAAGTATGATGAAGTCGCGTTGTGTTCTCCATACGTGTTTGTGATGATGTAAAATGAATGCAAATGGACCGGGGTTTGATAGAATCAAGTGAGTGTGAAACCAGACCAAAGCTGCGGGGGGCACCGGGAACAATCGCACTCGGAATCGGACCGCAGCAAACATGCCCAGTGTGAAAGCCCCCTTAGATTGTACGTTTTCATGTTTGTGTCTGTGAAGTAAATGGGCAGTTGACATGACATGTACTTTTACTGCCATCAAAGAAAACAGCCAATATTTTTTTCTTTTCCATTTTTATAATTTGGCTGGACAGCAAAGAATACAGACTTTGTCCATACAGTTATTTGTTAATTTCTTTAGCAATTTCAAGTAAAATGTAAACAATGTCCTATAATGTGGCGTCCTCATTATAAAATAAGTTAAAGCTTTTCTGGATAAGAGCACATGAAAGACTAACTAGAAACAATATACCTAAAAACTGTCCTGCGCGGTGACATGCTAAACTGTAATTATTGTGCAAGCAGTTCTCATAAATCATCGCAGAACCATTGAAATGAACAGGGTTCGTACAGATGCTTCAAAGTTACATTCAAGGACTTTCAACTAATTTTCAAGCACATTTTTAGATGTTTTCAAGGACTATGCTCGAGATGTCATTAAAACAAATTCTTTATTTGTTAATTTTAAACATACATTTTTTATTCATTCAGTTAATTTATTTTTAAAAACACCACTTATTACAAGTAAAACATATCTCAATGTGCATCTTTAACTACACATTCTCACAGTAACAATTCTTGGTTAATTTATGACGAAATTGTATTTTGCCTGATTACTTTCCTCCTGATGATTCCAGTGATTCGACGATTTACATTAAAACTCGGCCCATTACAGTGGCCGCCATCTTGGATTATGTCATTCATTGTTTTTTCATTTCTGCTCCTTCAAACTTTGCCCGATTTGCACATAAAATGGCTCAAAAATAATCTCCAGACTGTGTCACACAGAATGAATAATACAGAATTTTGATATCTAACTTTGTTGAAAAGTTATGCAAACACATAATTAATGAGGTGGTGTGAAAAAGGATTTGAGGCTGTATCTCGGCAACGCTGTGTCCTATTGAAACAATTTGCTATACCTCATGAGGACCATGGTCTGAGGGCACATGCAGAGTTTTGTGACAGTGCGAACTATAGGTCAAGAATTGTGAAAATTTGCTTTGTTTGCCTATAACTTTTGAACCATATGTCCTAAATGTGGTTGGTGTCTGTGGATTCCTTAGGTCATGTGGATTTCAACAATACCAGTTTTTCCAATATTGGCCATACAGCCTCTCCACCATATTGACATTTTTTTCTCCCCTTTTCTCCCCAATTTGGAATGCCCAATTCCCAATGTGCTCCAAGTCGTTGTGGTGGCGTAGTGACTTGTCTCAATCCGGGTGGCAGAGGACGAATCTCAGTTGCCTTCAGGTCTGAGACCGTCAATCTGTGCATCTTATCACATGGCTTGTTGAGCACGTAACCATGGAGACATAGCACGTGTGGAGGCTTCACGCTATTCTCCCTGGCATCCACGCACAACTCACTACACACCCCACCGAGAGCGAGAACCACATTAAAGCAACCACGAGGAGGTTACCCCATGTGACTCTACCCTCCCTAGCAACCGGGCCAATTTGGTTGCTTAGGAGACCTGGCTGGAGTCACTCAGCCTGCCCTGGATTTGAACTCATGACTCCAGGGGTGGTAGTCAGTGTCTTTACTTGCTGAGCTACTCAGCCCCCCCCCCCCATGTCATTTTTTTTTACATTTAAAAAAATAAAAAAATATACACTACCAGTCAAAAGTTTTGAAACACTTACTCATTCTTTATTATAATTTCTTTTCACATTTTAGAATAATAGTAAAGTCATTAAAACTATGGAATAACATAAATGGAACTATGGGAATTATGTTGTGACTAAACAAAATCCAAAATAAATCAAAACTGTGTTATATTTTAGCATCTTCAGAGTAGTCACCCTTTGCCTAGAATTTTCAGAAATGTACTCTTGACATTTTCTCAACCAGCTTCTTGAGGTATCACCCTGGGATGCTTTTTAAACAGTAAATGCTGGGCACTTATTGGCTGCTTTTCTTTATTATTTGGTCCAAGTCATCAATTTCAAAAACTTTTTATTTTTTATTAAATTTTAGATTTATAATGAAATAAATTAATATGGTGGCACAATTATATTTTTGTCTACAAAACTAATTTCAAACATTTAAGCATACGCCTTCAGATCAAAAGATTTTTAAGATCATAGGAAACATTTAAGTCAAGTGTTTCAAAACGTTTGACCGGTTGTGTATATATTTTTTAAATACATTGTCAGATTCAAATAAAATTGGCATGCATAATTTACATTATGTCTTACTGAGTGGCTCAGTGTGTTAAAACACTAATTTATAGTTCAAAAGGTTGTGGGTTTGATTCCCAGGTGGAATAGTGTTAGAGTTTGTTATATTGTACCGGAGATCTTTGTCTTGTTTACTGAATAGTTGCAGGGATTCTTAGAGAAGTTCTAAGAGAGCATCACCTGTAATTCAAAAGAACATGGTCTGTCTAGCATGGTAATCATGTTACATGGTGATTTTTGTATCGGCTTAATGAATGGTTATTAGGCTGTTCCACAATCACATTCTGAATTTTATCTCTATTGAAAAGTTACAGGAATACAAAGTCGATCATATTGACTGCTGTGCTTGGCTGTAAAAACATTCTTAGCATATGTTCCTCTTAGTGTCTATTAGCCCAGTGGTTGAGTGAAGCTGTGGTTAGAGCCAAAAAATGTCAAACAGAAGGTTCTTGGTTCAGTCCCCACCTCAGCAAGTCATGCATAAGAAATGGGTGTAGTTTTGGAGTAGAGTTCTGAATGGAGGTGGGGCTCTTCCCCAATCAAATGTTGATTTTCATCTTTGTTGAAAAGTTACATGAATATAAAGTTGATCATGGTAACAGCTGTGCTCGGCTGTGATTCATCTAAGCTTGGCATGTCCCTTTGTTGACAGCAATGCTGTGTGGTGCAGTGGATAGCACACTGAACTGTGGAACAGAAAGTCATGGGTTCAAATCAATCCAGGGACATTGTGATCTGTGCTTGCTCTGTGAGCTGTCTGAGTTTTGCTCTAAACAATGACAAACCAAGGCAGCTTTGCCAGGCCAAAGGCTATGCTTACAGAAATGGGGATAAAATCTTGTACAATCAGGCTAGAAACACACTGACAAAAGAGATTAGAGTGGCTAAAAGAAGCTCCTCTGAAAAGCTGGAAACCAGGTTTTCATCTAACAACACTGAATCGGTGTGGAGAGGCCTGAAAGACATTACTAAATACAAGACACCATCTTCCAACACTGAAGGGAATCAACAACTGGCTGACGACCTGAATGTGTTTTACTGTAGATTTAAAAAGCCCAGTCTCACACCCCACACCCGCTCTGACTTTCACTTCAAACAAACATGAACACCTCCTGCAACCACCCTCCTCCCCCCTCCTGCTACTCAACCTGAACTTAATATCTGTGAAGATGATGTGTGCCAGGACTTCTGGAAACAAAAGACAAGGAAAGTACAGGACCCAGACGGTGTTTCACCCACTTGTCTAAAATCTGTACTGACCAGCTGGCCCCCATCATCACACAGATCTTCAACAGATCATTGAAGCAGTGTGAAGTTCCCTGCTGCTCCAAAAACTCTCCACCATCATCCCTGTCCCAAAAAAAAAAAAAAAAAAAAAAAAAATTAAAGGACTTAATGACTATAGACCTGTCGCTCTGACATCTGTCCAAGGACCCCTCTGTCAAGCTCCTGAAGTTTGCAGACGACACTACTGTCATAGGCCTCATCCAGGATGATGATGAGTCTGCATACAGAAGGAGGTTGAACAGCTGGTTGTCTGGTGCAATCAAAACAACCTGGAGCTGAACATGCTCAAATCAGTGGAGATGATAGTGGATTTTTGGAGGAACACCCCAACATTGACCCCGCTCACCATTCTGAACAGCACTGTAGCAGCAGTGGAGTCATTCAGGTTCCTGGGCTCTACCATCTCACAGAGCCTGAAGTGGGAGACCCACATTGACTCCACCGTGAAAAAGGCCCAGCAGAGGTTGAACTTCCTTCGCCAGTTGAGGAAGTTCAACCTGCCACAGGTGCTGATGATACAGTTCTACACAGCAGTCGAGTCTGTTCTCTGCACTTCAATAACGATCTGGTTTGGTTCAGCTACGAAATCTGACATCAGAAGACTACAAAGGACAGTTCAGACTGATGAGTGGATTCTTGGTTGCCCCCTTCCCTCCCTTCATGAACTGTACACTTCCAAAGTGAGGAAAAAGGCTGGAAAAATCACTCTGGACCCCACTCACCCAGCCCACTAACTTTATGAACTGCTGCCTCCTGACCGGTGCTACAGAGCACTGAGCACCAGAACAGTCAGGCAAAAGAACAGTTTTTTTAACTCAGGCTATCCATCTCATGAACAGTTAAAACTGCCCCATTGAGCAATAATTATGTGTAATACACAGCTTAGTCTATTTATATTTATCCAACATATCCTACCTCTTCTGCCATTTCATTCCCTTGCACTATCTTTATATAACAGATTTGTATTTCTACATATGTATATATCTATATTTATTTTTGTCTTATTGTGTATTTCTATATATACTTATATTTTCTATTAGCTTCTTATTCTTATTACATTTTTTTATTATCTCTGTCTTGTTGTTGTATTGTTTGTACACTGGAAACTTCTGTCACCAAGACAAATTCCTTGTATGTATAAGCATACTTGGCAATAAAGCTCATTCTGATTCTTATACTTCTGGGTTGTGCAGTGGTTGCCATGCTGGTGCTTGGCCCCATAATTGCTTCTTGCAGCTATATTTATTATTATTCTGTTTCTTCTTCTTCCTCCCAATAGGAGTCTATGGCAGCCCATAGAACCTTCTGTGGGAAAATAATGAAATCTGGCACACTGATAGGGGTGGTCATATGAATAGTTCCCATAGCAAATTTGGGATCTCTAGGACAAACTCCATAGCGTGACCACCAGTCCAAAAATTAAATTCTCTTTTTTGTGTATCTTTTAAATCATTTGTCCTATAAACAATTTTTTTTTTTTTTGTCTGATTATTCACCTCTTGATTTTTTAAACGAACTCCCATACATTATAACTCATTACAGTAGCTGCCATATTGGATAATGTTTCCAGTTTAAAAGTTTCACATCCTTCAAACTTTGTCCGATTTGTCCAACAATGGCTCAAAATAATCTCCAGACCAAGCCACACAGAAATGATAGTAAAGAATTTTGAGAGAACTTTGTTTAAAAGTTAGGGCAGCACAAAGTTAGCGAGGTCGACTTAAAACTGGATGCAAGGCTGTAACTCTGCAACGGTTTGTCCTTTCAAAACTAAACTTGGTATGCTTTATCAGAACCATAATCTGAGGGTACATGCAAATTTGAGAGACAGCCCACCTATGGGTCAAAAGATGAAAAAAAAAAGGCTATTTTTGCCCATAACTTTTAAACCGGAAGTGTCCTAAAATCATGGGGTTGGTGTCTTTTGATTCCTTAGGTCATGTGAATTTTGTGAATTTAATTTTTCTCATGTCAGCCATACTGTCCCTCCGCCACATTTAATTTTATTAAAAAAGTGATATATCTTTTAAATGATTTGTTAGATTTAAAATAAAAATTTTATGCATCACAAACATCATGTCCTGAGGATACCTGAGCAGTTTTGAGACAGTGCCACATATAGTTCAAAAGATAATCCACACTTGTGTGCTGACTCTAAACTTGTGATGTCTCTATGCCATCAACCTGACGTGTCAACTGAGTGGCTTAGTGTGTTAAAGCAATGGTTTATAGTTTCAAGGTTTGTTGGTTCGAATCCCCACCTTGACAAATCATGCAGTTATAATTTCTGTTGATACGTAGATCTTTGCATTATGCTTTCTGGGCTTTTCTCCATTCAAATTTAGATTTTCATTTTGTTGTAAAGTTACATGAATACAAAGTTGATTATGGTGACTAAGATGATTGGCTGTGATTGCTCTATGCTTGGTATGTCCCTTTGATGACTATCAATGTTGTAGCTCTGTGGTGCATTGGACTGTGCGGTGACCTGTTGAACAGAAAGTCAGAGGTTCAAATCCAACCTGAGGTGATGTGTAATGTTGTGTGTGTTTGAGCTTTATGTCATATGTGATCTTTGGGTTGTGGTTAATGCTGTGCAATGCTTGGCCCTGGAATAGCTGCTTGCAGCTCTATTTTGTAATTAAAACTGATAGTTGCAAGGATTCATACTTGTTAAATCTGCCACAGCAGTGTCTGTTATTTATTTCTTTTAAATCCCCCAGTAACAATTGATTATGACTGGCCCATTCTGAACAGCGCTGCCAAAAGTAACAGGTGCCACGTGACAGCACCGTCTATGTGCTGCTTCAGCTGTGGTCTGGACCTATGCTCATTTGGTTAAAAAGAACCAGCTCATAAGAGTAATTTGTTCGTCAATCTGACTCTACTGGTCACGTTTCTTGCTGCACACCCAACTGAATAGCACGCCTCGAAACACTGTCACAGTGTGTTAGTATGGTGTTTCGTCTGCACCAGCAGAAGAATACAGTATGTTTTTGAACCGTTAACGGAACCGACAGTCATGAAAATCATCCAGTATTTTATTTATTTTTTTATCTGAGTGATTCTGAATAAGAAGCATACAGCACACAGAGAAGTATGCAAAAAAATATTCAAAGAACTCCTTTATTCTCCATAAAGGAGAGAATGTTTTTCCAAAAATAAATAAATGCATTTAATTTATTAAATGATTTAAGCAACATATTTAACGATTTTCTATAATTCAAGCACTTTTTAAGCACCTCTTGGTAAAAATTGCTATTTTCAATGGTTTTCCAGGACTTAAATTTGTAAAAGACAAATTCAAGTACTTCAAGCACCTTGTACGAACCCTGAATGAATTCGAGAATACAACATTTGATTAAGAGTTGAAAATGTAAAATAAATAGTTGAAACTATTTTAGACAACATTTTCTAATTGTACTATAATTACTGTGCATTCAGATTTTATATTTGTACTATTAAAGATTCTAACTAGTAAATAAAAAAAGTTGAACAAAGTTGTAAAATGTGACCAGTTACAGCAACTAAACATACACTTTCTCTTATGAAAATATATTCCACTGCTCAGAGCATTGTATTAATGTGTACAGTAAGCTGTACATATGTTTGTAAATGCAACAGATATGGTACACACAATCACACATATACTAGTACTCACTGCACAGACAGGGCAGGCAGCAGTACCGGAGACACTCCTCCAGGTGACCCCCCTTCCCCGGATCCCGACCCGCTGCTGTGGGAACCGCAGGAAGCTGCCGTCTCCAGAGTTGCCGTGAATTTCTTACTGGAGGCACGTGTAACAGAGCTTCCGAGCCGGCTCCGTCTCCGTGTGGAGAAGCCCATGCTGAGATCCTCCTCCACACAGCAGCTGTACAGCTCCACCCGCAGGTCGAAGCCTGGAGGTACATCAGTGCTATGAAGGAGAGAGAGAGAGAAGACATGAGAGGAAACTAGAGATTTAGGATTTCTTTTAATGTTTCAATATACAAATTTGAAATAAATAACATATGCCTATATGAAGAATTAAAACATTTAAAGGGCTCATATCATAAACAAATTTAGAAGACAAATTTTCCTACATCTTTTGAAATATAAGACATTCTCAATCACTATTCACTTTCATTGTATGGAAAAAAGGATGCAATGAAAGTGAATGGTGATTGAGACAACCGCCTTACATTTCTTTTTGTGTTCTACAGACGAAAGTCATTATAAAAAATCAAACAAACAAAAGTCAGTTGTGTCAGGTTTTGGGAAAAAGGGACAGAAAACGAAGAATATCTCACAATATCACTGTGTCATCGAAACAGATGTCTGTGAGTGTTCTGTCCACAATTACGAGATCGGTGTCATGTATCTCTATCCCAACCTGCAGCAAGCAGAACACAGCACACTGGTGCAGCTCTAAACAGAGAATGAGAGAATTAGCCAACATCTGACAAAAAAAAATTACTGACTTGGTGCGAGTAATAACTTGTCAGACTCACCCCCTTTGTTTTTGAAGTACTCAGAGTCTTTCCACATAAGAGGAATGCGGATATCTAAGGATATTAAGTTGCACAAAACATTTTAAATTCAAATACGAATATCAAATACACAAAAAATAGTAAGTTAGTTAGTCAGTCTGTGTTTGTAACCCCAAAATGTGTGTGTGTGTGTGTGTGTGTAACCCCACCTGAAATGGCTACTTTTCCTGTGCAAGGTAATCTCTCATCAAAAGCCCCGCCATCAAATGACCTTAAACAAACAAACAAATCAATCAAAATCTATCTATTCATCCATCCATCCATCCATCCATCCATCCAAGCCATCATCCATCAAGCCATCTAATCAAATTCCATCCATCCATCAATCCATCAAATCAAATCACCATCTACTTTCCCATCCATCAATCCATCTAATCAAAACACTATCTACTTTTCCATCCATCCAAATCAACTGACCAACCAAATCATTATCATCCTCAATCCATCCATCCACCAAATTAACAACGAACCAAATTACCCCCCATCCATCCATTCATCCATCCATCCAAATCGACTAACCAAATCCAATCCATTAACCAACCAACCAAATGACCATCCATCATATCACTATCTATCCATCCAAATCAACTAACCAACCAAATCATTATCCATCCATCAGTCCATCCATCCATCAGTCCATTCATCCATCCATCCAGCCATCCATCCAATCAAATCACTATCCATCCATCCAAATCTACTAACCAACCAAATCATTATCCACCCATCCAATAAACCAGCCGATACAATTGCCATTCTTCCATCCATCCATCCAAATCTACTGACCAGCCAAATCATTATCCACCCATCCAATTAACTAATCAACCAATCAAATTACTATCCATCCATCCATCTCTACATCACTTGATCTGTATATTCACCCCTCTAACCCTCTATATATCTGTTAGTCACTCTCAAACCACTCATTCATCTCTCTCCATTACCTGCGTCCAGCTTTCTGCATGGCCTGGGCTTCCTTCATGCGTTGCAGCTGACTCATGAGTGCCATTATGCGACTGTTAGAGGTAAGGAGGGTCTTGGAGGCCTCCAGAGCCTGATCTCTCTGAGAACAAGCAGCTAACAGCTTACAAGCCCCTTCTCTGATCCTGACCTCCCTTTCAATCTGTTCCTGGACCTTACAGTCCTGCAGAGACAAAGAGAGGTTCAACCAAAGTAGTTCTAATATATCTGGACAAAGCTATCCGATAGCCTTCCCATTTAGTGCTCGGCTGGGTCATGGGCAGCATCCTTCATGCAGCCCGTGAGTACACAACCTGAATGCTGCAGTCTTTACTTACCCTGGGACTGAGATTATCATACTGCATAACATTTCAATTTGTGGTCCACAAAAAAAGTCATGTGTGCTTGGAACAACATATGGGTGAGTAAATAATGACAGAATATTAATTTCTGGATGAACTATCCTTTGAATGCACAAGGCCTGACATCGAATGGCACTGTCCCACTTTCACCTGAATGTGGACAGGTTGGCTCTTATTCAAAATGGACTTACTTTCTTTCGCCACCTAACAAACAACAGGCTCCTCAGATTAGACTAGTCTTTATCCCCACCAAAGCACTAGAGAGCCATCTGATTCTGCTTCCAAAAGTGTGGATACTCTTGGCTCAAAAGATGATGCTGTTAGGTTGGAATAACCCAGAAACTGATGTGACCCAAGACATCAAAAAGAAATGAGGCCACAGTCCAAAAACCAGTGTTTAAGAGCAAAGTAGTTTGACCATAGTTTAGTGTCGTTTAAATTGTTTTGGATTAATAGGAACATATTAATCTTTTGTAGCATGTATTTTTTCCCTATGCAATCCACTTATAATATTGATCGAGGTTTCTTTCCATTTTCCATCCTCTTTCTGATCCTTAAAGCGTTAGTTTGAAGTCACGTCACACATGTGACATGAATCCGTGGTAGTTTTATGGCACTGGTATAGGTTACTGTGCAACACTTCATTAATATAGAACCGTCTTTTGAAGCATTTCTTTTCTTGTTTTACTTTTTTATTTAATATTTGAGGATATGATGAAATCTTTTGACTTCATCATTTTATGCACTTATGTTAACAGCCAGATATGTTCTTTGCAATAAACAATAGCTACGACACAGTGCTGATTGGTTTATATTGATTTGTTGCCCCCTTTTGCGGATGTAGGAGACCATGTCGATTTAAAAATCAGATGTCTTGTAGATATACCTGAAATAATGTTTTTAAAATTCAAATACATTTTGACTTTAGGTAATATTTCAGTGAAAAATTCAAATTTAGTTTCTCAGCCCAGTTGACAGTCCTACTACACACACACACACAAACAGCTCTAACAATGAGATCCTTGTTCATTGCCTTTTCACAAGAGAGTGCTGTTAAAATCTTACAGAATAAGTCATGAAATGCAAATGCATGTCTTGTTTCTCATGTGCCATGTATCCAGCAGTATGTATAAAGTTCAAATGAGGTAAAAAGATTTGTATGGATTTTTTGCTTTAGCTCTAGAAGCCATCATGAAGTGTTTTTCTCAAAGTAGGCCAGTAAATTGGTCACATGCCGAGCTGACTTGAATTAACTCCCTCAATGCAGAACACATTGCACAAAAGTGAACTTTGTTTCATGCATTTCAATCAACAGTCAATTTTGATGGTTAATAATATTGTAAAATGTACTTTCTTAGTGCATTTTTTCTAGTATAACTGAGAATTTAACTACCAGTATGCACAAAAATGCCTCATTTGATCACCTTCAAAACATACTTATCTTACCATGGTTAAGAAGAGATTATGACACTTACTAGTGCATTGTTGGTTTCACAAATTATGTTTTAAAAATGCATAGAAAGCTCTATCCACAACTTTAGAAAGTCACAGTCTATGGCATGTGCCAAATGCAAATCATGTTTCAAAGGTGGACCAGCCAAAAATCTTACCAGTTTAAGCCTCTTTAGTACAAGACCACTTCAGTCCAAAGGTCAAGCTCAAAGGGCTTAAATATAATAACGTATTGTTTTTTTATGCATAGGCAGTCACAAGTTTGTTTTAAGTGCCTAAAGAATGTTTCCAGCACTCTGAATGGCCACTGTTACAAACTTAAAACAGTATAGTTTTGCAATATATTTTGATAAAGGGGAGACCAGGGGCAATTGTCACACAATTGTGTTCAAGATGTCTTCTGACTTATTATATTTTTTTAGGAACTTTATTTCATTAAAGTATCCGGTTGAAGAATTTATTTTACTACAAAAGATTTAACTAATTTCAAATCATTATAATGCCAACTTTTGCTTTAAACTAGTGCTGTCAGCTGATTAAAATGTTTAATCGTGATTAATTGCATAATTCTTGTTGTTAATCAAAAAATTTTAGAGAAATTTGACATTATATTTTCTTGTCAAAATTCAATTATTTCTATCTTAGGAAAGCAAACAAAACAGTATGTAGCAAAATAATGCTTTATTAACATTTTCCAAACAAAGCCTTCCACAGTATAAAGATAGAAATGCACTAAAATAGCACCAATTCAAGTGACATTAAACATTTCTCAAAGTCTAAGTGGGAGTTTGACTGATTTAAATTACTAGTCCCCACATAGTTTGCACAGGCCTATTCATTGCAATGGGCCTTAAATCTCTTAAACTCTCATCCTCCAGAATATGAATCTACTCTGTAACAGCAATGATCGCATCAGAGCATCAACACCAGCGTCGAGCACTGCTTTCAACTCACCAAGAAAAGCGCTTGCAAACAAACACGTCTCGCTTCTGTGGTAATTAAAATGCACCTTACATAGGCTGAAAAATACTTGATTTCTATCACAAGTCCCATCTGGGCTTGTTTTGTACATCAAATAGCATTAAGAGTTCCTTTCTCCATTTTATCACAGAAGTGTGGTTGTGTGTGTGTATGTGCAGAGATTCTTTTATTTACTTAGATATCCTCCGAGGCTCTATTACAGGAGAGAGTGTAACAGTCAACAAGCGTGTTATGACAATGTGCTGTTTTATGCCAAGCTTGTAGGCTCTACTTGGTAGAAGGCCTCTGGCGCTGTGGCATGTGCTTCAGTGTAATGACTCCGGGCAGAAACATTACAAAGCCCTTCTGCCATTCACACCAGTGTTTATGCTGTATTAACGGTCAGTGCGTTAATCTTGATTAAGAAAAATTAAATCGTATGCATTAACATGTTAATTCTGACAGCCCTACTTTAAACACAATTTATTCTTGACAGCTTAAAATGCACGTCTGATTCACTGTGTTTTCAGAGGTTAAGTGGCACTCTGCCGCTCACACGCACAAGTGAGCGCTTCTCGCAGAATAATCACATGTAACGAGTTTTTACTCATCTCAGTCTGTCGTCTGGAAACAGTTTGCAAGTATAGTGTTGTATATTTAAAGCTGAATGCTGCAAATGATCCCGACCATCTCAGGAGCTATTCGAGTTTAGTTCGCTTTATTTCCACAGAACAGTTCATGTTTTACAAGTACTGTGAACACAACTCTCAGGTTCACTGTATTCTGACATTGTAATTCCAGTAATTCCAGGTATTTGTGGTTGTATACGTTAACGTATAAAGCAGAAGGCATGCAGCGACATGCAGGACTACAGGTGAATTTTCACGTGCAGTCATATTAGTTTAGTACAGCCTCAGAAATGGTGCTTGAACAAGAAGCTTCTCTTCTTGTTTACTCTTTAGCCTTTATGCATGTTGCAAATTTACTATTATAAAAATAATAGTATAATGGTACTATTATGTGTTATATATGCTCATTTGTTCTATTTATGTTAATTTCTATATATATATAGTTGTATTTTGGCATTCACCAGCCAATGTTAATTTCATTATTACACAGCTACTAACCAAAAACAAATACACGGACATAAAATATTGATTACACTATTATGTGAGAAGAAATAAATCGCTGAAGAGTTGAAATCCACCTCCAGTTTGCGTCAAGTTCTGTTGGTGTTTGATTGCTCATTATCATGCTCATTAAAATACTATTTCCCAAATAAATTAATAAATGCACATGAAACATTGATTTGAGTTGAAATATGCATCATGATGGCACCGTGGATGGCCGCCTCGGTGTGGAGCGCTTCTAATGTTTTGTTATTTTTGTTTGTTGGTCCTGTGTTTAATAATCTTTTTTCAGTCAGTTTTACCAGAGACGAACTGCTGAACATTCGACAGCATACACCAGTCAATCTTTTCCCAGATTTTGAATATTCGGATGTTTTGATTTACATTTTAGTCAGCGGCACTGCTGTGTTGTTTAAACATGCTATGAGACGCAGACGAGGGAGACGAGCAGGCGCGCTGGTCAAACTCCGTCGGCGGGGCTTTCAAACAACGCTGCCGAGCATTCATCTAGCAAATCTCCGCTCTCTCCCTAACAAAACGGATGAACTACATCTCCTCACCCGCACAAACAAGGACTTTTCAAACTCTGCTGCCTTGTGCTTCACAGAAACATGGCTGAGTGAAGCCATTCCGGACAGCGAGTTACATCTGCCGGGCTTCCAGCTGTTCAGAGCAGATTGCATCGCGGAGTTAACGGGGAAAACGAGAGGCAGTGGAACATGCTTTTACATCAATGAAAGTTGGTGTACAGATGTAACAACGGTAAAGAAGATGTGCTGTCCTAAGCAAGCGCTCTTTATTAACTGTAAGCCTTTCTACTCGCCGCGGGAGTTTTCCTCGTTTAGTTTTGGTGAGTGTGTATATCGTGCCAAACGCGTGTTTGAATGCCGCGCTGCAACAGCTGGCTGATCAGATCACAGACACGGAACAACAATACCCGGACTCAGTTATTATTATTCTTGGGGATTTTAATAAAGCAACCTCACACGTGAACTGCCCAAATACAAACAGCACATTACATGCCCAACCACAGACAGAAATATACTGGATCATTGCTACACAACAATAAAGGATGCATATCGCTCTGTTCCTAGAACAGCTTTGGGACTATCTGATCACTGTCTGGTTCATCTTCTTCCAACCTACAGGCAGAAATTAAAATCAACCAAGCCAGTAGTAAGGACTGTAAAGAGATGGACCAATGAAACAGAACGGGAACTACAAGCCTGCTTCGATTGCACGGATTGGAGTGTTTTTGAGGCTGCAGCCACTGACCTGGACGAGCTCACAGATACTGTTACATCATATACCAGTTTCTGTGAGGATATGATCATTCCTACTAAGACTTATTTAAAGTTCAACAATGACAAACCATGGTTTACAGCAGAGCTCTGGCAGCTTCATCAGGCCAAAGAGGATGCTTGCAGGGGTGGGGATAAAGTCTTGTACAATCAGGCCAGGAACACTGAATAAGGGAATCAGAGTGGCTAAAAGAAGATACTCTGAGAAGCAGAAAAACAAGTTTTCAGCTAACGACCCTGCATCAGTGTGGAATGGCATGAAACAACTTACGAATTACATGACTCCTGCCCCTAACCCTCTGGTGCACCAACAACTGGCTCACGACCTGAATGTGTTCTACTGCAGATTTGAAAGGCCCAATCTCACACTCCACACCCACTCTGACCTTCACTTCACACAAACACCAACACCTCCTGCAACCCCCCTCCTCCCCCCTCCTGCTACTCAACCTGCACTTAAGATCTGTGAAGATGATGTGAGCTGCGTCTTTCAACAACAAAGGATAAGGAAAGCACAGGGCCCAGATGGCGTTTCACCTGCATGTCTTAGATCCTGTGCTAACCAGCTGGCCCCCATCTTCACACAGATCTTCAATAGATCACTGGAGCAGTGTGAAGTCCCATGCTGCTACAAACGTTCCACTATCATCCCCATCCCAAAGTAACCAAAAATCACAGGACTTAATGACTACAGACTTGTTGCCCTGACGTCTGTGGTCATGAAATCATTTGAGAGACTGGTGTTGGCCCACCTGAAGAACATCACTGGACCCTTTCTAGATCCCCTTCAATTTGCTTAGAGCAAACAGGTCTGTGGATGAAGCAGTCAACATGGGATTGCATCATATCCTGCAACATCTGGACAGACCAGGGACATATGCAAGGATCCTTTTTGTGGACTTCTGTTCGGCTTTCAACACCATCATCCCAACTATACTCCAGAATAAATTACACCAACTCTCTGTTCCCATGTCTATCTGTCAGTGGATTACCAGCTTTCTGACAGACAGGCAGCAGCTTGTGAGACAGGGGAAACTCACTTCTAGCACCTGTACAATCAGCACTGGTGCCCCCCAGGGATGTGTGCTCTCCCCACTAATCTTCTCCCTCTACACCAAAGACTGCATCGCCAAGGACCCCTCTGCAAAGCTCCTGAAGTTTGCAGATGACACCACTGTCATCGGCCTCATCTGAGATGACGATGAGTCTGCATACAGAAGGGAGGTTAAACAGCTGGCTGTGTGGTGCAGTCAAAACAACCTTGAGCTGAACACGCTCAAAACGGTGGAGATGATTGTGGACTTTAGGAGGAACACCCCAATACTGCCCCCCCTCTCCATTCTAAACAGCACTGTGGCCGCAGTGGAGTCAATCAGGTTCCTGGGCACTACCATCTCACAGGACCTGAAGTGGGAGACCCACATTGACTCCATTGTGAAAAAGGCCCAGCAGAGGTTGTACTTCCTTCGCCAGTTGAGGAAATTCAACCTACCACAGGCGCTGCTGATACAGTTCTACTCAGCAGTCATTGAGACTGTCCTCTGCACTTCAATAACTGTCTGGTTTGGTTCAGCTACAAAATCAGACATCAGAAGACTACAAAGGATAGTTCGGACTGCTGAGAGGATTATTGGTTGCCCCCTGCCCCCCCCTTCAAGATCTATACACTTCCAGAGTGAGGAAGAAATCTGGAAAAATCATTCTGGACCCCACTCACCCTGCCCACTTCCTTTTTGAACTGTTGCCTTCTGGCCGACGCTTCAGAGCTCTGAGCACCAGAACCGTCAGGCACAGAAACAGTTTTTCCCCTCAGGCTATCCATCTCATGAACAGTTAAATTGCCCCATTGAGCAATAACTATGTGCAATACACAGTTTAGTCTTTCTTATATTAATCCAACACATCCAACCTCTTCTGCCATTACATTCCTCTGAAAAAAAAAAAAAAAAAAACATTTGCACTGTACATAACAGATTGTATTAGATTTGCACTACCCATGTGTATGTGTGTATGTGTGTGTCTGTACGTATGTGTATAATTATTTTTTATTTTTTATTATTATCTATGTCTTGCTGCTGTTTTTGTATTGTTGTACACCGGAAGCTCCTGTCACCAAGACAAATTCCTTGTATGTGTAAGCATACTTGGCAATAAAGCTCATTCCCATAATTTTATTAGCTTACTTGTAGAGATCGCACAGTAATCCGAGAAGCAGGAAAGATGGCTTACAATACCCAGATGAGTGGTCTGATATGTGGATGTTACCCTGAGATATCACACCGCTAGATGGCGTCATTCACCAATCAGAATTGAGTATTCCAGAGAGCCTTGTAATATATATATATATATATCACACAGTATATATACAGTTGAAGTCAGAAGTTTACATACACTTTGGTTGAAGTCATTAAAACTAATTTTTTTAACCACTCCTCAGATTTAATATTAGCAAACTATAGTTTTGGCAAGTCTTTTAGGACATCTACTTTGTGCATGACACAAGTAATTTTTCCAACAAATGATTATCACAATTCCAATGGGTCAGAAGTTTACATACACGAAGTTAACTGTGCCTTTAAGCAGCTTGGAAAATTCCAGAAAATGATGTCAAGCCTTTAGACAATTAGCTTCTGATAGGAGGTGTACTGAATTGGAGGTGTACCTGTGGATGTATTTTAAGGGCTACCTTCAAACTCAGTGCCTTTTTGTGTGACATCATGGGAAAGTCAAAAGAAATCAGCCAAGACCTCAGAAAAAAAAAAATTGTGGACCTCCACAAGTATGGTTCATCTTTGGGAGCAATTTCCAAGCACTTGAAGGTACCACGTTCATCTGTACAAACGATAGTACGCAAGTATAAACACCATGGGACCACGCAGCCATCATACCGCTCAGGAAGGAGACGCATTCTGTCTCCTAGAGATGAATGTAGTTTGGTGTGAAAAGTGCAAATTAATCCCAGAACAACAGCAAAGGACCTTGTGAAGATGCTAGAGGAAACAGGTAGACAAGTATCTATATCCACAGTAAAACGAGTCCTATATCGATATAACCTGAAAGGCTGCTCATCAAGGAAGAAGCCACTGCTCCAGAACTGCCATAAAAAAGCCAGACTACAGTTTGCAAGTGCACATGGGAACAAAGATCTTACTTTTTGGAGAAATGTCCCCTGGTCTGATGAAACAAAAATTTTACTGTTTGGCCATACTGACCATTATGTTTGGAGGAAAAATGGTGAGGCTTGCAAGCTGAAGAACACCATCCCAACCGTGAAGCATGGGGGTGGCAGCATCAGGTTGTGGAGGTGCTTTGCTGCAGGAGGGACTGGTGCACTTCACAAAATAGATGGCATCATGAGGAAGGAAAATTATGTGGATATATTGAAGCAACATCAAGACATCAGCCAGGAAGTTCGCAAATGGGTCTTCCAAATGGACAATGACCCCAAGCATACCTCCAAAGTTGTGGCAAAATAGCTTAAGGACAACAAAGTCAAGGTATTGGAGTGGCCATCACAAAGCCCTGACCTCAATCCGATAGAAAATTTGTGGGCAGAACTGAAAAGCATGTACGTTTCACCCATGTTAAACGATTTAAAGGCAATGCTACCAAATACTAACAAAGTGTATGTAAACTTCTAACCCACTGGGAATTTGATGAGAGAAATAAAAGCTGAAATAAATCATTCTCTCTACTATTATTCTGACATTTCACATTCTTACAATAAAGTAGTGATCCTAACTGACCTATGACAGGGAATGTTTTGTATGATTAAATGTCAGGAATTGTGAAAAACTGAGTTTAAATATATTTGGCTAAGGTGTATGTAAACATCAACTGTGTGTGTATATATATATATAATTATATGTATATGTATGTTTTTAGTTATGAGGAAAAATTTTATAAATGCAAATATACTTGCCCAAGTTTAACCTACATCTTTAGATAAAACCTCTTCAGGAAGTAAGAGGATGGACAGTACTACTGTATGATTTCCAAAAGAACTTAAGGCAGGAAAAAGAGGAAGGTGGTTTTGTAGGGTCACTCCTTAACTCTATAACACCAAAATTAGTGGAGGAAATTGAGCGGAAATTGATATGCAGAGCATGATGATGATGATTATCCAGTATCAAGTGGATCTATGGGACAAGATGTCTTCAATTGCACTCAAGTAACAGCAGGTGAATCTTATGAAAAACATGTCCAAAAAAAAAAAAGAAAAAGAAAGAAACTGTATTTTGCTTAATGAAAATTATGCCTTTTTTTAGGATTATTAAGACTGTTTTCAGTGTTAAAGACATTAGTTAAAAAATGTCCCTGCAGGGGGGTGTTAATTTTGATTATTCTTAAAGGTCATCTATTCAATTATTCAATTAAGTCTGTACAACCAATACCACCACAATATATCCATTTTTGTTTGTTCCATTTCATTAATAAGAATTTGGAGAGGTGTTCTTAATTGTTATTAAATTAATGCCATGTAAAAAAAAAAAAAAAATCTTTACTCAAAAGTCATAATTTCTTATTTTAATTTCTTTTGATTTTGGGGTGAAATATGACCTGGACACCTTCTTGACGGCTTACATGAGATTCACCCTAATGTGCGACATGTAGGTGCACCACTAATCATAAATTATGATCGTCTCTTGTCACAAACAGACAAACACACTCTCAGACATATGCAAAAACAGAGGAGGGTTGTGAAAATGTTCAGGTCACTTTCTATTTTCGCATTCATTCTGTGTTTATGGTAGTCAGATAGTTAGGCAGTAAAATAGCTCTGTAATCTGTTTACATCCTGTAAACTGTGCTGTAAGGTGCCGCAGTTACATAAGAGCTGAAAAGAGGGTGATCTATGAGTATGTTTTAAGATTAACACAATTACCTGCATCTGCATGATAATAATAAGGAATTTGAGGGTTTATCCATCAGGTTGAGATAAAAAGATCTAATGCATCTTGGAATTTACAAAGGTAAATCTCAATTTACTTTGGCCTCAAATCCAAACTGCAGTTGAATGTGTGCCAAAAGAACTGTCATAAGAGATTAGACGCCATGTAGACATGTCAAGGGCTGATTTGGACTGCGAACTGATAACAAGTGCTTAAGGTTCAAAAGTACATCAGATATCAAGTAAGATATTTATGCATCGCAATGCGATGGTAATGTGATCCTAAGCCAGAATATTTCCATTCATGTATGACTGAGCTCTGCACCAAGAGATCACATACACACACACAATGTATAAATTTCTTGTTATGACTTGTGAGTGGCGTTTCACATTGACTTTTTTGTTCCCTGACTAATAGTCTGCCATATCATGCTGGTTCTTGCTGCTCAGTCTATCATTCTTTAGACAGTGAGCATTGTGTGAAGCCTTGCGATGCCCTCTGGGCCACTTCTACAGTATGTCTGAGAAAAAAGGATGCCCTATAGTTCTTTATCTGGTTCTAATAAGCAAATTGGCTAATCTCATTGCTGCCTAATGACACCATGCAAAAGAATCCTAATCCCACCCAGACAAATTGCAGTAATCAAACTGTCGGACACTAATTGATGCAACAATGCTGAGCATATCCTTAATAATAGTTAAGTAGTTAATAGTTAAGGCCACAGAAGAATGTGTTGAATTAAGTGTTTGGGGACAAATTCACCTGTTAGGTGTTAAGTTTAGAAAGTAGGGTAACCCACAAGAACATTGAATTGCTCAGTGGTCGCCCTTTCATAGCTCAGATTTAATTGACTTCTCAGTTGTTTCATTCAAGTAACAACTTTGTTTCAGACGTTTCTTGAAAGAAATAAAAATGGACAGAAGTGAGAAGATAGTTAATATACAGTGAAAGTATAGAGCTATAAAAGTAACATGGATAGCATGGGACATACTTTTGGTCTGGAAGAATGTGATGAGAAATATTTCACAGAAAAGAGTTCATATTAAAAGAATATTCTGTATTCAATACAAGTTAAGCTCAATTGACAGCATTTGTGGCATAATGTTGATTACAGCAAACAATAATTTTGACACATCCCTCGACTCCTATCCCTTGTTTATTTGGATTTCTCCCATAGACCTGGTAGAAGACCCAAAGGCTTCCTGTCCTTTATTTCCTCCAAGAACACCCAAGGGCCCCCAGCAGCTTCACGAGTGTAACGGTGTTCACCAGAACCGGCCGGCTCCAGCTCCATTCCTGCTTAGTCTCAGACTCCACTGCTACGTGACTGAGTGATGATGACTAAATGCAGCTGGTGCCAGCCAGATATCACTTCAGTCTATTACGATGGACCTCAGAGGATGAACTGATGCCAACTCCAACACTTACTTAAAGAATTTTAAAACATGACTTGCACTGCACATAAATAACTATTATTGGCATTATATTCATGCTGTTTAGCCAGAGGGAAACTGGCCCCCACAGTGAGCCTGGTTTCTCCCAAGATTATTTTTCTCCATTAACCAACATCTTATGGAGTTTTGTAATCCTTGCCACACTCGCCTTCGGCTTGCTCACTGTGTTTCTAAATACAGTTATTATTGAATTACTTATTTTTATACACACTTCATAATCGTATTCAATCAGACTACACAATGATGACTCTAAGACTTTATAGATATTACAGTTTCATTGTCTGTTAAAGCATGATTTTCTGTAAAGCTGCTTTGAAACGATGTATGTTGTGAAAAGTGCTATACAGATAAAAATGACGACTTGAAATCGAGGTTACAGTAGAAGTGAATGGGGCCAATTTTTGGAGGGGTTAAAGGCAGAGATGTGAAGCTTACAATTTTATAAAAGCACTTACATTAATTATTCTGATAAACTCTTATTTGAGCTTTAAAATTGTTTTTATGCCACAAATGCTGTCGATTGAGCTTAACTCGATTTGAACCCGCAATATTCCTTTATAACCTCTAAATATTCCTTTATAACCTCTAAAGGATAGATACTTCCATGAAACAATCCACGAACTCTCCAGAGCTACCTATGGGCAATACAATTTCACTTTGGGTTTTCAATAATGTTGTGATGAGTTTGAAACTTGCAGTGATGGTTCTTCTGTGGATGTACAGGTGTGGTGCTCACCTGTGCGGAATCCTCCAGCACGCTCAGCCGGAATCGTCCTCTCTTCACCTCCATCTCCATTGCAGATCCACGAGCCACTGTGGCTCTGGAAGTTTGGTTTCTGCAGAACATTATTTTTGATGTATTATGTTGAATATCCGCTTAAAATAATCGACCGAGTGCACTTCGAAATGCTAAGTGGAAATGCGGTATTAATAATTCCGCCCTAAATGTTTAAATTTATATGTTAAAGGCCCCATCAGTAAAAAAAAAAAGAAAGTCAAATCCAGTTGGAAATGTAGCTGCAACGATGGAAAGACAGGGTGTTTTCTCATTGTGTGATGTGGGTGGCGCTTGAAGTTTTCAACACACACCAAAACAGCGCCACCATTGCTGTGATTTATTAAAATGAACACTAGGAAGAACAGTTGCTAATGTTTTTTAATGCTATTTAGTGCACACTTTCTCCAGGGGGTGTTTGACGGCTAAGTCAATCTATTCCTCCGTTCAACCGCGTTCATATTTCAGGACCTTTTTTTCCTCACTGGAGAAATCTGTACGTTAGAAGTATAATCGTTTAAATGTGATAATTCCAGGTATTTCTACCTGAGGTACAAATGGAAATCTGCAGACAGTTTATATTAAATTACTTTTTAAAATGCCATATCCAGTAATCGCAGTCGACTGTGATTGGTCTATTCTTAAAAACTGTTCCAGCGCAGAGAAAAGTAACAAGAAACACGTGATAACGCTTCCACGCGGCCTTATGATTAAACCCCGCCAATTTCAGATAGCTGCTTCATAGTAAATGCCAATCTACTCAGTAATTCTACTTTAACGGAATGTAATAACTTTTTAATTCCTACAAAACTTACCCAGACTTTTAAGAAATGTTCCGGGTTTAATACAAAGTTAAGCTCATTTTACAGCATTATGACAGTATTTGTGGCATAATGTTGATTAACACAAAAATAATTTCGAGGTTACAGTGAGGCACTTATAATGGAAGTGAATGGGGCCAAGTTTTTGAGCGTTTAAAGGCAGAAATGTTATTTTATAAAAGCACTTACATTAATTCTTCACTTAAAACTAGTTTATTATGAGCTGTAAAGATGTTTAAATTGTCATTTTTGGCATTATCATCATGGCAACAAAGTTGTAAAATTGGATACAACTTATAAAATGCAGAAAAAGTTAGTTAGCAATTTGATCACAGTAAAATTATGTTAACCTAGGTATTGTTTATGTCATGTGACTTTACTTTTGAAACGGTATGTATTTTAATGTTTACCGCTTGGCCCCATTCACTTCCATTGTAAACGTCTCACTGTGACCATGATTTTTGCTTTTTTTTTTTAAAAGAGGAGGGATAGGTCAAAATAAATTTTGTGGTAATCAACATTATGTCACAAATGCTGTCGATTGATCTTATTTTATATTTAAACTGGAATATTCCTTTAAGTTTACCATTTTATATATTAGATTTGCAGTAATAAAAGTACAATATTAAATTCAATATTTACAACATAATGCAGCATTTTATTCACATATTTACAAATACATAGGTAAAAACATTTGCTTGTGAACATTTGTGAACAAATATGAAAGCATAACACTGAATAAAAGGTTAAGCTTGGTGGCAAAACGCATCCATGATAAAATGCTGTCAAAATGGCAGAAACAAGCTAAAACGTAATGCGCATAGACAGCATGGTACAGAGTTTATTATAATGTCGGTTTGTTTTAAAACTGCTTTTTAAAGTTTATAAAGTTGAAAAATATTATTATAGTTTAAAATTTGGAAAAGAATGAAAAGCAATATTATAGCATTATATATAATAAAAAAGCAATAATAAAGGAACTGATCAAATACAATATTTCCAGAGATGAAAGCTTGGTGCTGATTCGTGACCGAGTAAAAAAAACTGTACAATTCACAGTTATGCTGAGATCAAACATGAATCTTTTTACAACCTGACATTGGGTGCAGTGCAACTGCATCAGAAATATATTTGGAGCAATGCTTTACCACAATTTGAATACTTTGAAAATAAAATTATTTATCCTTAAAAATTAAAATGTCTGTTAGACCCTATTAATGTTTTGACAGTGCTTAAACCAAGAGCAAGTCTGATCCTTGACATGAGGTGTCAAGGCATTTTTGCTGTATCTCTTCGGTTGTGGTCCTTCTGATAGTTCAAGTCAACAGACAATATTTTACAACATTTTTGGTTGGTTGTGTCTGGGTCCTTCTTTCAACCTCTGGCCTCAATCCTTGTCTTCTAGTTCATCAACCTCAGTAAAGATATCACTGAAAAAGTACTTTGTGACACTGGTAGGTTCTTCCTCTGAGTTCTGCTGAAAGATACAGGGAAAATGAGAAAGATAATTATAAATATTTGACACTAGATTAACCTTCCAAAACTCCCGCCAAAATGTCTAGTTTTATCAAATCTAGCTATTTAGTAACAAAGTTACAAAGCTTTCAGGTGACCATAAAGGCATTTACAAACTGAAATATTTGACTACAGATCAACCGTACCTCATTGGCAGATGCAATGGACGAAGTAGGAGTTGGTGAGGGTCGTTTTACTCCAGGGTTTGTTGCTGCTGCAAGAGGGCTGGTCGCTATCCGTTTCCTCCCGGGGCATGCAGTGTTGACTCTTGGTTTCTGGGGGCCTGGCTTGGCCACTCGTGGAGCTGCTGGGGGCCCTTGGGTGTTCTTGGAGGAAATAAAGGACAGGAAGCCTTTGGGTCTTCTACCAGGTCTAGGGAAAAATCCAAATAAACAAATTACATAAAAATGTACTGTAATATTATGCCAGACTGTTCTAAAATATCAAGGGCATATCATTTAGGCCACGGCTACACTAATATGTTTTCATTTGAAAATGCATTATGCTATGTTTTGGCCTTCCCTCCAGACTGAGACAGCGTTTTTGTCCAGCAAAAAGCTTTTTGAAAGCACTCTCCCAAGTGGATAAATTGAAAACGGTTTCTTCACGTTGCAGCGTGGACTGGGCAAAATGGAGATATTCGAAAACGATGACGTATTTGATGTCATGTGATGCAGTCATGTGTTCCATTCAACCCAAAACAATCAAGATGGCGGCCCATGTTGTAATGTCGTTGTTGTGCCTGCTTATCCAATTCGATAGCATTGCTAAAGATAAATATTACTTTGTACAGCCTTCACATTGCATTCCTTCAAAGAGGACAATTGCATTTCAGACCATACATGGAAATGACACAGGGACACACTTCTTACCATTTTTTTCCTGCATGCGCATTAAGGGCATTTAAGAATTTTCAGATGGTTCAGTGTGGACGAGCAACTTTTGAAAAACTTTTGAAAATGGCAGTGTAGACAGAGAGCATTTATCAAACGAAAAATCTGTTTCTAATGTGGACGTTGCCTTAATCAAAACTGGGTCACTTTAAAATCAAAACATAGTCCAGTTGTCAGTGTCAACCATTTTTCAATATTAACTGTTTCAAAGTCTTCAAATATTCAAGTCTAGGAGAATTTAATTTATACCCACCTTGCAAGTGCCTCAGTTGTTGCAACAGGAGTGATTTGTTTGACACTTTGTGAGTCTGTCCCTGACCCACTAGCCTCTATCTCAGCGAATTCAACTGTGACTTTGCCCGGGAGGTCCACCTGTCCCATAATGTGTTGGGAGGAGCCTTCCTGGGCAGACTCTTTAGAGGTATCTTCTTGATTTACAAGCTGAGGTGAATCAATCACATCTGAGGAAGACTCAGGAGGAGTCAGTGTTGGGAGTGCTGGATTATCAATGGATGATGAAAGACCTCTGGCCATCTCTCTGTCTGAGGCGATGGCTGATGTTGTTGAAATGGGAGCTTGTACAGTTTTATCTGGCACTGATATTGTCTCTTGTGGTGAAATGGGAAGTGAGGTAGTCTCTTTTATAGAGAGTTCTGGTGTGTCCTCTTTAGCATGGGCGCCTCGAGCATTTCTTCTTGAAACCGGGTTGGGTTTAACGTGCAGCTTTGCTAAACATGAAGGAAATAGAAACAAAGTGTAAATGAAATGGTTCATTGGTAGAACCCACAATTCTACTCAGCATAGCTGAGACTGGCCACACAAATGGCTGATAATCACATGATTAAGTAGGTGTACAGGTGTTCTAATAAAGTGCTCAGTGAGTGTATCAGATGCGAGTCTTATTCATATTTCTAGAAACTGGAATATTGGCTTAATCTGGTTATAGAAACCAGGTTATTTGGGCATATACATGATGCATAATTAATCGGAATATGACCAAATTCTGGAATTAATATCATAATATTGTTGTGCACGTAAATATAAATTACTGGAAAAGACCTGCAGTAAATATTCCAACTTATTTCTTTTCCCTTACCTCTCCCTGCTTCTCTTCAAAAAAGAAACTAAAAATGAAAGGGTTTACTGATAGAACCCACAATTCAACTCAGCATAGCCTATCATAACTTCAACCATTCTAATAATAATACGTTTTGAAACACACATTTCCATGTACATTACTTTCTGATGAAGTATATTCCAATTAACTTTATTCTAAGAGGTTTCACAGCTATTGGAAAATTCCTGAATATATTTTGATCAGTATATAAATTAATATTGTGTTGTGGTGGATATTCCTAATAAGGTGTTTAAATGACCCAAAGTTCTGATATATGTCTAATTCAGATTTCTAGAAACCGGACTACTGGCAAATAATTGGGCTATTGCAATCAGGTAAGTGCACCTACATGATACATAATTGGAAATATAACCAAATTCTGGAATTAATTTCAGCATATTCATGTGCACGTAAATGACAATTACTGTAAAAGACCTGCAGTAAATATTCCAACATATTTCTCTTCTCTTACCTCTCCAGGATCTCTCAGGTAGTTTTTCTGTCTTCTCCGGATGTTCCTTCTCTTCATCACTCCGCTCTGCCACAGGCCTTTCCAATACTTCCACTAAGACATAAAAAACAGAAAATGGGTTATGGGTACAGTGTAATGGATGAACAGTTGTAACACGACCAATACATTTCTATGGTGACAGATTTATAATGAAATGCTGAAAACCTTCTCACCATGATGTTCTGCCTGGCTTTCTGCTTTGACAATCTAGAGAGAAAACAACCAAATTATTAGTTACACATCAACTTTTCAACCATTTATCAAGCATCTTAGGTGATGAAAGCAAAGACATATGTTTTACCCCATGAGATCTTGAAACTGGTGTCTTGCGTTTCAATTCTCCTGTCTTTGTTGTGTTCCCGTCCCCACCTCCTTTTGTCTCTATTTCCTTTTCCTCTTCCTCGGACACAGGAACTAAAGCATCTGTGATCAGAAGATGATATACTTCCCTGCTCTGTTTCACCATTTCATTAGTGCTGAAATTAAGTGTAGTGGGGGAAAAAGTACATTAATAAAATAGATATTTACATTTTCTGTAGAGAATGTGAGTGATGCTTGCCTGTGCAAAAGCATTGCTTGATACTACGATGCTAAGGTGTTCTGAGTGTTTTTTAAAAGTTACTCTACGGGAGGTCACGTGACGCCTTGCAAGTTTCAGACATGTGAAAGGCGAGCTCTGCGCACTTTGCTAGTTTTAATATTTTTTATGTCATAAACCGGTGAGATTCGATACACCCTGTTCCATAACTGTTCTAGGAAGACAATATGTCAAAGAATTCAAAATCCTCGGGCTCTAGAGACATTAAAAGACACTTATGTGCTCCAGCTGACGCCCCCAAGCAGGCCGCAAGCCCGGGAGCTGATTTGGCTGGAGAAGTGAGGGAAATTCGGCGAGAATTGTTGAACATGTCAGCAATGCTGACGAAGGTCGTTGCTGACTTGGAGGATTTTGCTGTAATACGTCGATCGATCACTGCCATGGAGATGAAATTCACTGAGGTGGTTACAAGAGTGGGGGATGTTGAGAAACAGATCGATTATCTGGAGTCATCGGAGAGGGAATTAGCTGTTAATTCGCTAGCGACTAAGGTGGATTTGGAGCGCGTTTGGGAGAAGTTGGAGGATATGGAAAACCGTAGTTGGCAGAATAATGTCTGTATTGTTGGAATTCCTGAGGCAGAAGAAGGTCGGAATATGGTGAAATTCCTGGACAGGCTCTTTCCGAGTCTGCTCAACAAAATTATGTATTAATAAGTCCCCTTTCTGCTGGTCAGAGTGGATTGGGAGAAGGGATGCACAGATACCACTTTTTCTCTTCCGATCCGATTCCGATAGCGGAAATCTCAGTATCGGCCGATACTGATCCGATACCAGTGTTGTTGTTTTTTTTTTTGCATAATCAGTTTAGAATATCTTTACATTATTGTGTGGAACTAATTGGGTGTACTCTTTAATATGTAAACAAACACAAACCTCTAACTACACATTATTTCAATATAAATATATAGCTTATTAAGAAACAATTTATTGTTAACTAGTATACTGGATAATGTAGCAGCAAAATTAACAGGAATTCCAGCATAAATCATCAGTAGAAAAGAAGCCTTTTTTTTTTTTTTTTTTTTTTGCAAAATGTTTTCAACTTGTATCTGGACTTTAAAGGATTCAGATCTATTTTTTGTTCAATTTAGTTGTAAGATATCAGCTCACTTTTCATTCACACAGTTATTTTTTGGAACCCATTCATCTTAAATATTATTATAATTTGTAAACAAATGATAATAATAATAATAACATATTATAATAGTAATATATAGTAATATATCTCAGTCATGCACCTTTTGTCACGGATCCACCGGTCTCTCTCTCTCTCTTTCTTCCTCACTGCTGTCAGCGCTCACTCTCCCATGAGTTCTGATTACATGCACCTGCATACCATTAGTGGCTAATCAAGGTCTGGATATATACCCCTCTTTCACACACACTCTTTGTCTGTTCACATCGATAGTATCTCTGAGACTCCACACCTTTCTACTATGTCAAACATACCCGTGTCTTCATTATTGCCTGCAAGTATCATAAGACTGTTGAGTTATCTGTTCATCGTGTCTATACCCTGTCTGGATATTACTCACCTGCTGTTTGCCACTCTGCTCAACTTGATTTACTCACAATGTTTACATCACTGTTTCAATCATCTGTTCAATAAACCATGCCACTGAGTTCATATCTCTGCCTCCGTGAGTCTCTCCGTGACACCGTTTAACTTTTAAAACCCTCACGCTTTTATTTTGACATTTTGAACTCTCCAGGAAGTCCTGTATGTGTCTGTTTGTAGGAAAGTTCACAGTAGTTTAATTAGCTTCTTATTCAAATTCTGGTAAAAATGCTCCTCCGGTGCCGTTTTAAATGCATATAAGTGAACCAAACTATTGAGCATCTACCTCTGAGATGTTGTTCGTGAGTAGCGCTCAAATATTGCACACTGCGTGAAGGCTAAAAATAGCCCTCTAGATTGTATAGGCTTGGTTTTAAAGACACACCCACCTGCTGGCAATGCCAATCAGAAGATGGGGACACAACCCATGTTTTTTGGTGGTGTGTTAAGATCCAAGATTTTTGGTTGAGGGTTCAGAGCATTATGTGTGACATATTGGACACTCAATTATCATTTTGCCCCAGACTCTGTATCTTAGGCGATGGGGCGGTCATTAATATAGGGGATAGACATTTAAAAAGTTGGGTCCTAGCTGGAGTTATGATCGGCAGACGGATCATTCTCAGGGGATGGAAGTCGGCAGGAGCACCCTCATTTCAGGAGTGGTGCAAAGAGATGGGTGGGGTGGCGGCATTTGAGGAGGCAAAATATAGAAGGCTGAGAAAATGGGATTTGTTTAACAGGAAGTGGGGTAGATATTTGGCTTTTTTGGAGGGTTCTCGAGCAGGGGTAGTGGAGAGGGATTTGTAGTTTTAAATGTGTATGTGCATTCTTGTTGTTTTTTGAAAGTATACTTTTTTCTAATCATTTATGACCACTGTAGTGCGTGTTTGTGTCGGGTGGGGGGGCTTAATGTATATAATTTGATTCCGTATTTTATGCTGTTTATTTATTTTATGAATGGTATCAATAAAAATTGTTAATAAAAAAAAAAAAGGTTACTATACGGTTGCAAGAGTGTTCAAGGACGGTTGCTTACTGGCCCAAGTCAAAATAGCCCACCCCCAAGACTTTTGATAGGATATTATGGTCCCTAGCTACGACTCGGCTCCCTCCTTCAATGTAAGTCTGTGATTTTTTTAACCCATTATATCATACACCAGGTGAAAACCGTAACTCTAATCATTTAGGAAAGAAATTGCACGATTAAAGGTAGGCTATCATGTCCATATCACAAATGTTGCAGCATGAGTTACGTCAAGTTTAATACTAAGGATTTGGGGTTTGTTCAAATCCCTGTATTATGTATGAGGACATAAAAACCTCTGTAAAGCTTAGACAACATGGCATTTTAAAGTTTGGGAACCATGAAAGGCCTAACAAAATAAACTTCAAATCTGCATTCATTTGGTTTGCAAATTGTCAGCGGGAAAAACAGGGACACTTCCTCACAAAATCTTCCTGTTTATTTTTGAGGCATGTGTTATGTGCTAGAGTCCAGGTGGGCATTCAATTAAAAAGGTAAAACATACCTTTGAGTATCAGTAGGTGTGAGGGGCTCAGTCCCAAAGCCCGCCTCCTTATCTAATGTGGGTGGGATTTCAGTGAGAGAGAGTATAAAGATAGGTTCATCAGGGGTGGGGTCAGCAGATGTGTCCACTGATACACATCCAGGATGTTTTACTGAAATTCTCATAGTGTTTTCCTCCGACATGGCCACAGTGTTTTCTTTGGACTCAATTTCAGAAGCAACTTGCAAAGGAACATCTTTGATTTCCTAAATAAAAGAGACATAATGTATGAGTGATTGATCCTACATGCCATGTTATAGCCTAGATCTTAAGTGTAAAATTAATCTATTTTGAATAAATCAAATTGATATTTCACCTCTACAGATTCAGCTTTCCCTCCATCTATTTCTTGTTGAACTTTATTTTGGAAAACATCAGATGCTTTAGCAAGTACAGCACCCTCTTCAGGGATTTTAGTGTCAGTGAAAGTGCTTGTGGAAAAGTCTACAGCAGGCAGTGTCCCTTTTGTAACTGAAAGGAAATGGTTAGAGTTAGGTTTAGGGGTTAGAGTAACCCTAACGCAATCCAAACAATTTCACATATTTGTTTTGACAAAACAGAAAATTATTTTACTGTTAGGGTTAATCTCATTAAATCTCTCAAGAAAATGGCAGGGTCGAAATTTGCATAAAGAAAATCAAGCTTATTTTAAAGACCTTTAACCCTCCTTTTGTCTTAAGAAATTGCACACAATTCAGGTCATTTTTGACCCATATTGAAAACCATTCAAAATGCATAAATTCTTATAATTACTGTATTATAAGAATAAATAATACAGACCCCCCTTAACAAAAATGTGTTTTGTGGTGGTCCCAAAGTGTATAATGATTGGGAAAAAATATTAATTAACATAATTTTAAAAAACTGGTAAACATTGGCAAAGGATGTCTTAATTTATGTTTATTTCAATCACTTTGGGCATTTTATATTATCTCAGTTATATTACAACAATTACAGATTTATTCTGCTTGTAGAAAATCAACAGCGTACATTTTAGAGTTGCAATTTTAGTTCGATCCTGTTTCACAAATTAATCTCTATTTAAATCTACATTTAAAATGTCCATTGCAATACATTTATTCCTTCCCACTAATTTCAATTATTTGGGTGGTGGTCTGTGAGTGTGCGGGTGTGTGCACAGACCCTGTTTTAGAGAAAAAGAATACAATTTGTGGGAAAGATGCAGTACCCAATGAAGCTAACGAACAGTATGGGGCTAGGGGCTAAATCTGAGAAAAAGTTAAATATTTAGGTCAAATTTGATTCATATATGTACAAAAACCAATTTAAAGCTGCATAAAATACAGAAAGTCCAAAGGTGAAAGTTCACAACTGGTTTTTCCCATAGGGGTCAAAAATGACCCGTTAAGACAATGGAAGGAACAACAGAGTGCAACAGTGACCGCCCACTTTTTCAGCCGTCTGGGTTCCGGAAGTATTTTCCCCATTCATTTCTTCCATAGACGTTTAATAAAATCCTTCATAAAAGAGTTGTGAGCCATGAGTCAAACCAACCAGCTCCGAGGTGAATCACAACATCACAAACTTTGTTGTGAGGCAAAAAAGTATTTGAAAATCGGACATAAAGACAAAGGTATAAGGCCGTGTACTTATCGTGTTTCATGAGGGCAAGGACTACAATCCCATGAAGCATTGCGAATGATGTCATTGAATAAAAACAATGGGAATATATAAAACTATTAATTTTAGGCTGTTGATTATAAGTATAGAAGCAATATAAGTTTATTGCAAAATATTCTGACACGTACAAATATATAAGTAATTTAAGGGTGAAGGGAGACTGAATTGATTATGTCATTCACAGTGCGTCATGGGAGCGCACGGTCGCTCCGAGCCACATTTCGTGGTTTTCGTTGGACGCGGTTCTCTGATTAGTGGATCTTTCTCTGCTGTACCATGGGTTATGTAGTTGTTTACCATGAATTCCACTATCAAACACGATTTTTAAACAATGAAGTTGAGATAACGCAGACGGATGGCTTCAAAGGAAGCATATACCATCGATGACCAACCTTGTAGCTCATGGTAGGTCTGTCTTTAAAGGTTTATAAGATATCGTTGAAAATCAATTCGTTTATGGGATAAATGAATTGGATTTTTACTTCAGGGACCAGACTGTTGCGCTCTATTAGTTTTAAATAGTTATTTCACTTAAACAATTATGTACAAAAATACATTTTCTTTTTTATTTAGCTTGTTTTGATGGTATTAACAAAGTCATGAGATTTGGTTCCGGTGGCAAAAACAATAGAAGAGTTAGGTTTATTTGCACTTTGACATCATCACAACAATTAATACATTTTTCCCACAAACTTTTCTTTCGTTCTGTGATCAAGTATTTTTATACAGTATCATGGTAGTATTTTGTTGTATCAAAATGTAATTTATGCACATTTTCTTTAAAATATAAACAATTTGTCCGGACAGAATGATTTTCAATACTGTATTACAGTAATGAGTATAAAGAAAATTGACATTATAGTATGAAATGTGCTAAATTGTCATGAAAATAATGTCCCAATGCCAAGAATCATAATGGTCCTAAAAATAGTATTTTCTTGCAAAAAATATGACCACAGACACTTCTTCATGATATTCATCTACTCACAAATATTTATAAAATTGTGGATACTAATGGCCAAGTTCAAAGTCTCCCACCTACTGTTGTTGATAGTGTGCTCTGTTGGGTCTGAGTGCATGTGGGTCTGGATGTACGAGCCAGGTTCGGTTTAGGTTTAGGTCCACGGAACCTCCTGACAGGTTTAGAGGCCTCATCTGATATGCCATGAGACACACTTACACTGACATACACAACATTCAGAAATTATTTGAGAAAAGTCACTTTTATAAATGAATATCTGAATTATCTGCCCATAAGCAAGCACTCTTACTCATTCCATATGCAAAGAGGTTAGCCGATTCATACCAAAGGTACTTTGTATATAAGTCTTAAAGGTACAGTAGCTACCGTTCCATTTTAAAATCAAATTACGATATAGTTTTACGTATCATTTTGGTGTATCTGATTTTCTCTATATTTTATAAATGAATATTAAAAATGTCAATAAAGTGCAGGATGCTGCCCCTTTAATACCTGTTTGTCAGCTGTGGGTCTGACCTTAGATCATCTTCAAGTTCTTTTCTATCTTTTATCACACTTTCCTCTGTGGCTACATCATCACTCTTTCTTTTCAGAGATGAGACAGATCCGTTATCATCTTCAGCCACTCTTTCAGGGACAACTTTGGAACTTTCCTCTCTCGTTTCAGACAATGTACCCGACAGTATTACCTCAGGGTGGACTGTAGGAGAGTCTTGTGGCGAGTGATCCACAGTGCCAGAATCTTCTTGAATAGGTTCTGTTGTATTTTTATTCTGTTCCATGGAAGATGGACCACTAGAGTTCTCCAAAGAATCAGTGACATGATCTGGAGTGACTTGCTGCAGCTGCTGTGCTCGTCTGCTTCTCAAATCTTGGCCAATATTGGGTTTGGGTTTAGAGAAACGGCCCCTTCTAGATGGTGGAACACTGGTGGAACAAGCCAAGTTCTGCGTTTCATGTTGGCTGGGACCATGAAAAGCATCAGATATCTGTGATTTGATTGGCTCCTGTATTGGGATGGTGTCGTCTATAGAAGGTTCTGGCATACTATTCCCAGAGGTGGAAAGGTCAAGGTCACCTTTTGTTTCTGATTCGCAACTTATAAACGGGCCCAACATAATTTCTGAGGCATTAGCTCTGAGCTCGTCAACCATGTCTGTGACAACTACTTCATGTTGGACGACTTCCTCATCAACAAGGCTTGATGACTGCTCAACTATTTCATTTTCACCTGAAAAACATTAACATACTTTTTCAGATTTGCTATGAGGGAAAGTGCCAGTTTGGATTGAAGCTGTAGTGTTGATAATGAATCTTCTCTTGCCTGTGCAGGCTATTTCTACTGCCTGGATAATCTGAGCAGAGTTCCCGATGGCCAAAAGAGTTTGGGCTGCCTCATTGTTAATCTCCTTACACACTTAAAAACAGATACATCCAAGATGAAACATCAGCATTTTATATGAATGTTTCTGGGTTCAAATCAAGATAAGCTTTAACAGCAGCTACCATTACATGCTGTCAGATAACTAAAAAATTACAGCTTGTTCCACAGTTTGAAAAACACATTTTTAGCTTGTATTCTTGACTTGAAAAAAATACAATCATTGCATCATGTGAAAGTTACTGACATTACATAGTCATGACAGGAGTTGAAAGGTTAGTGTGCAATTCTTCAGAAGTGTCATCTTAAAATGTATTTTAACCAGGGCCGTCAATCGATTAAATTCAAGCATATAAGTAATCCATAAGACTTCAGTGGTTAACTCCATATCTTCAGAAGCAAGATGATAGGTGTGGGTGAGAAACAGACTAATATCTAAGTCCTTTTTTCACTATAATTCTCCTCCCTTCCCATAAGGTGGTAACATGCATGAAGAATTTGAATTGCCAAAAACAAAAAGAAGAATGTGGAAGTGAAAGTGGAGATTTAGAGTAAAAAAGGACTTAAATATCAATCTGTTTCTCACCCACACATATCATATCACTTCTGAAGACATGGATTTAACCACTGGAGTCTTATGGATTACTTTTATGCTGTCTTTATGTGCTTGTTGGACCTTCAAAGTTTTGGCCACCATTCACTTGCACTGTGATTAACCTTATCCCCATAAATGTAGTTTGAAACTTAAAAAAAACACGTCAAGAGATCCCTGCATTCAGAATTGCGCTCTATCCAGCTGTGTTTGAATGCTAGAACGTGTTCTCATCTTGTGATGTCGCTTGTGTCAAGCAAGCCTGAGTGTGGTTTGTTGTCTGTACAGCTTGAGTTTTGCTTACTGACCCCTGCTGAAAACAGGTGGTACTTCAAGCCTAAATTGCTCCGATGGTAGGAATATTCCTAATTATGATATGGGGACATAATTAATTGCACTGAATTAAAGCATTAAATCAATGGCCCAATTTTAATGTTTATTCCACTACAATGTCTTACCCCATAGACTTCTTTTATAAGGGCATAAATCCACATACAATGTTTGCTTGTTTTAACAAACTGAGGTATGAGTCAAAATTATATTCTTGTAAACAACAGCATGATAGAGATGCTGGTGAAAGAGCTTAACTTGTATTCAAGCCAGGACAATCATTAAAAGCTTGAAATATTTTGAATACAACAATTCCACTGTATGCTAAACCAGTCCACCTTACCTTCCATGTGATCTGGGTCAAGGAACTCAATGACATCCTAGAAAACAGAAGTAACAACAACATCTTATCAACTTCTCCAAGGACCATACAATCTATTTAACTGATTTAAGTTCAGAGCTGTTGAGACCACAAATGACTCCACATTATGTATCAACTCTATCAGTGAACTGATGATCAATGAGTATACAGAGGCAGCATTGCAAATAAAAAGGCAACCAGATGAGGTCGGGAGACTTACAACGAGCAGATCCAGTTGATGTTCACAAGGGACAGAACCAGCAGGCATTACAGACTGCTCACATGACAACTCATGGCATAAAGCATTCTGCGATGTGCCCAGGATATCAGGCACGTTCACAGAGATGTCCAGCTTTGAGCCAGAATGAATGACCAAAAAAAGAAGGACAATGTAAGGAGGGAGGGTTGTGAGTTTTGGATTTCACATGCAGAAAAGAAATATGAGCGAAATGGTGAAAGCATCGACCAGAGCCAATGGAGGCCATTTTGAAAATCACACAAAGCCAAATTAGCAAAATTAAACATCTATTAGGCCCGAAACATTCTCTATGCAAGTACGTGAATGCAAACACTCCTAGTTTTGCATAAACAGATTTTTAACTTAAGGCATAAAGTCTGGTCCACCACATGCAGATTATTCTGCCCAAGAACCGCCTAGTTAGACAGACTGTAAACGCTAATGTTGTCATTACTGGAAAAATCAAGTTGTCTTATTTCAACTTTACTTAAAATGTCAAGTTTTGAAAAATTCACAGAATTAGGATTTTAAGTGTTAATAACTCAAACTATAGAGTACAAAATTGAGGCTATGGTGAATACCCATAATGCCCTGCACTTGAATTTTTTAATTATGTGTGCTTGGTCAAAGGGAACATACTGTATGTGGGCATTTAAATAGTTGTTATTAAGAATTCATTAAGGATTTTAGCTCTTTTGTAATATTATTTATGTTGATTTGTTGCAAATAGTTGTTTCGTGTGATGTCACCAACAGGGTGATTGGTGTCCCATTTGGTCAAGTTGGACCCTGTTAACACTAGCTCAGTTCTCCTTAAGCATATGTAACTACAGTACATGTGTCTATGCATTTCTGTGGACAAATAAGTTTATTTAATGATTGACCTAGAATCAGTTATAATCTTCTTTAAGCTGTGACCTAAATTGGAGTCCTTTCAATTAAAATAATTAAGTAGATACAACAACATTCAAATCACAAATCTGAGTTAAGTCTACTTGCATCTAGTTACCTTAAATAGTTAAGTTCACTCAAAATGATCACCAAGTTAAGTGAACTTAATTACATACGTTTTGAAGATGCCATTCCTCAATTCAACTGAGGGAATGAGTTTACTCAATCAATTGAACAAAGTCAACTTATTTGGGTTTGCAGTGCAGGAAGAGAATGTTTGACTGAAATCAGAATCAAATCGAGAGCTTGTGAATCGGAATAGAATGAAATTAAATCGGAAAATCTTTATCCATACGCAGCCCTAGTTTAGAGGCTTATCTGAAACAGTTGATGCTAATACTGTAGTTCTGGGATAGCAAAAAAATGTATTCAAAATTGTGCAGCAGCAAACAGTTGTACAGAAAACAGAAAAATAGCCGATAATACATATAGACTTTGTTATAAGAATTTCTGGCCATCTACAAGTAATAAATACTGATTATTTCAAAGACATAGCTCTAGAAAACAAGGCAGAATTCTGCTCTTGGATATCTAGTTATCTTGCTACCAAGTGTCTCAAAGAAAATGGAGTATCTTTCAAAAATTTAGTACTGAAGTTACTGCCACAATATACAACGGGACCACGTGCTTGCAATACATTGGCAAATCATTAACATCAGGGTACTTGCGTAGCGTATGTTTCTTGCCTTATTCTATAAAAAAATAAAAATAAAAATAAAATTATGCAAAAGGGAAGAACACCAGACTCAAGCAGGGAGCATTTAGTTTATGGACTAAACACACCACACTGATGAATGGGCAATAATACAAAGACACACCTCTTCCATGGTTTCTACCACTTCTGAATTAACTTCTGATGGTTGGCGAAGACTCATTGGCACAAAGGCCTGGTTTTCATCTTCAGGGTTTGATGAAAAGTCCTCCTGGCTCAGGATAACACCATCTTCTTCCTCCTCACCCACTTCAGTTCCAAAGGCCCGTAGAGTCACCAGTCTTGATTTCCCTCTCCTCTGCATGCCCTTTTTCAAGCTTGGGCCCCGTTTTAATTTGGCCCTCTGGCTGGGAGCATGAAGGCCTTGACCACGAACTTTGGAAGACACAGGCAGATCTGAGAGTTCTTCCTCGTCGTCTTCTTCCTCTGCCGTTGCCTGTATCACATGCTGAGAGAGTTTAGGGATCCGTCCCGACCTGGGTAAAGGGGAAAGAAAGATTAAGTAACATAAACTGGCAAGAGTGCTTAGAAAACTTCCACTCTCCCACTGTCTGGATGCAATACCTAGTTGGTTTATTGAATATCTGTTCTTGAACAGTAGTGAGGTCAGGTTCTTCTTCCAAGTCTTCCAATTCATGGAGAAGAGTGGACAGTGTCTTCTCCCTTTCTTGTATCGAGGTCACCTGAAGAAAGAGTGAAAAGGGTTTGAACCTACAACCTTACCAGGCCAGACCTTTAAAGGAATAGGAAGGAATAGTTTAAAAGAATAGTACATTGCAAGTAAATGGTGACAAAAACTTTGAAGCTCCAAAAAGCACATAAAGGCAGCATAAAAGTAATCAATATGACTCCAGTGGTTAAATCCATGTCTTCTGAAGCGATGCAACCACTTTGGGTGAGAAACAGATCAATATTTCCTTTTTTACTATAAATCGATACTTTCACTTTCACATCTGAAAGTGAAAGTGAAGTGGAGATTCATAGTAAAAAAAAGGACTTAACTATTGATCTGTTTCTCACCCACACTTATCACATCACTTCAGAAGACATGGATTTTACCACTGGAATCGTTTGGATTACTTTTATGCTGCCATTATATGCTTTTTGGAGCTTCAAAGTTCTGGCCACCATTCACAATTTCACAAATTGTATGGACTTAAAGAGCTGAGATATTCTTTTAAAAATCTTCATTTGTGTTCTGCAGAAGAAAGTAAGTCACATCTTGGATGGCATGAAGGTGAGTAAATGATGAGAGAATTTTCATTTTTGGGTGAACTACCCCTTTAAATCTCCTTTTAATAAACGCCACCTTTGTTTTCAACATAGAAGCAAGAAATGTCAAGTACATTTTTCAAGTTCTGAAAACTTGTCCTCTCTCTCATCAAACAGATGCAAACATTACCTTGGGGGACTTGTCCTTTCTACTCTCCTCCCTGGCTGAGGCACCTCTTTCAGGGCACCTTTTCCCCCACCTGTGGCCAAGGTTCGGGATGGGTCTTTGCTGTCGACCCGTGAGCTGGGCCGGTTTAATGGCAGGACTCTTGCTTATGTTCTCTGATGCATCAGATTCCTTTAACCTGCTATGAATAGTTTCATTTTCAGTCTCAATAATGATTTCATCACATGTAATACATTAAAGGTGCACTAGGCCATTTTTGTTTAAGTTTCGCTGGCCAATACACATCAGTGTTCTTGGTGTAAAGATAAAAATACTTGATACTGACACCAATCAGAGTGGAAGCAGCATCATACAAAAGCAAAAGTGTTTAGTTACCCATAACCTGTTTGCAGGTGCATTTGTCACCTATGATTAAAGCTGAAGTATGTAATTTCTGAGCCACTAGCGACACCAAACGGAATTGCAGAAATACTCTTTGTTTTCAAAACAGCCTTCTGAATACGCCTCGTCTGCTGTTGGCCAAACAAAGAGATTGTCCCGCCCCAAACTCACACCATTGGTTGAGTCAATGTGAACAGTATTCAACCATTTAGGTGATCAAAACATGCTGGCCACCTTAAGGGGTCGCACCGCCTTATGTAAAACAAAACAGCTTTTCTAGGCCACTGAAATTAGGGTACATTGTTATGAACATATTTGTAAAAGATATTATTTGTTTTTTAAGGTGTAAAACTGAAAAATATAACTTAGCGCACCTTTAATTTAATAACGTGAGATCTGTAACCTCTCTCTTTTTATAATATATTCTGGCTAATTCATACCTGTCATCTGGTGACTGACTGTCAGAAGCCAAATTTTCCTCAGGGTCATCCACTGCAGCTACATTCCACCAATGAAAAATATCAAATAAAATTAAAAAACTTATTCAACTCAGCACCTATATCTAAAAGAAACATGGCTGCATGCTGTGAAAAGGCTGCTGATTATGAGGCAAATGTTCCTATTTTTCTATGTTATTTTTATAGGAGATACAAAGTGTACATTTTCAAATAAAAGCAATATTTTTTAGGAAAAACATGAAATTCTTTTATCTGAGTACAAATCTGTTAATATATTTTCTATGGTTTTAAGCCCCAGCCCTTTTAAGGGTTAATGCGTACCCTCACCATTGGTTCTTTTGATTCTCCTATTCAATGATTTCACCCCTTTGCCTTTCTTTGGAGTGCCATCACTTCCTCCATCATTTGAGAGGTCTTCATTCTCTTTTTCTCCAGTCTCCACATCACTGTTAGAATCCTCTGAAGTGTCCAAATCCGTACTTTTAGCCACTGCATCAGAAAATGAAAAAGTAACAATTGCCTGACAATTGTAATCAGATGAAAAGACTGAAAGTTAGAAAATGTAAATAATAAAGAATAACCGTTTACTCGCCTCTTGGTTTCCTTTGGGTTGTCCTTTGCAATTTGGTGAGTGTTTTGTTGTTGTTTTTCTTAATTTTCTCATTATTTAGGATTTGATCCATCATGTTTTTGAAGAACTCTACATCCAAACGTCGCTTCTCCTCTAAAAACATAATCTCCAATTTACATCTTTTTCAACAAAGTGCTTTGTCATTTTGATTAGGAATGAATTCGTCTTTTAAAGGAATAGTTCACCCAAAAATGATAATTCTATCATCATTTACTCACCCTTATGTCGTCTCAAACTTGTATATCTTTCTTTCTTCTGTGAAACACAAACAAGGATATTTTAATAGAGATATGATGTCTGTTTGTCCATACAATGCAAGTAAATGGTGACCAAATTCAAATTCAAGCTCTAAACAGGACAAAGTCAGCATAAAAGTAATCCATAAGACTCCAGTGGTTTAATCCATGTCTTCTGAAGTGATCCAATCGGTTTTGGGTGAGAACAGACTAAAATATAACTCCTTTTTTACTGTACATCTTGTCATTGCAGTCTCTAGTGACGATCATGATTTCAAGTTTGATTACATTTCCTAGTGCTTGACGCATGCGCAGAGCGCTAGATGGCATTAAGTGTAATCGAGCTTGAAATCATGATCGCCAAGGATATAAATTATATTTTGGTCTGTTCTCACCCAAAATCAATTGGATTGCTTCAGAAGACATGGATTAAACCACTGGAGTCTTATGGATTACTTTTATGCTGCATTTATGTGCTTTTTGGAAATTCAAAGTTTTGGTCACCATTCATTTGCATTGTATGGACAAACAGACATCATATTTCCATTAAAATATCTTAATTTTTGTGTTCCGCGGAAGTAAGAATGTCATACGAGTTTGACACGACATACGGGTGAGTAAATGATGAGAGAATTATCATTTTTGGGTGAACTATTCCTTTAAGATGTTATTTTAAGAAGCTGGGTTAACAGCAAAATGTAACTTACTGAAAGCTTTGTCTACTCTCCATGAGTTATTTCTCTCCTCTTTTTTGAACTTGTTCTGAGGAAACAAGAAAAAAACAAGAACAGTACCTAAAGATGAGTTTGTATATTATGGCATAGTTTCGAGGAGATGTGTCCAAAACTAGCAAGGATTATACAATGAAATATGCATAAAGGTTGCGTTCACACTGAAAGGCGTCAGAGACCGTTAGCGATGCAACAAAGATTAGCAGAGTTCTACTTCATGCAAATACACATTGATCCAATGCAGTGACTCCCACGTGATCAGCTGCTTGATACAGTTGGATACAGCAACCGAGTAGGAATGCTTTCTCGAAACCAACATTACAGCAACCAGGCAACCTCAGTGTGAACACCCCTTTATTCTGACAAATGGAAGTACAAACTACAATAAAAGTCCCGTTACAGGCTTAAATCTGTTTAGACAATGAAAATGGTTTAATACTCCAGCCACACTAAAAAAAGAGCATTTACCTTAATCTCCAGGCGAGCTCTGTGTGGAAACAATTGACCAATCATGGAGAAGTCTGTCCCCACCATACTGATGGCCAAATAGAACATTTCGGTCTCTGGAATTTCCAAAATAAGAGTTATACCCAATAAAGGAGCTCCTTGCGCAACATATTTTGGATTAAGGCCTAAAGGCATGGCTTCTAACCTCCATTAGACCAGGGTTTGGTGTAGGAGCCCTTCCTGAAGCTGGAGTAGGTGGTGGTGGAACCACGTTCAAATATTGGATCCCTGTCTTCTGCTGGATTGGGTCCTTTTGCTCTTAAAACCTGGACTGTTAAACTGCTCAAACCAACACAGAAACAGAGTCTAAGTTTCCATAATATCAACCAGATTATCAAGACAGCATTCAAATAAACATTATGGACCAGTGCACCAGGCATTTGACAGTGCTTTTTATAAGATAGTTAATGGAACAGTCTTTCCGAAGCAATACGATAGGTTTGTGTGATGAACAGACCAAAATTTTAAATCGTCCCTCCAACATTGCTCTCAAATCAAATATGGTGCCTGTGATGCAGGCTGGACGTAATGACATAAAATTTCATTGATTCTCGGGTGCCATGCATCCAAATGTTGCTGAAATTAAAGGAACAATTCAACCAAAAATTTAAATTCTCTTATCATTTACTCACCCTCATGCCATCCCAAATGTGTATGATTTTCATCGTCTGCTGAACACAAGCAAGAACTTTGAAGGTCCAAAAAGCACATAAAGGCAGCATAAAAGTAATCCATAAGACTCCAGTGGTTAAATCCATGTCTTCAGAAGTAATATGATAGGTATGGGTGAGAAACAGACTAATATGTAAGTCCTTTTTTACTATAAATTCTCCTCCCTGCCCAGAAGGTGGCGATATGCACGAAGAATGTGAATTGCCAAAAACAAGAGAAGAATGTAAAAGTGAAAGTGGAGATTTATAATAAAAAAGGACTTAAATATTGATCTGTTTCTCACCCACACCTATTAATTTTCTTCTGAAGACATGGATTTAACAACTAAAGTTGTATGGATTACTTTTATGCTACCTTTATATGCTTTTTGAGCTTCAAAGTTTTAGACCCTGTTGACTTGCATTATATGGACTCGTAGAGCTGAGATATTCTTCTAAAAATCTTAATTTGTGTTCAGCAGATAAAAATCATACACATCTGGGATGGCATGTGGGTAAGTAAATGATTATACCTTTAAACCTGATGCAACAAGTGTACAGGCACTATATTTGGGCTATTCCTCACACAAATCTATTGTATGGCTTCAGAAGACTTGGAATATAGCGCATGAATCATATGGACAAATTTTATGGTGTTTTTTTTTGTCTTTTTTTAAGCTTGACAGACAAGGTGAACTGTCACTGTATGGACAAGAATTCAAAATTCTGCTTTTGTGTTCCATGGAAGAAAATAACAGGATACGGATGATGGAACGACACAAGGGTGATAAAATAATGAGATTTTCATTTTTGTATTAGTTGTTCCTCTTATCAATAAAAACATTCCTCTTGTTTCAGGACAGGGTTTGACTTCTCCAGCCTGAAGATATGATTTAATACAGTGCTGTGCAGCATTTCTATATGAGCAGTATGTCATGATAAAAAGGAACATTACTGACCTCTCCTCGTCTATAATCAGAGACCCATCCTCTGCCACTTTCACCCTGGGCACCAGTAGAGGCTCTTCTCCCTCTGGCTGAGTTTCATCCACTCTCTCTGTCTCCTCCTCTTCCTCACAACCAGCATCTCCAGCAACCTCCTCCTGAACAGGTGGACCATCTGAAGTCTCAGAAGAACTGGAGAGAAACAAAAAGATCTGATATGTCCAGGACTTTTATTTTGAGACAATATACCAAATATATGTTCAGAATGGAATACTAGCATCCTGCACAGTATATCTAGTATTTAGCGAGCTGTGTTGAGTTATTGCAAAATAAATATTATTATTTAGCATTCTTAATCCAATTTTGTGCTAAAATGTCTTTTAATTAAAATGTTGTATAATTTGAATACTAGTGCAGCAGTAAACAACACTAAAATGTATTTCCAAAATAGTAGGTAGTATGCAATTCCGAATGTACCCTGTCTTATAGGAAATATAAAAGCATAATACCTTATAGATTATAAAATTCTTTAAATTAGGGATGTGCCATTCATCTAACAACTGACTAGTCAATTATTGGGCTTGACTACTAACATAAATTTTAAGTGTTGGTGGTTTTAATGGGAGACGCAACATCTTGGAGAGTGTTTCTGCATGATGATCGCTTGCTGTACTCAACAGTGAATAACAGCAGCACAGTAAAATGCTCTGCAAGAAGTTTCATTTCTTAAATGCTTTAGGTTTAGTCTTTTTACACGCTGTTGCAACAGCAAAGTGCCGCATCAACAGTACATTTCAAGACGATTGCTGTCAGATGTTATCTGCTGTGAGTCATGTTCCCGTACATCATAACATCACAAAAACATCTGCTTAATATCATTCTAACATCCGACAGTTTTACTGACATAGAAGAAGAGCAAACACTCTAAAATGGCAATGTATATGTACTATCAGGAGACAGACAGGCTGATGAGGCTTACGTCGGTTTAGGAGAGTTTGGTAATACTATCTCTGACGCTCTCTGCTCCTCTTCTGTCAAAGGCCTGTAGAGAAAACAAGTGTGAAATAAATCATAATGACATGGAAAATCACCGGCATTAGTTGTTTATCATAATCCCTATACAACCTGAACATGCATCACAAATCCAATATCAACACAAGAATTCTCTTATGTTAATTCTAGTGTCCACATGCACACAGACATTAAGTTTGGAATGTACTTCATTGGGTTGGAAGCAGGTAGGTAATAGATCAGTTCTCTCATGGTCATTTTGTTGTGATCCTTCCGTGCCTTGCGTTCTTTGATTCCCATCTTGGGTTTCTTCTTTTCTCCCTAGATTTCAGCAGAGATAAGAATTACATGTTTATAGTAAAAGTCAACCGATATATCGGTTTTACCGATTAATCGGTGCCGATATTTGCTTTTTTAGAATTATTGGTTATCAACAAAAATTAATGCAGGTAGTTGCTGATATTTTTAGCTGATATACATAGTTCCTCTTATGTGTTTGTGTGAACTGTAAGCACACACATTTCAAAATAAGAGTCCCCGGTGTATTTCAAGCTTGTTTATAGTTAAAAGTCCTGCATTATGTACCAAATCAAAATTTTTGGGGGTTGTTATTGGGATTTTGGTTGCACAATAAACTTCAATAAAAAAATATTTTATTCACTTTTGACTCTTGTTGCCTCTATGTCTGAGCCCCTCACTGTAATGAAAGACTAAGAAAAATTATTTACATTCAATAAATACATTTTCAAATTATACAATTAAATCAAATTATCGTCCGGTAAATCAGTTATCACCCTTATCCACTACTTTAATTATCAGTAATGGCAAAATCCTTGTTCGACCACTATTTCTATATATAAAGATTATTTTTCCATCTACCAATTCAACATATCCCAGAACTAATTGGAACAGATAAAACAGTGATACAATGAAAGTTTTATTCAGTCTGAGATTAAATGTAAACAATACCCATAATAGGGATAAGAAATTCATAGAATATTAACAAATATAGAATATTTATAGTAAAAAAGACTTAACCTCTTCAACTCTCCGAACCCGCTGCGGGTCCAAAATGGGGCACTATGTCACGAAAAAGTTTATGCTTAAAATGTTCAAGTCTCTGAATACATACATCAGGCATATGTGGTTTCGTTTGAAAGATTAGAATCTGAATGTTTCATAGATAACCATCACTTCTACATTTGTTACATAAAATAACAAAATATGGCCTGAAAACATCCGTAGCACTTAAATAGCCAAATCAGATATTAAATGAAAGCTCTCAGGAATGCGACTGTACAGTTTATTTTGTTGCCCTAATACCACAGTTTGAAAGATTTTCAAAAGAATCACAAAGTGAAATATTATTTTTGTAATACATCAAATACAAATATTTCTTTCATCCGCCGATCACTGCTGCTGTAAGCCCAAAATAAATAAAAAACATTATATCTGCTTTTAATTTTTAGCAAAAAATAAATTAAATTAAATTCCCCAGCGTTGAAGAGGTTAAATATTGACCTGTTTCTCACCCACACCTATAAAATTCTCAAGACATGTATTTAACTACTGGAGTTGTATGGATTACTTTTCTGCTACCTTTATATGCTTAGAGCTTTTTTTTGTAATTAACATTTTTTTTTATTCATTCTTACAATAATAAAGAAAAGCAAAAACATATAAATATATATATATATATATATAAAATCAACATTTAAACCCCACAACCACCCCTCCCAATCCCCAACCCCCAACAAACATCCCCGTGGTCACACAGAGTAAATACACCAAAAAAAGCAAACAAACACACATACAAATATATATATATATATAGATATAGATATATAGATATAGATATATATATATATAAAAAACATACTCATATATATAATCATACTCAATTAAAACTATACTAATCTCTCCACACCCCACTCTGAGAGCCCTCCAAAAACTCTAAATAACTGCCCCATTTCCCAACAAACAAATCCAAGTTACCCCGTCGCTTTTTGAACTTTAAAGTTTTGGACCTTGTTGACTTGCATTGTTTGGGCCTACAGAGCTGAGATATTTTTCTAAAAATCTTTGTTTGTGTTCAGCCTCTGGGATGGCATGAGGGTGAGTAAATGATGAGAGAATTAAGAACCAGTCAATCAGTTTGAGATGAATTTAGAGGTCGCAAGTCCGTGATTCATTTCTTATAAATTGACTGTTTCAAAACACCAATTCAAATCAGTGGTTTGGAAATTCCTTTGCGCCATCGTTTACAGCAAAAACAGGTGTTTTTGCATGTTTTAGTAAGAGATATGTAAGGGATAATGTCCAGTCAGTTGGTCATTTTTGTAAAATAAACTCCAACACACAACAAACAAATGCAAAAAACATACACACCTTGTTTCTGCTCATCTCTTTTTTAAGAAGCTCTCTAAGTTTCCGAGCCCTGGCCAACCTGATCATGTCCGCCGGGTCATTTAGAGTTTTTAAAGATCTGAGAATCTTAGAAGACGGTTTACTTTTTGAAAGTTTTTCTCTTAATAGGTCAGGCTGCCTTTGATTCAGGGCAACCCCAGAATTACTCTCCTCTTGTCTGGCCTTGTCTTCTACTGCACAAGGGGCTGGACAGTCTGGAGGGTCTTCATGAACCAAAACAGAATCGGGTTGGGATGTTTTAAGGGGACAAGGGGACTCCCCTCCCTGGCTGGTCAACTGCACGACAGTGTCCTCTGATGCTCCACTCTCTTGTGTCTCTGTCTCACGGATGTTCTGCAGTGATGCTTCAGGTTTGGTTTGAGATTTGGGCTGCCTGGCCCCTCCAGAAGTTCTCAGTCTTCCAGGAGCCCTGGGGCTGCGGACAGTCTCGATGTCTAAGGGCAGCTGTGGGGCCAACTCTGTGTTGGGGTCTGATGCTTCAGGTTCAATGGGTGTTACGGGTTTGACAGGGGACTTGAGTGGAGTCTTTGGAGTCCTGGTGGAAGCTTGGGAGGCTCTTGGTTTGGCCAGGTTGGGAAGAGCCATGAAGCGTTTCCTCCTCTGAGGACCATATGTCATGGAAGTGCTTTTTGCAGCTTGGGATTCATTTGTTTTACATGCTACATCACTGTAGTGGTAGAAAGCATGATAGTTTATATAGAAAGCATGCACAGTCCTGAGCAACATCAGGCACATGTTAGATAAAAAATAAATGTTGTACATTAAATATATTATCTGAATTTTGCTTTTTATTCATAGTGCTTGCAAGGTAACATTGTATTGATATTTCTTCTGATTCTGATTCAACTATTTTGGATTGGGTTTGTTTTAAACCCATAACCTAAGTATAAGACTTCTGTAATTAATTCAGCCCAAACCACTTAAAGACTCTGTTTATTTTATTTTTATTTTTTTAAACACCTAAGACCGCTATCTATTTGTTTTTGTAAAATTTTAAAGAAATTAAGAATACAATTTGAAAATTTCCAATTGACTGACATTGAAATTTGCCTACTGACTTGCAGTTAGTTTTCTTTCTTGCATCAATTTGCATATTGAATTGTGATTGGTCTTGGTTTCTTTGCATATATTTGACCATTTATAGTCACTATGCCTTAAACCTTCTAATTATTATTTTTCTATCTTGGTAGCACTAGCATTTCCATAACCAAATGCAAATCTAGTTTAATGTAATAGTTAGTAGACTAAAGGAGTCAGACTCACTCTGCCTGGCTAGTGGCCTCCAAGTGGTTCCCATGTTTATTTCTCTGAGCAGCTTCCTCATTGGTCTGCTCTGATGCTACTATAGGGGGGTCCGTCTTGGCCATCTCAGCCGTGACATCTGACCCCACAGAGGGGGCGGAGTCAGCAGGGGTCAGGGAAGGCTGAGTGTTATCTAAAGATGCGTCTTGAGAAGCTGTCAGAGCTCGACCCGCGGGCTTCACATTGGGCCGCACGCTGATTCTTGATCTCCGTATCATCTTTCTCTGTGAAGAGAAAAATTTGGTCAGTTTGAAAAACATGAAGTGAAAAGGGCATCACAATTCAAATTTCAATGCAATTCCCATTATATCCCAACAATGGTTATAATAGACTATATGCAAGAAAATACACTTTAAGAAAGTGACATCAATGGGTTTAAAAGAGCTGTTGATTGATATGAGTGTTTTAACAGCCGATGATATGCTGATATTTTATGGTGAATTCAGATTGGCCACCATTTTGACAGCTTGTCATTTAAAAAAATGCCAACATTTACCTGAATTCAGCGAATTTTTTACCACTTAATGCATTAAAACGGAATGCACTACATTTTTAAATGTTTCTTTTTTCAAAAATCTAACCAAACTAAAACTATTTTATATATATGTTATCAGGATATATTTTCTAATATTAATCTACTGACATCCAAATTAAATATATATATTATATATGTAAATATATAAGCTAAATAATTCTATATACTTTAAAATATTATATATATATATATATATATATATATATATATATATATATATATATATATATATATATATAATATTTTAAAGTATATAGTATTATATAGCTTATATATTTACACACACACTGGCAGCCAAAGGTTTGGAATAATGTACAGATTTTACTCTTATGGAAAGAAATTGGTACTTCTATTCACTAAAGTGGCATTCAACTGATCACAATGTATAGTCAGGACATTAATAACATGAAAAATTACTATTACAATTTGAAAAAATTACTTCAAAGTGTTCTCATCAAAAAATCCTCCACATGCTGATTACCAGATCTGAGTACCAGATACTCAGGTGACATTTCACCCCATGCTTCCTGTAGCACTTGCCATAGATGTGGCTGTCTTGTCGGGCACTTCTCATGCACCTTACAGTCTAGCTGATCCCACAAATGCTCAATGGGGTTAAGATCCATAACACTCTTTTCCAATTGTCTGTTGTCCAATGTCTGTGTTTCTTTGCCCACTCTAACCTTTTCTTTTTGTTTTTCTGTTTTAAAAGTGGCTTTTTCTTTGCAATTCTTCCCACAAGGCCTGCACCCCTGAGTCTTCTCTTTACTGTTGCACATGAAACTGGTGTTGAGCGGGTAGAATTCAATGAAGCTGTCAGCTGAGGACATGTGAGGTGTCTATTTCTCAAACTAGAGACTCTGATGTACTTATCCTCTTGTTTAGTTGTACATCTGGCCTTCCACATCTCTTTCTGTCCTTGTTAGAGCCAGTTGTCCTTTGTCTTTGAAGACTGTAGTGTACACCTTTGTATGAAATCTTCAGTTTTTTGGCAATTTCAAGCATTGTATAGCCTTCATTCCTCAAAACAATGATTGACTGATGAGTTTCTTGAGAAAGCTGTTTGTTTTTTGCCATTTTTGACCTAATATTGACCTTAACACATGCCAGTCTATTGCATACTGTGGCAACACAAAAACAAACACAAAGACAATGTTAAGCTTCATTTAACGAACCAAATAGCTTTCAACTGTGTTTGATATAATGGCAAGTGATTTTCTAGTACCAAATTTGCAATATAGCATGATTACTCAAGGATAAGGTGTTGGGGGCCTGGGTAGCTCAGTGAGTACTGATGCTGAGTACCACCCCTGGAGTCGCGAGTTTGAATCCAGGGCGTGCTGAGTGACTCCAGCCAGGTCTCCTAAGCAACCAAATTGGCCCGGTTGCTAGGGAGGGTAGAGTCACATGGGGTAACCTCCTCGTGGTCACTATAATGTGTGGTTCTCGCTCTCGGTGAGACACGTGGTGAGTTGTGCGTGGATGCTGCGGAGAATAGCATGAAGCCTCCACATGCGCTACATCTCTGCGGTAATGCGCTCAACAAGCCACGTGATAAGATGCGTGGGTTGACGGTCTCAGACGCAGAGGCAACTGAGAATCGTCCTCCGCCACCCGGATTGAGGCGAGTCAGTACGCCACCACGAGGACTTAGAGCGCATTGGGAATTGGGCATTCCAAATTGGGGAGAAAAAAAGAAAAGGATAATGTGTTGGAGTGATGGCTGCTGGAAATGAGGCCTGTCAAAAATTACTTTTTTCAAATTGTAATACTAATTTTTCACGTTACTAATGTCCTGACTATACACTGTGATCAGCTGAATGCCACTTTGGTGAATTAAAGTACCAATTTCCTTCCAAAAGAGCAAAATCTGTACATTATTCCAAACTTTTGGCTGCCAGTGTATACATCTATATATATATATCTATATATATATATATATATATGTGTGTGTGTGTGTGTGTGTGTGTGTGTGTGTAAAATACTACTTTAATTATATACAATTTTAATTCTGCAAGCAAAATTACTTAAAATTTAAACATTTAATTTTACATAACATTTCTTTTACTTAAAATTCCCTTTTAAAATATTTAAAATAGAAAATGTGCACTTCTGTGAACAGGCCACATTATCTCAAAACAGTTATTTATTAATCTGTTTATTATCTGTTAATTAGCCTGAATACAACATCGACCACCTACTGTAGATCATTATAATTTTAACAGGCAAAATAAAGTAAATATCCATAGCATGGCTAGATTTATGTCATTCCACAGTTGAAGGCAGTCATTGAAGCCTTAGCTCCAATTTGACAACATTAAACATAAGAGAATCATTACAACCTTTACAGGCTGTAATATATGTATTTATAGGTTAGAATCAAAGCAGTTCATGCACTTCTATTTGACACGTGTCAGTTTTAGTGATTTTAATGTATTGCTGTTTACTAGTGTTTTGCCAACTTACTGCCAAAACAATAAATCACGTGTTCACACCATGATTAAACATTAGATTAATGGATTCAAGCGATTCGTTCGTATTTAATGCCCAGTTGCTGTGACTAATTTACTTTTGTACAAGCTTTATCTTAAAATATGTTTTACTTGAAAGGCTACTGGTCATCTAGGGTCCTTTCAAAACAGTCCATGTGCAGATCGGGTTGTTACAGCAACTCAACATTACTTTTTATAACATTACTATGAGGTAAATCTGTGACAAAATCGTGCACTTACTTTATTTTGAGCTCTGTACCATGCGAGAGTAGTTTAATGGTAAAAGCTTTAGCGGCTCACATCCTCCATGCTTGATGTTGTGTTTGCACATGCGCAGTTCGCACAGAGGTCCGGAACGAATGTTTTCTTGTCCTTCACTTCCACCCGGATGGTTTTCAACGCGGACACGTTGCTGCGCAGTGTGATTGTTTACGATGCTAGTAATATACAATTAAAAATTAGTTTTACTTACGCATAGTCGTCCAAAAAAATCTCGCAAAGATGGATCAGTCGATTACAAGCAATCCTGCTTCTTCAGAAACAGTGGCTGGTGAAAACAGAGGAGAAAGCAAAGAGTCAGCTGTTGCGTCAGGCAATACAGCAACATTGTCCCTGCCTGAAACTAATCTAGTGTGTATTGAATACCCGGGAGTTGTAAACAATGTGGAGAAAATGCTGGACAGCATTGGACGGGAAGAAGGGGTGTCCAAGGTGATGATATTCTGTTTATGCTTTAAATGAAACAGCCAAATGGTTTAGTTAGACTGATGTGTTTTGCAGTTTTATACCATGTTGATGGGTAGGTCAGTCTTATAACTTGTATATCAACCCTTTAATTCATGGTGGTTTGATGTCAGAAGGGGAGAGGTGAAATTATGCTTTGTAGTGAAGAGATTCACAATAGTTGGATAAATTCATTTGTTGTAGGTCCTTTAACTGCTAAAAGTTTCCCTTTTTTAAATCACCTTTTTGCCTTTACTAGCTCATTTTAAATGGTCCTGCGATGTGACCAATATTTTTTTAAGAGCACAAATAATCCATGTAGTTTCTCAATTAATATGATGTTATTAAAAACTACATGTATATTAATTATTGAAATTTAAAATAAGATTTTTTTTTTTTAAGAATACAGTTGTCAACTACAAAGAATAAGTAGTAACATAAGTAAAATAAAAGTGGTCATAAAAGTATTTTACTAATAAATTATAAAGTAGTGTGTGTGTGTACTTTAAAGCATATAACAAATGCATTAAAGGGATAGTTCACCCAAAAATGAAAATTCTCTCATCACTTATTCACCCTCATGCCATCCCAGATGTGTATGATTTTCTTTTTATTCTGCTGAACACAAACAAAGATTTTAAGAAGAATATCTCAGCTCTGTTGGTCCATACAATGCAAGTGAATGGTGACCAGCACTTTGAAGGTCTAGAAAGCACATTAAGGCAGCACAAAAATAATCCATATGACTCCAGTGGTCTTCAGAAGTGATTTATAGGTGTGGGTGAGAAACATCAATATTTAAGTCCTTTTTTACTATAAAATCTCCACTTTCATTTGTGCAATCTTTTTCGAGTCCCATTCTTCATGCATATCACCACCTACTGGGCAGGGAGGAGAATTTATAGTAAAAAGTACTTAAATGTTGATCTGTTTCTCACCCACACCTATCGCTTCTGAAAATATGGATTTAACCACTGGAGTCATACGGATTACTTTTATGCTGCCTTTTTATGCTTTTTGGACCTTCAAAGTTCTGGCCACCATTCACTTGCATTGTATGGACTTACAGTGCTGAGATTCTTCTATAAATCTTTGTTTGTGTTCAGCAGAAGACAGAAAGTCATACACGTTTGGGATGGCATGAGGTTGAGTAAATGATGAGAATTTTGCATTTTGTGTGAACTATCCCTTTAAGATTATTAAATGTGAGTAGTACAGTGGATTGTATTTTAATCAGAGATCTTTTTCACTATGAACAGATATATGGAGATTCCTCCAAAAGACTGGAACTCCGCTTTCGGCCGAAAGACCCATTCTGCCATCCTGTGTATGGGAATCGTTACTCCTCCACCAACCTGCTTCTCAAGGTGCGTCGCAGAACACGCAAAGGAAACAGTGGGGAGACCCAAATCAGCGTAGAAATCGTGGGACTCATAGGAACCACCTATAAATTTCAAGGTTTCACTTTTACCTAGTAGTATTTATAGAAAACATAGTAGTTTTGTTCTTTTCGTTTTGTTCTTTTGCACTATTATTTTTAATAATTAAAAAAACTACTATCACAGAATCTCACCCTGTTAAACCTTTTATTCAGTAATGGCTGACTTCCAATATCTGGCGACTCACAATGATCCAGATGGCAAACAGGTGTCTTTGTATGACAAGATAATTTTGAGTAAACCTGAGAAGAAAGAATTCTACGACAAACCGGTGCCTCTCTTCCTTCCTCCTCCCATCTTCTCCCGTCTGGACACGCCTGTGGAATATTACTATCGGCCGGATGTACAACACAGGTAAGCTGGGGAAGGATATGTATTCTTAAACACAGGTAGACTGAGGCTGGAAATAGAGAAAGATCGATAATCAGTTTAATGATATTTTTAACAGATATTTATACTTTTCCTTTTATTAGTTATCGTTTCTTTTAAGTCTACCAATACATTAGATATTTAGAGGACGAAACCTGCAAAATTAATAAATAAATAAATCAGCATATTCTTGCATATATACATAATTAAATGTGCTAGGAGATATACAAATAATGAAATTAATACATTTACAGATCAGTGCAAAAATAATACAATATAAAACAAATAAATGGTTGGGGAAATGCAAAATTTAAAGTCGATTTTTAATTCTATATTTCTTTAATTATTCATTAATTTCTGTATGTAGTTCCATATTTATTTTTCCTTCATGCAACATGTTAATGAGAGGATGTCAATCGAAATCAGTAGGCGGAATTTATGACTCCATTGGCTGTTCATTGTAGAAGTGCTTCGCTTGACTATGACATTAATAATGACATAACAGAATTTTCACAATCAATAAATGAAATAAAGTTTATCAAAGGATCTCTCTCTTACGATTCTCCAAACAATTCGCTACCTCGCATAGCAATGTTGAAACTGCAAACTCCCACCAAACTCCCATTGCTCTTGAGGATCTACCTGTTATTAATTTGATAGTTTGACTGATGCATGAACAGCTGTTGACATCCTCTTATTAGCATGCTGTGCAAAAGAAAAATAAATATGGAGCTACATACAGAAATAAAAATGAATTATTAAAGAAATATAGAAATGTAGAATTAAAAATCGACTTTAAATATTGTGTTTTCCCAACCCTTTATATGTTTTATATTGTATTATTTTTGCATTGATCTGTGCATTTATTTATTTATTTATTTATTTGTATGTATCTTGAAACATTTATTGTTTATATATTTATATTTGCAGCAAAATGCAGATTTATTTACTGTATTTATTTAGTGGTTTTAATGTATTGCATTAAATTTATTTACTATTTTTGCAGGTTTCGTCCTTCATAGATATATCCCCAAAAAAAGATGAACTTACATAGTGAGACAAATCATGCAAGTCTCAGATTTGAAAATATTAAAAATGTTAAGTTACATTAATTAAGCAAAGAGTAAAGCAGGTCTTGTAAAGCAGGCTGTTCACCTTCAGAGGTTAGTAATAAATTATTTTGATATAATTGTGTTTAAAATAAAACAATAATTAAAAAATCTGTATTGCATATTGATTATCGGACACTTAAAACATTTTTTAAAATTCAGTATCGGTATCAGTCATAAAAAATTAAATACAAAAAAATCTATTGATCTCTAGCTGGAAGCCAATAAGTTCACCTTAAATCTGTAAATGTTAATGCTATATCAGTATTTATGGTCACTGTATTTTTTGCTTATGGACCTTATTCATAGCAGCGCCATGACAGGGATGAAAACAAGGCTATGAGGGATAGACTTACCGTCTCTTTATTGGGTTTGTGACAGTTCTTTGACTTACTTGCGTGAATGCCTGTTGACACGGCTCCATCCATTGGACCGGATCTGGTGCCCCCTTTTTAGTAAGATCTGTCAGCGGACTGGTGACATTCTAATAATCAGGACCAACCTGCGATAATAGCCAGCCAGCCCTTGGAACTGTCTCACTTCTCGGGCAGGCTGCAATCACTGTGGTTTTATAAATTTGGGGCCACACCTGCCTGTGACCCAAGTGGAAGCCCAGATACCGTACTTCCACCTGCCCAATTGATTTCACCCACACAGCTTTTTGAGACAAGGCCCGTATGGTCCCGCAACGCTGTCAAGGCCAATATCAACATTCACCCAGAGAAACTGTAGCACCTCCTCCCATTTATGTCCTACTACATGGTGAGTAAATTAATTACTTAATTACCCAGGTTAATGCACTGAGACATCTAAGTAAGCCATTTGTAGGTTGACTTCCAGAAGAGTGTATTGTTAAACTATGGTGCTTTCAAAACATTGCTCTGTTTGAGTATTAAAACATTGACTCATCAAATGGCATGATTTTGGGTGGGACTCTTTTCCATCTCTTTAATGGGTTTGTGACAGTTCTCTGACTTTCTTGTGAAGGAGGAAGCTGGAGTTGGGCAAACAATCCAATGTAAATCTTTATTTCTAAACTTTGCAGCTGAACACACAGTCTGTTTGCTTCTCAGCATAATCACACTGAATGCACACATGAAGACTGTGTCCAGACCCCTCCGGCGGTCTGGACTGCCCTTTTATCCCTCTCCGGCTCTTGCTGCAATACAGAACAGCTGTTTGAGATAATTTACCACAGGTGTCTATCCTTACCGTTCTTCCTCTCCCGGCTTCGCTCTCCACAGGCATCACTCGGCCACGCCCACATACCGCCATCGCCTGACTCAGGCCAGGGAGCCATCCGGCCTGTCACTTACTCCCTCAACCCCATTTCTGGAGAGGAAATCCACAAAGCCATCTGTGCCCCGGCCTGTGGACCACCTCAAACTTAAAAGGCTGGAGAGCTAGATACGAACGGGTGATCCACGCACTGGCATCCTTCATGTGATGGAGCCACTGGAGTGGGGCGTGGTCCGAACAGAGGGTGAAAGCACGCCCCAACAGATAGTATTGGAGGGTGAGGACCACCCGCTTGACAACCAAACACTCCTTCTCAATTGTGCTGTACCTAGTCTCCCTCAGCGAGAGTTTGCGACTAATGTACAGCACGGGGCGCTCCTCCCCCTCCACCATCTGGGACAGTACTGCTCCCAACCCCCTGTCCGATGCATCCGTCTGCAAGATAAAAGGAAGAGTGAAGTTAGGAGAGTGCAATAACGGCACAAAGTGCAGCTTTCACCTGCGTGAACGCCTGTTGACACGGCTCCGTTCACTGGACCGGATCTGGTGCCCCCTTTTTAGTAAGATCATTCAGCGGGCTGGTGACCTGCAAATAATCAGGAACAACCTGCGATAATAGCCAGCCAGCCCTAGGAACTGTCTCACTTCCTTTTTGGTCTTAGGTCTCGAGCAGGCTGCAATCACTGCGGTTTTATAAATTTGGGGCCGCACCTGCCTGTGACCCAAGTGGAAGCCTAGATACTGTACATCCATCCGCCCAATTGCGCACTACTTTGGGTTTGCCATGAGTCCCGCCCGTCTGAACAGCCTCAGGACAGCCCTCAGATGCAGCAGGTGCTGCCGCCAATCATTACTGAAAATGATGATGTCATCTGGATAGGCAGCGGCATAAGCAGCGTGCAGCCTGAGGATTCTGTCCATGAGCCGCTGAAACGTAGCTGGGGCCCCAAACAAACCGAATGGAGCGTCACAAATTGGTGTAATCTTAAGAACAGTGTGAAAAATGCTGTCTTTTCACAGGACATGGGACTTAAGGGGATGTGCCAATATCCCTTCTTTAAATCCAGTGTCGAATAAAAGTGAGCCGTGCCTAACCGATCGAGCAGCTCATCAATCCGAAGCATCGGGTATGCATCAAATTTAGACACCGCATTCACTTTTCTATAATCCACACAGAACTGGATCGAGCCATCACTCTTAGGAACTAAAACCACCAGGCTGGCCCAGTTACTATGGGATTCTTCTATTACCCTCATATCTAGCATGTCCTTTAATTCTTTCCGAACAACAACTTTTTTGTGCTCGGGTAATTGGTAGGAACTACCCCTGGGGTCATTTCAATATGGTGCTCTATGAGATTAGTACGACCGGGTAGAGGTGAGAACACGTCGGAAAATTCCGTTTGCAACCTGGCAACCTCTGTGACTTGGGATGGTGAGAGGTGGTCTCCACCAGTGTCGGGGTGACTCGATCGGTGGCTTTTAAGTTCACCTCCGGTCCGAGTTCCTCCCTCTCCGGAACCACCGTCACCAAAGTCCCCACATCACCACAGGGTTGTACTGTTGTTACAACTGTTTTTGATCATTCCACAGACAAATAATTTTAAGTAGACAACAAACTCCAAAAAAGCACAAGTTGTTGACATGTTCTAGGACCTTTATATGGTTTAGTGCATGCCACCGACGAAACTGTAATCAAATAAGTCAATCCCTCTTCCTCATTTTCATTCACTTCAATAATCAAACATGGCGCTACTCTGAATAAGGTCTATTGATAAGTAGTGGGTAACAAAAATATTTGTCATGAATGGTCAGATGCTGCTCTGTCCATTGAGCAAGATCAGCTGTACATATGTTTTAGATATTTGATTTGTTGATTATTGAATTTGTTGATTTATTGAATTTGTTTGGCATCACTTCCTAATATACAGTAACAGGGAAACTGCAGTCCAGTCTGTTTTCTGTAAGGATCATCTTATTGCCCAGAATCGGGCTCGCCGGCCAAACAATGCCATTTTTGTCAACTTTGATGATAAGACCATACCATCAGAGCCTCTGGAAGCTGCTGTGATCAGCTGGAGGAAGCTCTGTGTCCATACTAGTGATTTAAAGGCAGAGGAACATATGAAACAGGTTGGTAAAATTGCTATACGTCTATTTCATGTATGGGGGGGGTGGAGGTGGAGGATTCTAATCCTACTTGTGATTCAAAGCTCTTTTATTTGTGGAAATGTTGATTCATTTGACTTCACCCACACAGCTTTTTGAGACAAGGCCCGTATGGTCCCGCAACGCCGTCAAGGCCAATGTCAACATTCACCCAGAGAAACTGAAGCACCTCCTCCCATTTATGGCCTACTACATGGTGAGAAAATTAATTACTTAATCACCCAGGTTAATGCACTGAGACAACTAAGTAAGCCATTTGTAGGTTGACTTCCAGAAGAGTGTATTTTTACACTGTGGTGCTTTCAAAACATTGCTCTGTTTGAGTATTAAAACATTGACTCAACAAATGGCATGATTTTGGGTGGGACTATATGTTTCTCTGGACAATGGCAGATGGGGGAGTGTTTGGGAAACCTGATTGGAAATTATATTTATTTTTGCAATTCCATTTAGTCCAGTTAGTGGCACAGAAATTACATACAGCAGCTTTAATATTTTGGTTTGTTAACGTATTGATATGTTTTGGGTATGTGTGCTATTTATACTAAAACATATGAACACACCTCATGAAAGTAGTTTTAATGTGTAGCTGACAGGGCCGTGGAGGAGTTTGTGGGTCAGATTTGGTTATGATCCTCGGAAGACACCAGAAGCAAAAAAATACCAGGTTCTGGACTTCAGGATCCGCTATGGAATGAAACACGGTGAGTGATCAGCCAAACCACATAAACAACTGCAACACAATTTTGATTAAACAGATCTAAAATTTGAAACAATTCTTAGACAAACTTAAAAAAGTGCTCAGCCTCATGTCAGTTAGTGCAATGATTCCAATAATTTAGGCCACATCCATTGTAATCCATTTTCATTTAAAAAGCGCATTGATTTTGCTACGTTTATGCCCCTCATCCACACTGGAACTGCGTTTTCCTCCACCAAAAACTTTGGAAACGATGACAGTAGGAAACTGAAAATGGATTAGTGTGGACATGATGACCCCAGCTTTGAAAATAAATGTGGATACTTGCATGATTTTTTCCTGTCTTTCTGTTTTTTCTAGGATATGGTGTTAATGACATGCTGGTGAAACCTAAGAGAAGTGCTTATCATTACAGTCGTCCAACCACTGTCCACAGGGCAGGTACAGCACAGAATAGGATATTTACAGGATATTCTATATACATTTAATATACTGTGTGTGTGTGTATACAACTCTGGTAAAAAATTAAGAAACCACTGCAAAATCATCAATTTCTCTGGATTTACAATTTATAGGTATGTGTTTGAGTGAAATGAAAATTTTTGTTTTATTCTTTAAAGTACTGACAACATTTCTCCCAAATTCCAAATAAAAGTATTGTCATTTAGAGCATTGTTTGCAGAAAATGACAACTGAAGATTTTTCAGACCTTGAGTAATGCAAAGAAAACAAGTTCATATTTTTAAACAACACAATACTAATGTTTTAACTTAGGAAGAGTTCAGAAATCAATATTTGGTGGAATAACACTGATTTTCAATCACAGCTTTCATGCGTCTTTGCATGCTCTCTATCAGTCTTTCACATTGCTGTTGGGTGCGAGACACTGTGGCTTAAAGGCCTCTCCAGGTCTTCGTCTAACCATTAGATGACCAGATGGAGGATCTGTGATGATCTTGGGGTGCTTCAGCAAGGCTGTAATCAGGCAGATTCAAGCCATGTACAAGGTTATCCTGGAAGAAAACTTGCTTCCTTCTGCTCGGACAATGTTCCCCAACTCTGAGGATTGTTTTTCCCAGCAGGATAATGTTCTATGCCACACAGCCAGTTCAATCAAGGTGTGGATGGTGGAGCACCAGATAAAGACCATGTCATATCTAGTCCAATCTCCCGACCTGAACCCCATTGAAAACTTCTGGAATGTGATCAAGAAGAAGATGGTTGGCCACAAGCCATCAAACATAGCCAAGCTGCTTGAATTTTTGCGCCAGGAGTGGCATAAAGTCACCCAACAGCAATGTGAAAGACTGGTAGAGAGCATGCTTGAGAGCATGCCAAGACGCATGAAAGCTGTGATTGAAAATCAGGGTTATTCCACCAAATACTGATTTCACGCGGTTTCGATTTTGACACCATTTCAGATGACAGTGAGTAAATTCTCTCCCATGTTTTGAATACCCGGGACATGCATTGTATGTCATTATTAAATGTGCACTGCTCTACACAATCAGTTTCTGTTCTAGGATGAGTCGGGTGTGTACCTCCTGGAATTGGTGAAGTTTCAGGAAGTGTAAAAAAAAGGATAATGCATTAATTGTGTTAAATTTTTTTAACGCATTATATAGTCAACTATTAATCGCACAAATGAATGTGTTAAATTTCCCAGCATATACAGTGTATATGATATATGTGTATGTATGTGTGTGTGATATATATATATATATATATATATATATATATATATATATATATATATACAGTTGCAATCGAAATTATTCAACCCCCCCCAAGACAGTAAGGATTTACAAAGGTATGCTTTTCTGATGACCCAGAATTTTTAAACTTTACATCCATATCAGTTGAGTGACACATTCAAAGTCAAATACAGCCATGTCATAATTATTCAACCCCTATTGCATGTAGCTGTTTCTTAAATATGTAAGGCTACACAAGTAATTGTTTTAAAACAAAATTAATTCATAAATCTACAATGGCACTTATTTAAGTTTTAAAATGTAAGTTTAGCATTGTAAGCACAAATGTATTTCTATGCCAAAAAAATGAGCTGTCTCAAAAGCTAATAGAGGAGATTATTTCATTACACAAGAAAGGTCATGGCTAAAAGTACATTTCCAAGGCACTTCAATTTCTAATAGACAAAGCTGACAGCACCATTCATACATTTATTAAATATGGTACAACAGCAACCTTCTTGGGGTGTGGAAGAAAGCAAAACTTCACCAAGGGAAATGTTGACTTGAATATTCAAGAAGTAATTAGGAAAGACCTGTGGAGTCCTGGAAGAAGGTTTTATAGATGTATGACACTAAACTGAAAATGAGTTTTAGACCCATGGGTCAGCAGTACGTCTGAAGTAAGATGACAAGGTGATGACAAGAATGACACCATCCCCACAGTCAAGCATGGAGGTGGGTCAGTCCTGTTATGGGGATGTTTTGCGGCTGCAGGAAACAGCTATCCTGACTATGTGACTGACACCATGGATTCTTTCAGGTATCAGGCCATTTTGGCATGAAAAATTTGATGCCTTCAGTGTGTAAATTGAAGCTCGGTGATCATTGGACTTTCCAGCAAGACAATAACACCAAGGATATATCCAAGTTGTTCAAAATCTGGTTCAGGGATAGGTCGTGGAATGTCCTTAAATGGCCCTTTCATTCCATCATTCAAATCCCATTGCAAACCGTTGTTGGGATTTCAAGGAAGCAGTGGCAGCACAGAAACCAAAGAATGTCAATGAGCTGGAAGCTTTTGCTCATGAGAAATGTATAAAAATTCTAATAGAGAGGTGTCTGAAGCCTGAGAACACTTACCTGAAACATTTATTTGCTGTTATTAAGGATAAAGGATGCTCCACAAATGATTGACTTTGGGGGTTGAATATTTTTGACATGACATTTGTGGAGATAATTAGTTATTTTTTATTTTAAAATTTGGGTAAACTGAACTCTTTGTTCTCAAAATCACTCAAATGTGTATTAAAAACTTACTTTGACTGTTTACTGATGTTTTAGTTGATGTGTTTAAATTCACATCACCAGAATGTATTGCTGGTCAGGGGACTTGAATAATTTTGAATTTTGACAGATTTTGCCATTGTTATAATGTAGATGTCCAAACACATTCTGTTAGTATGTAAATAAATCAGCTAAATATTACTTAACTTAGATTACCATGTTGATCATATTTGTTTTGTTCAATTCTTGAGTTCCCCAACCTGCTAGTGTGACCGACATCATCCAAGAGAGTCCTTCAACATCACGACCCAAACCTGCCACTGCCAAATACATACTGAAGGTATTCTGTATTATTAAATTTTTCCTTTACCTGCTCTTGTATCTCATTGGAGTCATTAGGCACTTATCATTTCTTTAATGCCATGTTCAACAACTACCATAATATATTGAGGATGGGTTTTGAACCGGTTTTGTGGAATCTTCTCTCTCAAGGAGTCTGTTTACATATTCCGGGAGGGGATGCTTCCTCCATACCGACAGATGTTCTATCAGTTGTGTGATCTGGATGTAGACAAGTAAGAACTGATCTGTTTCTTTATCCATCCGTCCATGACAATATACATCCCTCTCTTTCTCACCCATGCAACACTTTATTTTCTTTATTATTAGAATAAAGTCTGTTATTCATAAGAATGATGGCAAAGAGGAAGTGTGTGATGAGAGAGATGGCTGGTGTTTGCCCCACACGGCTGATGAGCTCAGGAATATCATCTCTGGAATGATCCAACAAGTCGTCCGAGCCAACCGACCAGGTAAACAAAACAACAACACAATATGTGCAGAAATATACCCAAAACAAAGTCATAATGACAGATTACAAGCAAATATTAAAAGGGCTAGTTCACCCAAAACTGAACACACAGAAGATGATGAAATGCAGAATGTTAGGGACTGGGATAGCGTCAGTCACCTTTCACTTTCATTGCATCTTTCTTCCATACAATGAAAGTGAAAGGTGACAGGCTATCTCAGTCCCTAACATTCTGCATTACATCATCTTCTGTGTTCCACAGAGGAAAGAAAGTAATATTTTTTTGGAACAACATAAGGGAAAGAATTAAAATTTTTGGGTGAACTATCCCTTTTGGTGGAGATTACAAGTGATTTGTGGCTAATATTTATTAAATATAATAATAATAATAATATCTGACAAATAATTACTAAATGAAAATGACTTTTTTTGTCTGTTGTCGTAGCATCATCCACCCCAAAGTCTAAAAGAACTCGGCCAAAAACTGTCGACAGCGGAGAGGAGGAAGATGAAGATGAAGAAGAAGATGATGACGAAGATTACAAGCCCTCTGAAGGGAGCGACAATGACATGGAAACTGAGATTGCAGATTACATGTAATTCTACTTTAGTTTAATGTATGGCACTTGTAAATGGTCTTAGTATGACGTTTGTTTGTTTTTTACCAGAATAAATGGTTTATTAAATAAACTGGCTGATGGTGAATTGAATTGATCAAGCTTATATGCATGCGCGTTCTCGAAAACTGGCACTTTTAAATGTAAGGCGGGACTTCAATACATGGAGCCGCCAATTCAGTCTTAGATTTCTCTCATTCATAGGTACTGTATACCAGTGACCGATCTCATTCTATACAGTCTCTGGATTCATTAAAATGTACTGAAAATACTGAAGTTCTGAGACAGAAGTAATGACTAATTGTAATTAAAAGCTAAGTATAAGTGACACTTATGCAAAGATTAAGCTTATGTTTACCTGTTGAACACAATAACATGCAGTTTGTGCAACTAGTTCCACACAGATCCTCTAGAAAAATGATTTAAAAAACAAAAAGTTTATCCAATCAGAATTTATTCCTTAATGCTTACAAGCAAAGTGTGACAACTGTTTCACATATCGCATGCCCAAAGCCATGCTCCGTAGCCGAAGCAGCGCGTGAGTCTGAGCTCCACACCCTCAGGTCTTCAGAATTTCCACAGAATCCCTCAACAGTGCAAATGAATGAGCATCTAAAGTCAGATTGTCAGATTCATCAGCCAATCAGATTGATTTATTTGTTCTTGGTGGGTGTGATCTTTAGGATATTTCCCAGTCCAGGCCTTCTAGCTGGCCTTGAGTGACGCAATCATGCTTTAAGTGATGTACGTAATTTGAAAGCGAAGAGTGCGAGATCTTGCTGACAAGTCAGCTGTCATCACTGCTGTTATTACCGTTGAGAAAGAGATCCTTATGGATTTAAAAACAGGAGATGTTCTGCATGATCGTGCGATTAATTAAACAGGAAAGGAGGACTGACTTTCACTTCAAGCAAATTGATAAGTGCTTTTTGCATTGTTATAGCAACATCATGTTTTTTCTAAGTTTAAATTAGGCTGCTTGAGCATTCAGTGTCGGATCAAGTTTTGAAAAATAATCGTGTACCCTGACGAAACAAAATTTATTGCAAGCAAAATTTAAATCGCAAATATTATTAGAGAGCTTTTTCTTGGTATTAGACCTCCTTGGTTCTGGCTTTCGTGCATGGACGATTTTTAAAATGTCAATTGGTATTATTAGTTGACTGCCACGTAATGTATGATAGGCATGCTGTGTCTTATTCTTTGTGAAACTGTGTTTTATTAATGGCATGAATTGCACCGAAGGCCTTGACTTAAAATGCACTGGCAGCTACTGGAAATAAAGATACACTGGTTAATGTATTACGAGTGTGTAAACAGACGGGAAAAAATCTGCGCCATCTTGACCAGATATTAATATATATACAGCCGTTAATGTATAACGTGATGCGGACAGGACAAAAATCTTATATCTCAAAATATCCAATCTGTGCCATGCTGCAGCTGTTATAAGCCTATCGTTAATATTATCCAACAATATTGACAAGAAAAAGAGAAAATCTCTCATCGTCCTAGGCTGGATACTTTAGTAGTATTAAGCCCCAAAAATGTCAATGACAGGTCTGCTTACCAGTCAAACTGTGAATGCATTGGTTCTGTATTAATTTAAATCGAATAGTCACGCAGTAAAGATTGTGTCAATATTTTAAGTAGTTCTGTTTTTCATTAGATTAATTTTTTAATGTTTTTTATCACTTTTTTATTATTAAATTGCTGCTGTTACTGAATAAATTAAAGCACTGTTTACACTGTTATTTTATTACTGCTTTATAACGGACTCTTGAATAATTACTTTAAAAACTTGAAGCAATGTTTAGGAGAAACACTTGAAGGCTACATTGTTTTAATTTAATTAGATAATATTTACATCGGTATTAAATTTGCTTATCGAGCAAACAGGTCTGTGGATGATGCAGCCAACATGGGATTGCATCATATCCTGCAACATCTGGACAAACCAGGGACATATGCAAGGATCCTTTTTGTGGACTTCAGTTCGGCTTTCAACACCATCATCCCAGCTATACTCCAGAATAAATTACACCAACTCTCTGTTCCCATGTTTATCTGTCAGTGGATTACCAGCTTTCTGACAGACAGGCAGCAGCTTGTGAGACGGGAAACTCACTTCCAGCACCTGTTCAATCAGCACTGGTGCCCCCCAGGGATGTGTGCTCTCCCTACTACTCTTCTCCCTCTACACCAATGACTGCATCGCCAAGGACCCCTCTGTCAAGCTCCTGAAGTTTGCAGATGACACTACTGTCATCGGACTCATCCGAGATGACGATGAGTCTGCATACAGAAGGGAGGTTGAACAGCTGGCTGTCTGGTGCAGTCAAAACAACCTTGAGCTGAACACGCTCAAAACAGTGGAGATGATTGTGGACTTTAGGAGGAACACCCCAACACTGACCCCCCTCACCATTTTAAACAGCACTGTGGCAGCAGTGGAGTCATTCAGGTTCCTGGGCACTACCATCTCACAGGACCTGAAGTGGGAGACCCACATTGACTCCATTGTGAAAAAGGCCCAGCAGATGTTGTACTTCCTTCGCCAGCTGAGGAAGTTCAACCTGCCACAGGCGCTGCTGATACAGTTCTACTCAGCGGTCACTGAGTCTGTCCTCGCACTTCAATAACTGTCTGGTTTGGTACAGCTACAAAATCAGACATCAGAAGACTACAAAGGATAGTTCGGACTGAGAGGATTATTGGTTGCCCCCTTATTTTCTTAACATTATTGTTTTACATCTGCTTGCATTTCAGTTAGCCGTAAGGCTTCAGTAGGTACAGTAAAAGTAGCCTATGTATTTGAATGAGTCATATAGTGTGTAAATAGGTGCTTCAATTTGATATTTGAGGATGATAGTTTCAGGAATTAATTAAAATATTTGGGACTTGATTTGATGCTGTCACGTGATGAAGTAAGATTGGATGACATCATCGGAATTTGACATACCTTGGCTTTTGGTAAATTGACTCCACTGATTATAAGATATTTCCTTAAAACTCTTGATTCCAGAAATGTCTATAACTGTATATTCTTCATAAAAAGCAAACTGTTGAAGGGAGTTATTACATTTTTTTAAAATTTCAAACGGCTTTGGAACAACAAGATGGGGAGTGAATAATGGGTTGCACACAAAACCTTACACTGGCATAAACCATATTTCAAATGGTCACAAGTTTAAAAGTTGCATAATACTGCAAGATGGCACTAATGAAATTAACATCAGTATCTATCTCTAATAGAAACATCTGTGTTTGTGTCTGTGTGTTTCTGTCCATTTCTAATGAACACCACACAAATCTTCCGTGAGAGTTTCAAACAACAGCACACATGGTGACCATTTACATCTGCTGTGTTCTTTTGGGTGAAAGCTATATATAGCTTTGCACACCTTCAGAGCGAGATATGATATCTGGGCTGTTTATAAAAGCAGAGAGAACTCACCTCAGTTCTACACCTGTGTCCGCTACATGATGAAGGCAGTGCTGGGAATTTTGACCACTGTTGCCCTCTTCCTGGGTACAGCAAATTCAGCCTCTGTAAGTCAAAAATGTATTTATTAATATATTAAACTGTAATATTCATCCCGCTATGGTAAGATGTTGCCATATATCAGCATTTGTTTTTTATGTCAAAAAAATTTAAAGGGAAAACATCTTTCCTTGTTACAGAATAATGCAATAGAGGTAGTTTTTTCATTTAGTAATGCTTAACAGAAAAACTGACTTTTTATCCAAGTCAGTACAACATATTTATCAAGCTGTGAAATTGGATGAATTCTATGTCAGTGGAAATGATCTGTTCAATTTTAAAATATCAATTTAACTGTGCACATATTGCAGTTGGGGGTTGTGTACACAGAGGGAGGGATGGTGCAGGGAAAGAACAGTGGTGTTGGACTCTTCCGCTACATGGACGTATTCAAGGGAATCCCCTTTGCCGCACCACCTGGCAGATTTCAGAAGCCTGTTCCTCACCCAGGATGGGATGGTGCGTATGTGTGTCTGTCATGAAACATCTGGTTGTTCAACCCATAGGAAAATCATAAATTAGATCTCTCAATTGTTTCTTTAAGAAAGCAATAAAGTTATATGCAATTCGCTCTATTTAATGAGGTTAAATAGAGAGAAAATTGAGACTTTTGCTTAAATTCCTGCCTCAAAGGCCCCTAATCTCACATATGTCTCAAATATGAACTAAAAGATTTCTCATCAAATTCATCCAAGATCAAATTATTCTCAACATCATTGTTCACATTCATTTTATAGCTCTATACTCTTACTGTGTCAGCCATTTATTTCTATTTTTATTTTTTAAGGAATTTCAGGATAAACATCCGAGGAAAAAGTTGATAGAAGGATGAAACATAACAGATCTTTACAATAAAAGTTTCCTCTTGGTAGACCATGTCAGGCACATATTAGGGTCTAATCATTCTTTCTGTATGTCCTGATGTCTAAACTAATGTATCACTGGCTCTACCTGTACAGGTGTTCTGAAAGCCACAGATTACAGGAAGAGATGTTTGCAGGTGACTCTACGCCAGAATGACATCAAGGGCAGTGAGGACTGTCTCTACCTCAACATATGGGTCCCTCAGGGCAGAACTGGTAACACAGACTACTTCACAAAAACAAAAACAAAAAACCTATTTATTTTGTTTCTTTTTGCGTATTTTCATTTATTTATTTTTTATTCAAGGCCATATCCCTTTTTAAATCATAAACAGCTGTTTAAGTCACAGAATAAATGTGTATATCTGCTAAAAGTTAATTTGGTCAACTTTTCAATCATAATATACTGATGGCCTCAATACTAACAGACTTGGGGCTCTATTTTCGTGAGTGCGCCTTATCCAATTTTTGTAAGAGCTCTAAATCCAAACACAATTTTTGTGCCAGCACAAAGCACAAGTGGGCATAGGTGGGAGTGTTTACGCTATCTATGGGTGTATGTGCACAAACTGTGGGTGTATTGTATGTTAATTAAAGTGGTGCAAAGTGCAATTTGTTATTTTCCTGAGAAATAGGTAATTGCGCTAAGACGTTTCAAAAGCAGGTCTGTTTTCAGCACAAAGTCTAAACTCAGTTCCTGCATTTGCAGTTTGGAGATTCCACCAGCAGGTGGTAATAAAGTAATAAAAGTAATATAATTAATGTCCAAACTCTGAAAATACAGTGGAACATCAAATTATGTCCTTGACGATCACTGTTGTAGCGTTTTATGAAACAAATATTTATGAGATTTGTGTTAAACTATCTTTAGGTCATAGTTTATTTTCAATTATTATGTTTATATTTACAATTGTATTATGATATTGGTGTTTTTCCACCTGTTGTCGTAGAGTGATTTTTAAGGCACTGCAAAAAGGGCTTGTGGAAGAAGTTAGAGAGTGTAAAATGTTTGGATTTGGTATTATTTTTTTGACTGCTTCGTTATTTTGATTATATTTTAGTTTCGTTTAAAGTGTAATTTGAATTTCAAAATATTTTTTGTTTTAATTTTTACGTTTCAATAACTTACATTTTTTAAAATCTAAATGGACTGGTAGAAGTGAAGTGCATGCCGATACAATCATTGTTAAAACTAGCCATGAGTTGTGTGTCAGCAGATAACAATTATTAATAATACTTACTGTACATTCTCTATAATTTAACGGAACCTACCTATTCTGACGAGAGCCACATTTTCGATGCATATAAAAGGAGCATGACACTGTCGTAGAAATATGCCTGACATTCAATGCAGTTAATGCACAAAAGAACTTTTAAAACTATTATATAAACCAATAAACGAGACAAAGCTAAATTACATAAGAATAAATAAAAACTAGGTAATTTACATAAAAATGCCTAAAAACACAGAGAAATATACAATTGGGTCTGTTCAGCACACAATGGCCATTATGATGTTGCAAAGGCTACAGAGAACCAGTGCGTCTTAAGGCGGTTTTAAACATTTATAGAGGTAGAGGACCTGATGGACAGTGTTAAACTATTCCACAACCTTTTATAGCCGCAAAACTCCAGTTTTGACTTCATGTGACCATTAATATCTAATCCTTATGCTCTTATGCAGTGTCTACCAATCTGCCTGTTATGGTGTTCATCTATGGTGGTGCCTTCCTGATGGGTGGTGCTCAGGGTGCCAACTTCCTGAATAACTACCTGTACAGTGGGGAAGAGATTGCAGACAGAGGAAATGTCATCGTGGTGACTTTGAACTACCGTCTTGGAACCCTCGGATTCCTCAGCAGCGGAGATTCTGGCATTCCTGGTAAGAATCCAATAATTTTATTGATTGCATTTTAATTTAAAAAAACCCCTCACATTAAATATCACACTATGAAAAAGAAATAAGTTAGAAATATATACAGGGGTCCAAAAGTCTGAGACCACATTTAAATTCCACATAGAAAACCTTGAAACAAACAAAGTTGGTAACACTTTACAATACAGGTGCATCTCAATAAATTAGAATGTCGTGGAAAAGTTCATTTATTTCAGTAATTTAACTCAAATTGTGAAACTCGTGTATTAAATAAATTCAATGCACACAGACTGAAGTAGTTTAAGTCTTTGGTTCTTTTAATTGTGATGATTTTGGCTCATATTTAACAAAAACCCACCAATTCACTATCTCAAAAAATTAGAATACATCATAAGACCAATAAAAAAAAACATTTTTAGTGAATTGTTGGCCTTCTGGAAAGTATGTTCATTTACTGTATATGTACTCAATACTTGGTAGGGGCTCCTTTTGCTTTAATTACTGCCTCAATTCGGCGTGGCATGGAGGTGATCAGTTTGTGGCACTGCTGAGGTGGTATGGAAACCCAGGTTTCTTTGACAGTGGCCTTCAGCTTATCTGCATTTTTTGGTCTCTTGTTTCTCATTTTCCTCTTGACAATACCCCATAGATTCTCTATGGGGTTCAGGTCTGGTGAGTTTGCTGGCCAGTCAAGCACACCAACACCATGGTCATTTAACCAACTTTTGGTGCTTTTGGCAGTGTGGGCAGGTGCCAAATCCTGCTGGAAAATGAAATCAGCATCTTTAAAAAGCTGGTCAGCAGAAGGAAGCATGAAGTACTCCAATGGACAAAAAACACAATGGACCAACACCAGCAGATGACATTGCACCCCAAATCATCACAGACTGTGGAAACTTAACACTGGACTTCAAGCAACTTGGGCTATGAGCTTCTCCACCCTTCCTCCAGACTCTAGGACCTTGGTTTCCAAATGAAATACAAAACTTGCTCTCATCTGAAAGAGGACTTTGGACCACTGGGCAACAGTCCAGTTCTTCTTCTCCTTAGCCCAGGTAAGACGCCTCTGACGTTGTCTGTGGTTCAGGAGTGGCTTAACAAGAGGAATACGACAACTGTAGCCAAATTCCTTGACACGTCTGTGTGTGGTGGCTCTTGATGCCTTGACCCCAGCCTCAGTCCATTCCTTGTGAAGTTCACCCAAATTCTTGAATCGATTTTGCTTGACAATCCTCATAAGGCTGCGGTTCTCTCGGTTGGTTGTGCATCTTTTTCTTCCACACTTTTTCCTTCCACTCAACTTTCTGTTAACATGCTTGGATACAGCACTCTGTGAACAGCCAGCTTCTTTGGCAATGAATGTTTGTAGCTTACCCTCCTTGTGAAGGGTGTCAATGATTGTCTTCTGGACAACTGTCAGATCAGCAGTCTTCCCCATGATTGTGTAACCTAGTGAACCAAACTGAGAGACCATTTTGAAGGCTCAGGAAACCTTTGCAGGTGTTTTGAGTTGATTAGCTGATTGGCATGTCACCATATTCTAATTTTTTGAGATAGTGAATTGGTGGGTTTTTGTTAAATGTGAGCCAAAATCATCACAATTAAAAGAACCAAAGACTTAAACTACTTCAGTCTGTGTACATTTAATTTATTTAATACACGAGTTCCACAATTTGAGTTGAATTACTGAAATAAATGAACTTTTCCACAACATTCTAATTTATTGAGATGCACCTGTAGGGTTCTATTCTTTAACATTAAACAGTTAATGCATTAGGTATCATGAACTAACAATGAACAATACATTTTACAGCATTTATTAATCTTGGTTACTGGTCATTTCTAAATGTACTATTATTATTAACTAGTATTATTCTTAGTTCATGTTAGTTCATAATCCATTAACAGGGTTGGGGAGTAAAGGAATACATGTAACAGGATTATGTATTTAAAATACAAAATATAAGTAACTGTATTCCACTACAGTTACAATTTAAATCATTGGTAATTAGAATACAGTTACGTTCAAAAAGTATTTTGATTACTGAAGAGATTACTTTGCATTTTACTGTCACTTGTTTCATTTAATATTTAGTCCTTTCAGATGGAAAACATTTATACATATAAATGATGCGATCCAAAGTGCATTTGAACAGCGGTGAAACACTTTCTTATGATGTGTTACATTCATACGAGCAGACAGAGAAGTAAGTTTGAAGTAAGTTTGGAGCAGAAGAAATAGAAATAAACCTTGTGTAAATTGTCTGCTTTACGCTAAGCTAAAATGCTATTTCTAGCCATTTTACATGCAAAAAAACCTTCTAGGAAAAGTGATTTAGAATGTAACTTAAAATAATTGGTAATGTTATTACTTTTTAGATGAAGTAATCAGTAAATTAATTTGATTACATTTAAGAGATGTAATTAGTAATTTGTAGTGGATTACTTATTTTGAGTAATTTATCCAACACTGATTAGTAGTATATGTTGAAATTAACATTAACCATGATTAATAAGTTCTGTTTGATGTTTGTTCATATTAATTAGTTAACTAATGTTGATATATACAACCTTATTTTAAAGTGTTAACATAAAGTGTAAGAATATGGATTTTTTTTTAATAAAAATGTAATAAAAAATTACTTTTAATTAATCATTATTACTTTTACTTGCTTGTATTTAATTAGAATATAATGCAAAATAGAAGCATTTTCAAGTGGTTTCAGACTTTTAGACACTGCTGTGTACAGTATGTATGTGGTATGTACTTTATGTATTTATGGATAGATGGATGGATGGATTTATTGATAAAATGACATGAGCATGCCTTGGCTCATAGGAAACTATGGCTTGTGGGACCAGCATGCTGGTATTGCTTGGGTACACAGAAACATCAAGGCTTTTGGTGGCGATCCAAACAACATTACTGTCTTTGGCGAGTCAGCTGGGGCAGCTAGCGTGAACTTCCAGGTGCTGCATAAGCTGTTTCTCTTCTAAAAACATGCAGTAATCACCTGCTTATTTTATTTTTGCTTGTGCATTACATATTAATGAGTATTTATGTGTGTCACATCCTACACAGATAATTTCCCCTAAAAACAAGGGTTTGATCCGCAGAGCTATCTCTCAGAGCGGCGTTGCTCTCTGTCCTTGGGCTGTGAACAGAAACCCACGAGCATATGCTGAGGAGGTGAGCTGCATATTCATTTTCGGTAACAGTCTATGAAGCCCATGTATATAATGCATTGTAAAGGCATTATAAATGTATTATAATGCATTCTTAAAGTCTCATATAATATATTGTAACTTCTTATGAATAATTGTAACCACAATTATAATGCATTATAATATTTACCTATTCACACGACCAACATAAAATTGTATCTATAGAAGTTCTAATGTATTAAATCTATTTTACACTGGCGGCCAAATGTTTGGAATAATGTACAGATTTTGTACTTATGGAAAGAAATTGGTACTTTTATTCACCAAAGTGGCATTCATCTGATCACAATGTATAGTCAGGACATTAATAACATGAAAATTTACTATTGCAATTTGAAAAAAATGTTCAGAACTTCTTATACTACTTCAAAGAGTTCTCATTAAAAAATCCTCCACGTGCAGCAATGACAGCTTTGCAGATCCTTGGCATTCTAGCTGTCAGTTTGTCCAGATACTCAGGTGACATTTCACCCCACGCTTCCTGTAGCACTTGCCATAGATGTGGCTGTCTTGTCGGGCACTTCTCACGCACCTTACAGTCTAGCTGATCCCACAAATGCTCAATGGGGTTAAGATCCATAACACTCTTTTCCAATTATCTGTTGTCCAATGTCTGTGTTTCTTTGCCCACTCTAACCTTTTCTTTTTGTTTTTCTGTTTCAAAAGTGATTTTTTTCTTTGCAATTCTTCCCATTTGGCCTGCACCCCTGAGTCTTCTCTTTACTGTTGTACATGAAATATTAAAACCACCTGCCTAACATTGTGTAGGTCCCCCTCATGCGCCAAAACAGCGCCATCCCGAATTATAATACTATATAATATATATTTATATTAGGTACATTTCAGTAACACCCATAAGATATTTTTACGTGGTTTTACAATATAATAAGATATTACATTTGTTTTCACCTTAGCTTTACAAATGTTTTTTTTTTTTTTTTTTTTTTTTTACAAATTCATGTTATGACTATATAAGAAGACATTGCTTTTGTAACTTTACTTAAAGCAAGTCAAGACCACTTATGATGATATATGATCACGGCAATCTTTATGACTGTTGACACTGTGCTGCTTTTGTAGACAGCACTTTTACAATACCTAATACTATGTACATTACAACTTTTGAGGATAAAATTTTATGTTTATTGTGTTATAATGCATTACACTCTTTTAGGTATAACTATATGAATAGGTTAAGTATTATAATGTTTTATAACTGGAGTTACAATTATTTATGAGAAGTTATAACATATTAAGGTGTATTATGAGATGTTATAAATGCATTATAATGCATTTATAATGACTTTACAATGCATTATAAAAATGGGCTTCATAGAAATTGTTACCGATAAGGTAACACATTATATCCAACTTTTTTTTAAAAACACTGCATACTGTATGGTGGTGACATGCAGAAATGTGTGTGCCAAGGTTTGTGCACACTGTAATTCAACAATCTTAGTACATTGTGTACAGTACAGTTCTTACTAAATAAACTGCAGTATTTCTTGTCAAAAGCTCATTTTAGACTTGCAGTTTGCAAATAAGGCAAAATTACCCATCACTGTGAAAAAGCACCCAAATTTAGTTCAGCTGGTGGTGGGTGATAATTTCCCACCCTGCTAACAACTGTTGCTTAGAACTAAACTCAGTAGGATGGTTGCTCTCATTTCCAGCCTTTTTGCAAAACACTATACTGTCCTTGATTTGCTAGACCATGTTTACTTAGTGAAGTCACCTGTTTGGTTTCACAAACAGCTTGGCATTTCTTCCATTTTAATATTGGATTGTTAAAAATCAATGAATAGAGATCTCAACAGGATTAAACTCCATCTTACATTTGTCTATGAAGAAAAGGAGTTTAGTTTCATTTTCTGTTTCCCTTTTGTTTGTTTGTTTGTTTGTTTAAAAAAAGCGAAAACAAAAATCATTTCAGATACAGGTACACTGTTATTGATCTGTCAAAATGAGTAATTGTTGGCAGCTTTTTATTCAATATCTGGTCCAAATGATCCTTTTTTTCTTCTTTTTATAAAGCTACAGAACTAATTTAAGGCATTTATGCATACATTTTTAAATCAAAATGTCTTTTTAAAGATTATTCGGAACATGTGTGTCCAAACTTTTGACTGGTAGTGTACTGTAGATAAATATATTTTGTGCACCTTTAGATCGCAAAGAAGGTGGGATGTCCCACTGATGATGGTATGGTGTCCTGCCTGAAGATGACAGATCCAAAGGCTCTAACACTTGCTGGGAGTGTGCACCTGAGCTCCTCTCCCTCTGGTAAAAAAAAAAAAAAAAAAAAATCTCACATAATTGAACATAATTCAAGGCTTTATGTGGGACTTTAAAAGGGAAATTATCATTTACTGTACACAACCTCATGTTGCTCCAAACCCTTATAAAGATGTTTGCCTCAATCCCCATTCACATTCATTGTATCAATGAAAGTTAACAAATCTGAAATCCTTCTCCAGAACCCATTGTACACAATCTGGCTCTGTCTCCTGTCATTGATGGTGACTTCATCCCCGATGATCCTGGAAACCTTTTCCACAATGCTGCTGAGATTGACTACATCGCTGGAGTCAACAACATGGACGGCCACATCTTTGCCACCCTCGACATCCCCTCTATAAACAATGCTTTGGTAACCACCCCTGTGTAAGTGTGCCACATTAAAGTACATGGTCTACAATCATTTTTAAAAGTTTGACCTTTTTAAAGACCCCATGAAATCAGAATTGTAGTTTTGTAGTTTGTAGTCCATGTCTGTTAGTTTTGAGGTAATCTACATGCTAGTATACTACTAAACGCTGACTAAATTAACTTAAAGCAGATATACACATTTAAAATGTACAGACTTACTCTTCTGGGAAAATGGACCAAAACTTTCTCTTGCAATGTGCGATGACTTATCCTGCACTCAGGGGCATATTGAAATTTAGGGCTTTTCACACGGTGCATAACCCTAGGTTGTCATCTTTTGAATGCCTTGGTAAAGCAATTTTGAAAGAGGGTTAGCAGCTGTTTTAACCCTGATTTATAAAACCCTGCTCCAGAGGATGTTTTGCAGAGTTACCCTGAATTGCGGTGCCATAGGTGTACAGTTTGAAATAATGTGGTTCTAGAATCGGATCTGGCCTGCCACGGAATCATCTCTGGCCCACGGGATGATTTGCGGAAAAAATAAATATGTTTGAAAACATTCACGTTGATTTAGCCTGTAACTTGGGTAAGATGTATGCCTACTATTATTTTATTAGCAACAGCAGAACAGATAAACATTTAAATTTGTGGTGTTGCATGTAGCTATGTTATAGCTTGCATGATCAGTGGAATTTCATTTAATTAGGCGGGACATTCAGCGCTTGCAGAGTCACGTGTATCAGTGTATGCCACACATGTCTGTGGGTGACACAAGTTCCATGGCCACACATTCCCACAGTGAAGTTTCTCTCATGTAATGACAACATGTGCAGGTCCAAAGATAAATATTAGATGTAATAACTGTTGCATTGTTTCTGCCCCATTGATCTATTATTATTTTTAAGCAGGTTTCAGTTCCTTAGTGTTTATGTTCGGTTTTAGATGGTTTATTGAGGCTAAAAGCCCGGGCATACTTCACTTTGCGCGTTCCGTTCGGTCTCGCGCTCAGCTTTGAAAGTATACCTCACGCGGGTGAGCGGGAATGGACGCATTCGACACATGCGCAGTACAATTGCTTTGTTATACGCTACCAGACGTTAGAGGGCAGCACCGAGTCGTGTCATTTCCAGGACATCCGCTCTAAAGGATAAAGAAGAAGAAAAACTGCGGCTCCATTAGAGGAAGCAAGAGCAACAACAAAACGATGGAGAAGGATATGTTCTTCGAATACTGCTTGACAGTACATCCCAACTGTGCGTATTATCTCCTAGTGGACTCTTCTATCTCAGCAGTCAATCTTGCGCACAGTAAAATCTGGCTGCACGTGGACACTGCGCGGACACTTGATGACGAAAATTACGTCACGCGGACTGTGCGCGCTGACCGTTGTGGAACGCGGACAGGCGAAGTATACTTTGGGCTTAAAACTGCAGCAAAAGAGCGAGCGGTTCTTTCTTTTTCTTGTGAATATTATTGCTTGATTCCCTTTAACTAATTGTGTGTGTATTTGTGATGTAACCTCTGGTTAATGAAATTAATAAATTCCGTGTTTTCCCTTTTGTTCAGAGTAAAATTAGCACCCACCAACCTGCCAGATGTGGATATTTTATGCGCAGTGGTGGGTTATTTAATGGTGGGCGACTTATACAAATCTTGGAGTGGCATGTGACAAGAAATGCTGTCAGACAAAAAGACGCATGTTTGAAAAAACACACTTGATTATATTTTGAAGAACAGACAAAGAAAAGCCGTTGTTGCGTGTGTCTGATTCGTCATGTATTCAGAAGCGCTCTGCCGCCCATAAGCGCAGCGCTTCTCATGGAACACGCGCATGCAGAGTGCTCACCTTTTCTGCCGTTTCAGTGATCTGAAAATAGTTTGCAAACTGCAAGAACAGTATCGGCCATGAGAATGCTGCAAATGATCTCAGACCATCTCAGGAGGTGCTCTAAGTTTAGTTTGCTTGATTTCCACGGAGCAGTTCGCATTTACATGCATTGTGAATGCAACATTGCTTAATTCCAAACATGTGTGGCTGAATACATGACCATACAAAGCAAATGACATGCAGCGACATTCATGACTTGTCATTATAATTCAATACAGCTTCAGAAGTGGTGTTTTATATACCTTTATGAATAATCAAAGGAGAGGAGCTGGTAAAAAAAAAAAAAAAAATCTAAGTAGCTATTGAAATTGGGCATAAAAAACAAACAAACAAAAAAATCAAATCTTTTTACCCCAGTGTTAGTTATGAAAATAGCATCTTTCTATTTTCCTTTGCTCCACTGGTGAACTACATGCATCACTAAAGAAATTATATTTTACACAAGTTATGAGATTGCAGTCTGAATTGAACGTGGTGACATAAAAACCGTGCACCGTGAAATAACACCAAAACAGTGTGCCTTTCTTTTGCGTTGTGTTTGCTGGCTGTACTCAACAAACACAGTGACTGGTTTAGTCCAATTCATGACTAAATTACTCTTATGAGCCGGTACTTTTAAAACAGTGATTCATTCATCAATCGTGCAGCCTTGATTGATACCATACCAATGTCTCAGAGGTCAAAATCTGCAGGTTCCAGAGTGTTTTTAATGATTTTCCCCTTATACAGCAAGTGCTACTTTTACTGTCACTGCCACGTTTGTAATGTCGGTTTTTCCACATTTATGTGAAAATGACAATGAATAAAAATGATGTCTGTAGATCTAATGACCCTTAGGTCAAATTAACCGTTATTTTTTGTTTTTCCAGTCAAAGTGTGCACTGCAAAAAAATGCTTGTAACTAATCAATTCTGGTAAGTGACCATGGTATAAGCGGGATTATAAAATATACACAGTATATGGGGGGCCTGGGTAGCTCAGCGAGTATTGACGCTGACTACCACCCCTGGAGTCAGGAGTTCGAATCCAGGGCATGCTGAGTGACTCCAGCCAGGTCTCCTAAGCAACAAAATTGGCCCGGTTGCTAGGGAGGATAGAGTCACATGGGGTAACCTCCTCGTGTGTGGTTCTTGCTCTTGGTGGGGCACGTGGTGAGTTGTGCATGGATGCCACGGAGAATAGCATGGGCCTCCACATGCCCTATGTCTCCGCGGTAATGCACTCAACAAGCCATGTGATAAGATGCACGGATTGAGGTCTCAGACGTGAAGTCAACTGAGATTTGTCCTCTGCCACTTGGATTGAGGCGAGTCACTATGCCACCCCAAGGATGTAGAGCGCATTGGGAATTGGGCATTCCAAATTGGGGAGAAAAAAAATAATAAAAAAAATATATATATATATATATATATATATATATATATATATATATAGAGAGAGAGAGAGAGAGAGAGAGAGCAATGTCACACCTCTGGTTTACCTCATTAAGTTTTTGCGTCGTAGAAATTTTCACGCAGTTTTAGTTAAAGGAATATTCTGGGTTCAAGGGGTAGTTCACCCAAAAATGAAAATTATCTCATCATTTACTCACCCTCATCCCATCCCAGATGTGCATGACTTTCTTCTGCAAAACACAAACGAAGATTATTAGAAGAATATCTCAGCTCTATAGGTCCATAAAATACACGTGAATGGTAACCAGAACTTTGAAGGTCCAAAAACCATACAAATGCAGCATAAAAGTAAACCATAAGACCCCAGTGGTGTAATCCATGTCTTCAGAAGCAATATGATAGCTGTGGGTGAGAAACAGATCAATATTTAAGTCCTTTTTTACTATAAATCTCTACTTTCACATTCTTTTGTTTTTGGTGATTTGTATTATTCATGCATATCACCACCTACTGGGCAGGGAGGAGAATTTATTGGCAGACTAAAAATTGCAAATCATGTTTGACTTTTGTCAAGTCTAAAGGCTATTGGCTATTTTAAAAAAAGGGACAAGTGCTCGTCATGCCATTTCATGGGGTCCACACAGGAAAACAACAAGAACATGATTTCAACAAACTGAAATTTATCCATAACAGATCGGCTGTCAGGAGTCTCTTGAATGCCCTCACCCAAGATAAGGGACCAGAGGCTGGTGCTGCGACTTTCGAAGAGTACACCATCAGCTGGGGTAATGGGCCTAGTGATAAGGACATTAAGAAAACGGTTGTGGAGGCTGAGACGGACTTCATCTTCCTGGTGCCAACACAAGCAGCCTTGTATCTGCACGCTGATCTTGCCACGTAAGTTGAGCCCATCTTCAAAGCAGCTGTCAGTTAATTAAGATTTGATGCATTAACCTTACCATGATTGGACTCGTTTATTAAATAACATTGTGTTGATTTTGATAACATTTTCCGGTGTAATGGATGTCTTTTGTATTTCTTTGGTCACAAAGAAAATACAAATATATTGTTACAGATGTTAGTATACAGACTTGACTTTTGTTGGGTATGTTACTCATAAACGTAATCCATCATAGTACTCATTACTTCTCTACAAAGTGTATTCAGATTACTTTCCTGATTACGTTACTGAAAAAGTAATCAAATTACTAATTACTTTACTTTTTATAAATCAGTAACTAATCTGATTACAGTAATTTAAAATGTACTGCATTACACTACTTGTAATCAGATTACACCCAGCACTGTTGACTTCAGTTATTCATTTATACAGACATTATTAAAGCCGCTACTGTAAACTGTTGTATGAACAGGACATTTCGAGTCTCCCACCTGTAGGTAAATGCGGCTGTCTGTCCCTGGCTGTTTGGATGTAGCCACACTTCACCTTTAACAAGTTAACTTTAACTAGTTTCAGCTGGCCAGCAAGTTATAACTATTTAGATTAGTCCATTCAAGAGGTCACACCAGGCCTGTTCCTTCTAATGGTATGTCTTAGCTCTTGTCTATCTTAAACACTGTCTGTCTTTTTCCCATCAGTACTGGAAAAACCTACTCCTACCTGTTTTCTGAGTCCTCTCGCATACCTGTCTTCCCCACCTGGATGGGTGCTGATCACGCTGATGACCTGCAGTATGTATTTGGGAAGCCCTTTACCACTCCGCTGGGCTACTTTCCTCGCCATCGTGATGTCTCCAAATACATGATTGCCTACTGGACCAACTTTGCCAGAACTGGGTAATGCTCCAAATGAAAGACCAGTTTCCTTATACTACTTGCTAATGACTTTGGCTATTTGAACAGGGAGATTCTGATTATACTGTAGATTATTTTACACTTAAATGTTAAAGATGTGCAATTTTTTACTTTCTTCTAACTCAGTATAATGATTTAAGTCAAATGACAATGGCTTTCCTTAAAAGGGATTTTGCACTCTCTCTTGTTCTCTCTCCATCACAGTGACCCCAACAAAGGTGAGTCAAATGTGCCTGTGGCCTGGCCCCAGTTCACTAGCACTGGCCATCAGTTCCTGGAGATCAATCACAAGATGAACAAAGACAGTGTGAAGCAGATGCTGAGAACTCGCTTTGTTTATTACTGGACCTCTGTCTACAGCGGCTTCCCTACTATCCAGAAGAGCTAAGCAATGCCAATCTGACCATAGATTCATGTAGCTCAGTATTAATGAGTACCAATTATCCAATAATATCATGCCATGACTTATGCAATAAACAAAATATTTGATGATCAAAATCAGCTGTAATTTTTTCATTAAATTGTTTTCACAACAAGAGAAGGCAATTGGTATTCCAGTAAGTTTTTAGCTGTAATATTATGGAGGTAAAAGTCGAGAGCTTGTAGATTTGAATGTGAAATTTTTTTACAATAAATATTTGTGAATATTAATCCATATTAATACTAATCATTTAATTCATAATGGATTATAATAATACATTGTTATAGTTATTATAATTAATAATTATATAATACATATTTGTAAAACATACAATATACATTATTACCAATAGAATGCGCAAAGGAATTGCAATTATATCTCTATAACTCTAAAGTCAACCATTAAAGGGATAGTTCACCCAAAAATGAAAATTCTTTCATAATTTACTCATGCCATCCCAGATGTGTATGACTTTCTTCAGCAGAACACAAACGTAGATTTTTAGAAGAATATTTCAGCTCTGTAGGTCTGGGTCTTTGAATGGGTACCAAAATGTTGAAGCTCCAAAAAGCACAAAGGCAGCATAAAAGTAATTCATACGACTCCAGAGGTTAAATCAATGTCTTCAGAAGCGATATGGTATGTGTGGATGAGAAACAGATCATTATTTAAGTCATTTTTTTTTTTACCATAAATTCTCCTTCTTGCCCAGTAGGTGGGGATATGCACGAAAATGTGAATTGCCAAAAACAAAAGTGAAAGTGTAGATTGATACTAAAAAGGACTTAAATATTGATCTTTTTCTCACCCACACCTATCATATTTCTTCTGAAGACATGGATTAAACCACTGGAGTTTTATGGATTACTTTTATGCTGCCTTTATGTGCTTTTGGACCTTCAAAGTGTTAGTACCCTTTCACTTGTATTGACCAACAGAGCTGAGAACTCTTCTAAAAATCTTCAATTATGTTCAGCAGAAGAAAGAAAGCCAATCACATCTGAGATGGCAAGAGGGTGAGTAAATGATGAGAGAATTTTAGGCTGGATTAGACTAGTTGGGTGAACTATCCCTTTAAGAATCAATTTTTATTTGGTAAATCAAAATATCTTTTTTTTAGGACCCCTTTCACTTCCATTGTAAGAGTTTCACTGTAAACTCGACTTTTTTTTTTTTTTTTTTTTTTTTTAAGGAGGGACGAGTCAAAATAATAATTTTTATTTATTTATTTTGTGGTAATCAACATTATGCCACAGTTGCTGCCAATTAAGCTTAACTTGTACTGTAACCGAAATATTATGCTACTTTTTAACATTGGGATCTCTTGGACCATCAACATACATCTTAACAGAACAAAAAGGTTAACTTAATCAACTGTCTGTCATCTAAATGACGTAATGTTTAAATAATCATGCATTCCCCCCACCCAAAGTGCACGTCTCATAATATTTAGATTTGCTACACACTGCACTTCTATCACGCTGATATGTCACCTGACGTGTGGGCGTGTCCTCACGGATGTCAATCAAGCGCCGCATCACTTATCCACGGCCGCTACGGTCATTTGCAACGAGTCTGACCCTTAGGAAAAAAGTGCAACAACAAACAAATCCGCTTTCCGTCTGCATAGAAACTACAAGGGGAAGGAGGGATTAAGAGCACTGATTGCAATATAGTGTATAGGCTACTGTATGTGTGTGTGTGTTGCAGTGCGACAGAGTTTCAGTGACACTGAGTCAGCGCAGGTGTGCATATCTCTGTCATGGAGAATTCAAGCACATCGCTGATGTTCAAGGTGGTCGCGGTGGCCGCGATCGGTCTCATCGCCGCTTTCTTCATGCACGTCCAAGATCCATTAGATTCGCTGTTTGGAGCGGGATACCCAGAACTATGGCGGAGAACCGGACTGGTCGGAGCCCCTGCGCGGGCAGCAGCTTGCATCTTTGCGGGAGTGTTCCTCCTGGCAATGGGCTGGTTGTATAGACTGATATTCGCGCCTCTGGAGCTACTCCGCGGTGTGGATGAGGTGGGTTACATCGCGGAGGACGGGCGCTCCCGGGCGCAAGCGGCCAACGAGGTGCGACGGAGGCGCAAGACTGGAGAATTACCCCCAGTGTATCCGAACGGCTGGTACCGAGTTTTGGACTCGCACATGCTGGAGAGAGGAGATGTCAAGAGTGTGACTGTGCTGGGTAGGTAAAAATGCAGGACAAATTAAATTGCGCAGGTGAGACGAAATCACGTCAATGTAAAATGTCGCACAGTTTATTACTCTTTGGGGCATTCAGAGAGTGTCCCGTGAGACCCATTTAATGATCAAACAGTTTACTACAGCACAGAAACTATTTAAAGCACACAATAAAAACAAACAGTGAAGGTAGGCTACGTTTTACTTTTTTTTTTTTTCTTAATTTTTTTTCTTAGAACATATAACAAACACTGATGATCCAAAACATTATGACCACTCACAGGTGAAGCGAATAACGTTGATCATCTCCTAACAAGGCCACATGACAAGGTCTGGGTAGATTAGATGGTAATCGAACAATCAGTACTCGTAGTCAATATGTTGAATGCAGGAGAAATGGGAAGGAGTAAAGACCTGAGTGACTTTGACAAGGGCCAAATTTTTATGGCCAGACGACTGGGTCAGAGCATCTCTGAAACGACAAGGCTTGTGGGGTGCTCCCAGTCAGCAGTGGTGAGTACCTAACGACAGTGGTCCGAGGAGGGACAAACCGGCGACAGGGTGTTGGGCGCCAAAGGCTCATTGATGCAAGAGGCTATCTCGTCTGGTCCAAACCGACAGAAGGTCTACTGTGACGCAAGTCACAATTTTTTTTAATGATGGTTATGGAAGGAATGTGTCACAACAAACAGTGCATCGCACCTTGTATATGTGTCTGTATAGCAGCAGACCAGTCATAATGACCCCTGTCCACCATCGAAAGCGCCTACAATGGGCACACAAGCATCGGAACTGGACCTTGGAGCAGTGGAAGAAGGTCGCCTGGTCCGATGAGTCCCGTTTTCTTTTACATCACGTGGACAGCCGTGTACATGTGCGCTGTTTACCTGGGGAAGTGATGGCACCAGGATGCACTGTGAGAAGACGACAAGCTGGTGGAAGGAGTGTGTTGCTCTGGGCAATGTTCTGCTGGAAACCCTAGGTCTGGCCATTCATGTGGACATCAGTTTGACACATGCCACCTACCTAAACATCATTCCAGACCAGGTACACCTCTTCATGGCAATGGTAATCCCTGATGGCTGTGACCTCTTTCAGCAGGATAATGCGCCCTGCCACACTGCACACATTGTTCAGGAATGGTTTGAGAAACATGATGAAGAGTCCAAGGTGTTGCCCTGGCCTCTAATTTCCCCAGATCTCAATCCGAATGAGCATCTGTGGGATGTGCTGGACCAACAAGTTTGATCCACGGCGGCTCCACCTCGCAACTTACAGGACTTTAAGGATCTGCTGCTAATGTCTTGGTGCCAGATACTACGGGACACCTTCAGGGGTCTTGTAGAGTCCACGCATCTTCAGGTCGGCGCTGTTTTGGAGGCACGCAGAGGACCAACAGCATATTAGGCAGGTGGTCATAATGTTTTGGCTTATCGGTGTATAACAGTGTTGATTCACAAAAAAGAAAAAGAAAAGACAAAACAAACAAACAAAAGTAAAATCAAAAACAGAAGGGGAAAAAAAATCTACAGCCTCTTGATATGTCTATTTGTGCCTGATTTGGAATTTTACAGTATGTCAATTTGGCCATATTGTGTCCTGTGCACATAATAATAATAATAATAATAATAATAATTAGAGTATAGAAAATAAATAAAAGAAATTTAGGGACCCAAATTTAGGGGGGGTTGGCGGCGTTTACCTTGGTCACGCCCTTTCAGAACATGGATGCATGTTTTACCTTCGAGTAATTACTTTTTGTAATTCCCATTAATCTGAATGGTGATTGTCATTATTGTAATACAGTATACGGTAATACAGTGTTTGAATTGAAATCAGCATAAATTAAATTACAACACCAGCAAACAAGGAATGTTCCCCTAACATAAAGGCTAAGTGTATGGTTCCCATTTATTTATTTTTGGGGGTAACCAACTCCTAACGTTCTAGTAAAGTTTATATTTCAGGTTTTATTTTTTTATAACTATAAAATAGGGTTGCTCCGATACCAAAATTTTGGCTTCGGTACGATACCAGCCCTGGTACCTCGGTATCGATACTAACTCGATACTTTGGCACCAAATAAAAAACCTCAGATTTTTGATTAAATTAAACAGAAATTACACACAAAAGAACTGCATAAAGTTTTATAGATACAAATTATGCCTTTCTGTTTTATTTTATTTTTCTGGATTCCATGTTAAATGTTTTAATTAAATGTTATGATCAAATTGTTTAATCAAATACATACTGTACAGCTTTAATCAAATGGAAAATAAATAAATAAATAAATAAATAAATATAATATATTATTGGTAAAAAAAAAAAAAATGCACAACAGAGCTTTTACAGTATTAATGAAAACATTAAATGAAAACAATCTGGTTGCCTGAGGCAAAAGGCTGCCATGGCTGAATCGCAACATTCAGTACACTTGCTTATGTGATATTGCTTACAGATAATAATACTAATAATATAACCATGTAATATTTTATTATTGTTACTATGAGTATTATTGCGACTGCTTTGAATATTACACTTTTATACAGTAGTAATATTTTTTTCTGTCAATGTCTTCAATTTCACGCAATCAGATGAATAAAGCTCTCATTTCAGCTGGACTTTTATTTTGAAAGATCTTTGAAGTTCTTCCTGTTTGTGAAGGGTTCATTATATCAAGCTTCCCGCGACTCACGAACTGTAATGGAGAAAGAGTTCATTTGAGAGTTCACGGCCATTTATGGGGCTTTTCCACTGCACGGTACAGCTCGTCTCGACTCGACTCTGCTCGCTTTTTGGGGGTTTTCCACTGTGGATAGTACCTGGTACCTGATACTTTTTTTTAGTACCACCTCGGTCGAGGTTCCAAGTGAGCCGAGCCAATACTAAATGTGACGTCAAAACCCTGCAGATCACTGATTGGTCAGAGAGAATCGTCACTACCAGCGTCACTGGATTTGCGACATGGGACATCAACCCGCTAGTTTTAAAGTTAGCAACAGTGACAGCAATAACATTTGTTCATGTGACTTTTGAATTGTAAAAAGAAATGGCTGTGTGCAAAACCACGTCATGGTCAATAAACGAGGTGCAGACATTCCTCTCGTTAGCGACGAACGAAACGACGTGAAACGAAAAAGTCTTTCAGGAAGTGTCTCAGCTGTTGGCCGCACACGGCTACCACCGGAACCACCAACAGTGTAGGGAAAAGTAAAAAATAAAATTTAAGTGACTACAGAGCCATCAAGGACCACAACAGCCGGAGTGGTTCAAACAGAAGAAAGTGGAAGTGGTTCGACCACATGGACACTATCTACTGCAGTAGACCGGCGAGCAATGTGACGGAGAGTGCCCTGGACTCGGCCATGGCGTTGTTGGAGTCCACGATGGAGGATGGTACGTTTTGTTACGTTAACTCTATATTCTGCTTGAAAGCCTCACTTTATTTAGTTGACCAGCTACTGGAAAGCTTGCTTCTAAAACTACCAGGCCAATTTAACTGTTACACCTGTGTACAATCACCATGCAACAACTGCTTTATGCAGCACAATGAGCTAGTAGCTAACAGCTAGCAGTCATGTTATTGTTTATGGTCAGTAATGTTTGTGTCGCGTTTAAGATGATGTCACGGCAGTAGAGGCGGCGCAACTATGACGATCAGCCTATAATCCCACCCATGTTGAGGTGACACTAAACTGCAGTGGAAAAGCAAGCTCAGAAAAGTCGAGTCGAACCGTAACATGCAGTGGAAAAGTGCCATGATACACTCAACACACTGATCTGTGGCTCTGCAGATGGATACTATTGGACACACTGTATGAAAATCAAGCATTTGTAGTATGTGTGTATTCGTGTGCGTGCCTGTGTGTGTGTTCTTGTGTGTGCCTGCGTGTGTGTGAAGGAGATGACAGCAGAGAAGCACCTCTTATTCATAATGGCACGCAGAGCATGTGACTGTATATTATTTCATTAATTGACATCCTTTTGCTGTTTAATGATCACACTTGGCCATATAGAGGCTTTTTTATTATTTTAAAATGATCTTTGATTTCATCTCAAAACTGTCACATTACATTACATTTTGCTAATGGCAGCATACATTAATATGGTACTGAAATTAACAAGGTGATATCATACTGTTTAAAATTTTTTGGTATTGCGATATTTTGTTAGTACCGGCATACCGTGCGTCTATTTGTCAGTGGATTACCAGCTTTCTGACGGACAGGCAGCAGCTTGTGAGACAGGGGAAATTCACTTCCAGCACCTGTAAAATTAGCACTGGTGCCCCCCAGGGATGTGTGCTCTCCCCACTACTCTTCTCCCTCTACACCAATGACTGCATCACCAAGGACCCCTCTGCCAAGCTCCTGAAGTTTGCAGATGACACCACTGTCATCGGTCTCATCTGAGATGACGATGAGTCTGCATACAGAAGGGGAGTTAAACAGCTGGCTGTGTGGTGCAGTCAAAACAGCCTTGAGCTGAACACGCTCAAAACGGTGGAGATGATTGTGGACTTTAGGAGGAACACCCCAACACTGCCCCCCCTCACCATTCTAAACAGCACTGTGGCAGCAGTGGAGTCATTCAGGTTCCTGGGCACTACCATCTCACAGGACCTGAAGTGGGAGACCCACATTGACTCCGTTGCAAAAAAGGCCCAGCAGAGGTTGTACATCCTTCGCCAGTTGAGGAAGTTCAACCTGCTACAGGCGCTGCTGATACAGTTCTACTCAGCAGTCATTGAGTCTGTCCTCTGCTCTTCTATAACTGTCTGGTTTGGTTCAGCTACGAAATCAGATATAAGAAGACTACAAAGGACAGTTCGGACTGCTGAGAGGATTATTGGTTGCCCCCTGCCCTCCCTTCAAGAACTATACACTTCCAGAGTGAGGAAAAAGGCTGGAAAAATCACTATGAACCCCACTCACTCTTCCCACTACCTTTTTGAACTGTTGCCTTCTGGCCGACGCTTCAGAGCTCAGAGCACCAGAACCGTCAGGCACAGGAACAGTTTTTTTCCCCCGGGCTATCCATCTCATGAACAGTTAAAACTGCCCCATTGAGCAATAATTAATGTGCAATACACAGTTTAGTCTTTTTTATATATACACACACATACATACTGTATATATATATATATATATAGTCTATTGTGTATTCTATATATACTTTGTTCTTTTCAATATTTATTTATTTTTATTATTTGTTGCTGTTTTGTATTGTTGTGTACTGGAAGCTCCTGTCACCAAGACAAATTCCTTGTATGTGTAAGCATACTTAGCAATAAAGCTCATTCTGATTCATTCTGAAAGGTTCCTGGAATTTTAGAGGTTAAGGGAACGTTGGGGGAACCGTTATGCTCAACCACAACCAAAAACAAATGTTCTATTTCCGTAAAAAACTTTTCTGTCTAAAAAAGAACTTTAAAGCTCTGTTCCTGGAATGTTCTGGGGAAATCTTAGTTCACTCAAAATTTAAAATTCTCTCATCATTTACTCACCCTCATGCCATCCCAGATGTGTATGACTTACTTTCTTCTGCTGAACACATCTAGCCCTCTGCGCGTGCGTCGAGCAGGAAGTGTAATCGAGCTTGTAATCATAATCATGGCATGATCAATGCCAAAATGTACAGTGAGAAAGGAGTTATATTTTGGTCTGTTCTCACACAAAACCAACTGTATCACTTCAGAAGACATTGATTAAACCACTGGAGTCATATGGATTACCTTTATGACTTTACAAAAACCATATATGCAAGGTCTGTAATGCATAGGGGCGCCATGTAAAGTGGTCGCCCCCAAACCCCCCAACAACACTTAAAGTGGACGACACCCACATACCTCTCCCTGCTCAAAAGATACAAGATACGCAAAATTTTGTTTTGCATACCCGCTTGGAAATTGGTAGATGCGACCCTGGTATGGACCTACAGAGCTAAGATATTATTCTAAAAATTTTCATTTGTGTTCAGCAGAAGAAAGACAGTCATACACATCTGGGATGGCATGAGGGTGAGTAAATGATGAGATAATTTTGGATGATATTCCTTTAATTTATTTTACTCATTTACAGTACACACACACACACACACACACACACACTACTTTATTATTTAATAGTAATATACTTTTTATGACCACTTTTCTTTTAATTATGTTACTGCTTATTCTTTGTAGTTGGCATTTTCATTTTTGGGTGAACTATCCCTTTAATGTTCCTACAATAAGCTTTATTTTCTGAAAGCAAAATATAATTTCTTATATAATTTAATATTAATTTAATAATTTGTATTTATTTTTATTTTGGGGTGTTAAATCACCCGGACACGTTCTTGCCAAGTAAAAAATAAATAAAAATCCACTTCTGAAAATGTGTCACGAGAGCCCTGCGTTCTGTTCCATTCCGTTGCGCTCCGTTCAGCTGTTTTTGAACACGAACGCATCCTCCTTAAGGGCCGTTTACACAGAAATCGTCCTTTTGAAAAATGTTAGACACGAACAGACTAATTCTATTCTATTGTTTAAATAGATTTCCTTTTAACTTGGCACAGCATTTAATAAACGCGACACTGCTGCACGAGATGCGGAGCAACGGCCAAAGACGCCTGTCTTGCGCATGTTTAAATAGGAAAACAATTGAAAAGAGCGCGGACGGATGTGCTTGGTGTGAACGGCCCCTAATAGGTAAAAATGGAAATTAATTACAGACAACCTGTGTTTCCCTATGAGACTCTCCCTGCACATTTTCTGCAATGTCTCCCTTCGAGTGCTACGCAGACGCAGATACGAGACTGAAATAGCTCTCCATTCACAGTTTTGTAACCATGTGGTTTTTCAGGTCACTTCAAAAACGGAACTAAGGAATTTGCATTCCGACTTTGCGGTCGATAATGCAGCAGTGCTGTCGCAAATGTTACATCCCCTTCATGCCTGTCTTTGCACAAAGAAAGACCACGTGGACACATCTTTTTTCCTAGTAACTAAAAGAGCTGGATAAAATGTTGCCCATGACTTCTGTCAACTGTTGTGTCATATTTCAACTTTATTCAGTTTTTGGGAAGACATGACTTGTTATGCAGTGATTGCAGTGTGGCATGCTATATGCTATCTTAAATAATATACAGTGTGTGTGAATAAATAAATATATATATATATACACACACACACACACACTGGCGGCCAAAAGTTTGGAATAATGTACAGATTTTGCTGTTTCGCAAGGAAATTGGTACATTAATTCACTAAAGTGGCATTCAGCTGATCACAAAGTATAGTCAGGACATTACTGATGTAAAAAACAGCACCATCACTATTTGAAAAAAAAAAAAGAAAAAAAAGTCATTTTTGATCAAATCTAGACAGGCCCCATTTCCAGCAGCCATCACTCCAACACCTTATCCTTGAGTAATCATGCTAAATTGCTAATTTGGTACTAGAAAATCACTTGCCATTATATCAAACACAGTTGAAAGCTATTTGGTTCATTAATGAAGCTTAACATTGTCTTTGTGTTTGTTTTTGAGTTGCCACAGTATGCAATAGACTGGCATGTCTTAAGGTCAATATTAGGACAAAAATGGCAAAAAGAAACAGCTTTCTCTAGAAACTCATCAGTCAATCATTGTTTTGAGGAATGAAGGCTATACAATGTTTGAAAATGCCAAAAAACTGAATATTTCATACAAAGGTGTACACTACAGTCTTCAAAGACAAAGGACAACTGGCTCTAACAAGGACAGAAAGAGATGTGGAAGGCCAGATGTACAACTAAACAAGAGGATAAGTACATCAGAGTCTCTAGTTTGAGAAATAGACGCCTAACATGTCCTCAGCTGACAGCTTCATTGAATTCTACCCGCTCAACACCAGTTTCATGTACAACAGTAAAGAGAAGACTCAGGGTGCAGGCCTTATGGGAAGAATTGCAAAGAAAAAGACACTTTTGAAACAGAAAAACAAAAAGAAAATGTTAGAATGGGCAAAGAAACACAGACATTGGACAACAGATAATTGGAAAAGAGTGTTATGGATCTTAACCCCATTGAGCATTTGTGGGATCAGCTAGACTGTAAGGTGTGTGAGAAGTGCCCGACAAGACAGCCACATCTATGGCAAGTGCTACAGGAAGTGTGGGGTGAAATGTCACCTGAGTATCTGGACAAACTGACAACTAGAATGCCAAAGATCTGCAAAGCTGTCATTGCTGCAGATGGAGGATTATTTTATGAGAACTCTTTGAAGTAGTTTAAGAAGTTCTGAAATTTTGTTTCAAATTGTAATAGTAATTTTTCATGTTAAAACATATAGCATACATAGAGTATAGCAAGTTAAGTATTTCATTTGAAAAAACAAAACAATAAAATGCATTCTAACATTCTGCCTAATATCTCCTTTTATGAGTATGAGTAAATAACAGTGTTAACCTTTTTTTTTATTTCCCGCCCTATCGGTAATCATATGAAAGAGGAATATTCATCATTGATGTCTCCACACATACTGTATTATTTTCATCATTCTCTGTTTACTAATTACCATTGTCTGTTCATATACAGACTTTTAATGCAGTATGTTGTTTTCCACTGTGTTTCTGGTTTGATTTTGTAGTCTGAGACTAGCATCTTGTTTTCAGGCAAACTGCATTGCAGGCAAATAAAACTCCACGGGTCAGCATAAAAGAAAGTCCTGTAGGTGTAGACCTGGTGAGACAAAATGATTTTACAGTGTGCTGCTACGCCTATTCCTGGACTGGTTATATAAAAAACAGCAACTTGCCAAAAAAATTAAAATAAATAATTAACTGACACACATAATTTTTTTATTATTATTTAATTATTAACTGCCCCATCTGGCTCATGATATAAGTAGTGCATTTCCATTTGCATTTATTTGGCAGGTGTCTTTATCCAAAGCGAAAGTATACATTTTATTGAGTATTTTGTTCCCTGAGGAGTAATACCAAAAAACTGGAACTCGTTTATAACCTTTCATACCTGACACCCTGGCATAACCTGTCATTTACAAACTACAAGTTGTGAAATGAAACCATGACTACCCTCAACTCTAACCTTATTTGTTGTTCCTCCTCTGCATATTGATTGAGAATCAACTATTGTCTAACACTCCATATAACCACATTAGTTAATAATTAATCGCATTAGTTAAGAGTAAGCTACATTATTTGATGTTACAGTAGTTGTAGGAACGCAGCAGTGTTGGAGAAGTGTTGGAGCAGACTTCCTGCTTACCCTGTGTTTGGGCTTTCAAACACAAGCAAGCAGACCAGGCCTTTCTCAACCGAAATTCTTTAAAAATGACAGTCCAGGGCACTTACCCAATGAACCTGGAGAAGTTCCATGGCTCTCTATGAAAAAGAAACAATATTGCCCCCTTCAGGTTATATATACATATATACTGTATATATGTATGTATGTATGTATATATATATATATAGGTTGGGGAGTAACGGAATACATGTAACGGGATTACGTATTTAAAATACAAAATATAAGTAACTTTATTCCACTACAGTTACAATTTAAATCATTTGTAATTAGAATACAGTTACATTCAAAAAGTATTTTGATTACTGAAGAGATTACTTTGCATTTTATTGTTATTTGTTTCATTTAATATTTAGTCCTTTCAGATGGAAAACATTTATACATATAAATTTGATATATGCATTTGAACAGCGGTGAAACACTTCCTTATGATGTGTTACATTCATACGAGTAGACAGAGAAGTAAGTTTGAAGTAAGTTTGGAGCAGAAGAAATAGAAATAAACCTTGTGTAAATTGTCAGCTTTACGCTAAGCTTAAATGCTATTTCTAGCCATTTTACATGCACGTTACCAGGCATGATCATATTTTTTTATCAAGAAAATTCACGTTGGATCATAATTTCTTTTTTCTAGTAAGACCTTTGATATTAGGGTAAAAATTGTATTCTTGATAATAATTTTTGTGTTGTTTTCCTGTAAAAATATCTAAAAATCCTTAAAACAAGATCAGTTTGATTTATCTTGTTTTAGAAACAACACTGCATAAGATATTTAGGTTTTTCAGAGAATGTATTTTTAACGTGTATTTTGTCTTACTGTACTGGCAGAGTTTTTATAGTCAAAACAAGTGAAAAAAATCTACCAGTGCTGAAGAAGTAATCCAAAGTATTTAGAATACATTACTGACCTTGAGTAATCTAACGGAATACATTACAAATTACATTTTACAGCATGTATTCTGTAATCTGTAGTGGAATACATTTCAAAAGTAATCCTCCCAACCCTGTGTGTGTGTATGTATGTATGTATATATGTGTGTTGTTCTGAACTGAATAATATCTGGATGGCTGTGATTCAGTTGATTCGGTAGACATCACAGACGGAATGATTAAAAAAAAATAAATAATTATATATATATATATATATATATATATATATATATATATATATTAGATTGCAATTATATTTATTTATTTGTTTATGTATTTATCCGTTTATCCATGTATTTGTTGTTGTTTCTCTTTCAGGACAGCAGGTGGCGGTGTTTCGTGGCCAGGATGGCAAGGCCTATGTGGTGGATGCTTATTGCCCCCATTTAGGTGCCAACCTGGCTGTGGGGGGAAGAGTTATCGGGGGTTGCATCGAATGCCCCTTTCATGGGTGGCAGTTCCGTGGGATAGATGGAAAATGTGTGAAGATTCCCTATGCAGATAAAGGTGATCCAGGAGGAAATTGAGATATACACATTTTTTTTTCTAGATTCAATGACTGTGTAGATGGCAGACACTCATTAATTAAATGATTCTAATGACTTAATAGATGGATGGATGCATGGCCTATTTTAATGCATACTTAAAGGAATAGTTCTCCCAAAAATGAAAATTCTCTCATCATTTACTCACCCTCATGCCATCCCAGATGTGCATGGCTTTCATTCTTCTGCAGAACACAAACAAAGATTTTTAGAAGAATATCTCAGCTCTGTAGGTCCATATACTGTATAATGCAAGTGAATGGTGACAAAAATTTTGAAGCTCCAAAAAGCACATAAAAGCAACCCATATGACTCCAGTGGTTTAATCCATGTCTTCTTAAGTGATCTAATTGCTTAAAACAGACCAAAATATAACTCCTTTTTTAGGCATGATCATGATTTCTAGCTTGATTACACTTCGTAGTGCTTGACACATGTGAAGAGCACAAGATGGTGCTAGGACGTGTAATCGAGCTTGAAATCATGATCGCCAAGGAGACTGCAGATGTCAAGATTTGTAGTGAAAAAGGAGCTATATTTTGGTCTTTTCTCACCCAAAACCGATTGGATCGCTTCAGAAGACATGGATTAAACTACTGGAGTCTGATGCATTACTTTTATGCTGTCTTTATGTGCTTTTTGGAGCTTTAACATTTTGGACACCATTCACTTGCATTGTATGGACCTACAGACCTGAGATATTCTCCTAAAAAACTTTGTTTTCTGCAGAAGAAAGAAAGTCATACACATCTGGGATGGCATGAGGGTGAGTAAATGATGAGGGGTTGAACTATCCCGTTAAAAACCTAGTTTGTATTGGAGCTCATGTTAAAAACACTACATATAGGGGCCTGGGTAGCTCTGCGAGTATTGATGCTGACTACCACCCCTGGAGTCACGAGTTTGAATCCAGGGCATGCTGAGTGACTCCAGCCAGGTCTCCTAAGCAACCAAATTGGCCCGGTTGCTAGGGAGGGTAGAGTAACCTCCTCGTGGTCGTGATTAGTGGTTCTCGCTCACAACGGGGCATGTTGTAAGTTGTGTGTGGATCGTGGAGAGTAGCATGAGCCTTCACATGCTGTGAGTCTCCACGGTGTCATGCACAGCGAGCCACGTGATAAGATGCACAAGATGATGAGATTGACTGTCTCAGAAGCGGAGGCAACTGAGACTTGTCCTCCGCCACCTGGATTGAGGTGAGTAACCGCGTCACCATGAGGACCTACTAAGCAGTGGAAATTGGGCATTCCAAATTGGGAGAAAATAAAGAAAAAAAAGAAGAAAAAAAACCTACATATTAGACCCGTTTACTAACACCTTTATGGAATCCTAGTGCCTGAATTTGCGAAGGTTCGGTGCTGGCCCAGTTGTGAGATCAACGGGCAGGTTCTGGTGTGGTTTCATTGTGATGGGTTGGAGCCCAGCTGGAGAGTCCCAGAACAAAGTGAGATCACCCGCGGGGAATGGGTTTACCGCGGACGTACCGAACACTTTATAAATGCACATATTGAGGTGAGATTATATACACGCACATAATTTCAGATCTATTGTGATTAATACAGTACATGTAATATACAGTATATTTAGCCAAAGGAATATTCTGACCATTAAACTTTAGTATTACATGTAGCAGACAGAAGTTTGCTCAGATAAATTCATAGATGTTAACTTTGTTGTCATATTTGTGAAATATTTGTCATACTTGCCAAATAACTAGTAAATGGTCATGGAATATTGATTTTAGTTTAAATTAAGTTATGTGAGAAAATAGAGACCGCGGAGTAATATGAGAGACATGAGACTAGCACAGCTATGTAGGAAATCGAGAATGCTGTGTAATAAGCAGTCATATTTGTGTCTGTAGAGGTTTAGTTGCATCTATTAGTCATTTTTACATTAATGCACACTTTTGCAACTTTTGTATTTGCTCAGGAGATTCCAGAGAACGCTGCAGATATAGCACACTTGGCTCATTTGCACACTCCAGGTATCGTCAGTGGAGTTGATCTGCGATACACTAACAGCAAGACCTGGGAGTTCATACGACATGACTGGAAGGTTTGAATACCCACACAAACATCCATTTTAAAGGAGAAACATTAACAGTTTTTATATCTTTATGTCACGGAAAACCAAGATGCATTGTGCTGTGGCAGAGCTAAAACGGATAACGCAACTGTCATAAAACTGGGTTCAAGGCAGGGGAGATATTCTATGTAGCATTATACTTAATAAGTCCACTTATAAAGGGATAGTTCACCCAAATATTAAAAATCTATTATCATTTACTCACGTGTATATGGTTCGAAACCCGTATGACTTTATTGCATCCGTGAAACATAAAAAGGAGATGTTATGTAGAATGTTAACACAGGTCTTTTCCATACAATGAAAAGACCTGTGAGCTCACAGATACTGTGACATCATATATCAGTTTCTGTGATGATATGTGCATCCCTACTAGGACATTTTTATCATTCAATAACAATAAACCATGGTTTACAGGAAAACTCAGACAGCTTCGTCATGTCAAAGAGGATGCTTACAGAAGTGGGGATAAAATATTGTACAACCAGGCCAGGAACACACTGACTATGGAAATCAGAGTGGCTAAAAGAAGCTACTCTGTAAAGCTGAAAAAACAGTTTTCAGGCCTGAAAAGAATCACCAAGTACAAGACACCTCCCCCTCATTCTGTAGAGAGTCAACTAATGGTTGATGAACTGAATGTGTTTTACTGCAGGTTTGAAAAGCCCAGTCTCACACCCCTCCCCTGCTCTGATCTTCACTTCACACACACACCAACACCTCCTGGAACACCCCTCCTCCCCCCACCTGGTACTCAATCTGAACTTATGATCTGTGAGGAGGATGTGTGCCGGGTCTTTCGGAAACAAAAGACTAGGAAAGCTTCAGACCCAGACGGTGTTTCACCTGCCTATCTGAAAGTCTGACCAACTGGCTCCCTTCTTCACACAGATCTTCAATAGATCACTGGAGCAGTGTGAAGCTGCTTCAAATGCTCCACCATCATTCCGGTCCCCCAAAAAAACTAAATCACAGGACGTAATGACTACAGACCCGTCGCTCTCAAGTCTGTGGTCATGAAGTCGTTTGAGAGACTGGTTTTGGCCTACATGAAGGACATCACTGGACCCCTGCTGGACCCCCTTCAGTTTGCTTACCGAGCAATCAGGTCTGTGGATGATGCTGTCAATATGGGACTGCATTATATCCTGCAACACCTTGAAAGAACTGGGACTTATGCAAGGATCCTATTTGTGGACTTCAGTTCAGCCTTCAATACCATCATGCCTGATCTTCTCTCAACCAAACTCACCCAGCTCTCCGTGCCCACCCCAATCTGTCGATGGATCACCAGACAGATAGGCAGCAGCTAGTGAGACTGGGGAAACTCGCATCCGGGACCCTCACTATTAGCACTGGTGTTCCTCAGGGATGCGTTCTCTCTCCACTGCTCTTCTCCCTGTACACGAATGACTGCACTGCAAAAGACCCCACTGTCAAGCTCCTGAAGTTTGCAGATGACACCATGGTCATCGGCCTCATCCGCGATGGTGATGAGTCTGCATAAAGACGGGAGGTTGATCAGCTGGCTGTCTGGTGCGGTCACAACAACCTTGAGCTGAACACACTCAAACCATTGGAGATGATGGTGGACTTCAGGAGAAATACCCCCGCATAATTTGCATTGATGCATATTCAAGCATGCCGCAGAACCAATGTGTGTGGGATGACTGACGTCAAACTTGGCACAATGTGTCTTGAAGTGCCATATTTAAATGTATGCAAATAGGAATGAGATTCAAGAGCTAAAGCAAAGGAAAATATTTTCATTGAATAACAAACTTTCAGGATGCTTTTTGGAGCTTTTTTGTCCTTTTTGGAGCTTAACAGCCACTGCTAAATATTTGCTTTTGTTATGTGGGAAAGAGCAGCTCGGAAATTTGGCAAAATATCTTCTTTTGTGTTCCTTAGAAGAAAGAAAGTCATACAGGTTTGAAACAACATGAGGGTGAGCAAATGACAGAATTTTTGGGTGGTGAACTATCCCTTTATTGTTGATCACTGATTATTTGTGTGTGTTTTTGCCAGGTGGAGTGGAAACCAGAGCCCGATCCAAACAAGCACTGCTCACAGATGTTGGTGAAACATGCTCTAACTGTGTTTGGTCGCCACTGGCCTCTTCTTGATTTGGACGTCCTGGCAAGACAGGTAGTGATTGGATTGTCCGCTAGAGGGCGCCGGTGAGCTGTGCAAATTTTGAGAAATGCCTAGAAATGTATGCCGTGATTAGCAGAATGGAACTTACCTCATGGATCATCTTGCAGACAATGCCAGTGTCGTGATCTTTGTGGTCTGAAGGTTGTTTGCTGTAATGATAAACAAGTAGTTACCCACAAACATGCTTTTATGTATATTAAACATCTTGTGGCATGTGTCAGGTTTACAAATGAGATTCATCCTTTTTTGTACAGTGAAGTATTGCTGTACTAAATACAGATGTGCAGTGGCCCAAAAAAAGTATCACTTACAAAAAAAAAAAAAAAAAAAAAATCTAATTTATGAATGGGATTGCATTAGATAACTGGCATCTGCAAACAAATGATGCTAGAGATTTTCTCAGGACTAAAATCACTGCCCTCAGCCATTTCTGCAAATAACCATCTGGTCTGAGGGTGATTTTAAAGGAATATTCCAGGTTCAATACAAGTTAAGCTCAATCGACAGCATTTGTGACAGTATTGATTACCACAAAAATTTATTTCGACTTCCCCTCCTTTAAAAAAAGCAAAAATCTGGGTTACAGTGAGGCACTTTCAATGGAAGTGAATGGGGGCCAATCTGTAAACGTTTAAATAATATTTCAAAAGTATAGTCACAAGACATAAACAATATGCGTGTTAACATGATTTTAGTATGATAAAATCGCTTACTAACCTTTTCAGTGTACAGTTATATTCAATTTTACATCGTTGCCATGATGATGTAATGTCAACAAACCCTAAAACCTTAAATGACTGTAAAAATGATGGTTTAAACAACTTAACAGCTCAAATAATACATGAGTTTTAACAGAAGAATTAATGTAAGTGCTTTCATAAAATTATAAGCTTCTGCCTTTAAACCCTCCAAAACTTCGTCCTATTCACTTCCAATGCAAGTGCCTCACTGTAACCTCGATTTTTGCTTTTTTTAAAGAAAAGGACGGATGATACATTTTTGGGGTATTCATCATTATGCCACAAATTCTGTCGACTGAGCTTAACTTGTATTGAACCCAGAATATTCCTTTAAGTGGATGTATGAGGTCCCCTCAAGTTCCCCTCAACAGAGGTGCCCCAGCACAGGGGGTCACAACCTGTAAGGGGGCACAAGATTACAGTGTTTAATAGTGGTGGAGATTTGATTCATCCCTGTAAGTCGTCTTTTGAATCCGTTTACCAAAAAGATTCATTCAGTCGCCATTTCTGCAGATCATTTCATCAGTAGGTGGCGACAAATGAGGGTCTTTTATGTGTTATGTGATTCATTGAATCATTGAGTCAGCTGCTTTGAAGTGTATTGTAAAAAGTGCTGGACAAAAATATAAAATAAAGTGATTCATTTAAAAAAAATTCTCAACCGAAACAAATGGACGATTCGTTCACTTTAAAAATTCTTTTAAAAAAAGCAATTCATTCACAAATAAAACACTACTAGTGTTTTATAAGCTTGAGACAAGTGAAGCAAAAAAAATAGCTGATTAAATACCCAATTACCTGCATTGTTACATAACGAGCCAAACATAATCTTGTCAAATGTGTTGCTTGATAAGTGTGCTTGTGCTATATTGCAGTGACATTAATATATCTTCTGTATTTTTTTCCATTAATACATTTGAAGTGTGTCTTAATTATCCATAGATGTTTTGGGGACACTGTATTATATAACAAAAATATTAAACTTTTCTATAATTTCACAAGACATCTTTGAGAGAAAACTGTGGTGGATTTTACACTGTAGTTTCTAAGAGACAGGAATTGGTATTGTATATGTACAGCAGACCACGTCTCAAAGGCATAATTTTCCTTCACTGTTCAGTTGTGTCGCTTTTCAGAATTTGTGAACGTGTTCTTTGAAAAGGAACTGTCACGTTGCCATAGTGATAGTGAATAAACCTGATGGGATGTGTGAGAACGATCATTATTCAAGGCTAAGCTTGGATAAAGTGCAGTAATGAATATACACGACAGACAGATGTACACTTTCAATGACAGTATGCAAATATTCAGCAACATACAGTACCATAGTATCATAACACATACAAATCATATGCGACAATGTTGCATTTTTGTAATTACAAATAGTAATTCAGATTATGGTGGTTTTACCCTCTGTGTACTCGCCAGTGAAAATGCACATAAATTCTATATTTCATATTTGTAGGTGGGCCCAGGTGTCGTCTTCCTGCTCTTTGAACACAGTTTCCTGGGTCGAGGTGTGATTGTGCACTGCGTTACTCCAGTCGAGCCATTACTGCAGTGTGTATCACACACCATATTCTACCAGAGCACCATCCCTCCCCTGGTACCAAAGTTCATTCTGCGGGCAGAGTGCATCCAGGTAATGCAGACAGTGGTGGTTCTCGCTTACTTGGTGCCCTAGGCGAGATCGGACGTGGCACCCCCCCTTAACACCCCTTATATATATAAATAAATGCCACATTCTATTAACACTGACATTATACAGTATATACAGTACATAACTTAAATTGCACAATTAAATTGCTGCTACTTTGTGCTATTACACCTAATGCCTAATTTAAAATGTAACCCTCCCCTCCTAGTTTTCATTGATGCAAAATCATCAATGACTTTGTCATATCTCCCCAGCAATCACATGGTTGATACTAATTATTGCAAGACCACTAAGAAGATCCTGTGTTATGGTTTAGCCTACATATAGGCCTACTGTGTATCATGGTTATTTTATGTTTGTTCATAATGTAAGAATACATTATCTATATAACCATATAGAGCCTTTTAGTCTCCGTAGTCTGTCGGAGCACCTTTCTCCCATCGCAATCTTGCAAGCCGTGCGGGGGCAGGGTGGCACGATTTGGGGCACCTATCTCCCATGGCGATCTTGCGAGCTCTGTGCGGGGGCGGGTTGGCAAAATTTGGGGCACCTTTTCCCATCGTGATCTTGCGAGCCAGGGGCGGGGCGGCACAATTCGGGGCACCTTTCTCCCATCACGATTTTGCAAGCTCTGTGCGGGGGCGGCCTGGCAGGTATCCTGTGAGCGTTGCCGCCCTAGGCGCCTGCCTATATCGCCTATGCCAGGATCCGTTACTGAATGCAGACATAGGGATCTGGCCTAATAAATTGAAATATCTCGTCTGTCTGATCACACACTCTCCAAGGTCTTCTTTAAACAGTTGCAGCTGTTCCACACAAATCACTCTAGTTTCATTAAAATAGACTTTTAATTAGTCCATTTTGTCCATTCTGTGGCAGTGAATAGTGACTTGGCTTTCAAGCTTAAAAAAGAATCATAAAAGTAGTTCATGTGACTTCATGCGTCATATTCCTAACTAAGCATCTTCTGAATGCAACTAGACCTTTATGACACAACTAACAAAATTCTAAAAATTTGTTTACTGTTTCCTAATGTTTACAACTAACCTTCCAAAGGATGAGCTGTCTCAAACAGTAACTGATGGTTTTGTTGTTACAGTTTGAACGAGATGTGATGATCTGGAACAACAAGACGTACATCTCCAAACCCATGCTTGTGAAAGAGGACTCAGCTATTCAGAAACACAGACGCTGGTTCAGTCAGTTCTACAGTGAGAACAGCCCTAGACTGCGCTACCAGCATGACACTCTGGACTTCTGAACACAAACTATAGTTCAACCGATATGGGTTGCTAAAAGGCTAATATTTTTTTAACTGAAAATGTCAATAGCTGATATTTAGTGTTGATATTTAAAAAAAAATTCATTTGCCAAATGTAATCATTATGCAAACAGAAATTATGCAAAAATACAGTAAACAAAACTACATTTCTTGAGCATTTTTTAAATGAAAGATTATTTCAATATATAGCCTGTGCTAAGAAAATAATAAAGCAAATGCAAAATAAAAGTGCAATTTCGATAGTCAAAATCTTTGTTATGTCATGTGGGAATGACACTGTGCTTTTTAGCATATTGTTTCATTAAGCAATAAGCTCAGCAAAAGTAAACAAAGTCTTAAGTTTTTATTCCATTCCTTAAAATCTCTATATATCATTATATAAAAATTGGTGGGTTTTATATTGTTTTTGAGCTCATTGTAGGTTTAAAGAAGCACTTAGCTCTACCAAGGCGAACAAAAGCCCCTTTTATATTCCATAACATTTGAGCCCCTATATTCAGTATGTTTGCAAAAGTCTTTTCAAGTGAATACTGTAAAAAAAAAAATAGGTGAGTTGTTTTCTTTTTTTATTGCAAGAACCTTTCGTCTTTGTTAAAGTGCCTCAGACAATCACAAGTTAGTAGATGACAGTTGCACCTTTCTCTCTACTATGCTGCTAAACTTCCTTAATTGCAGAACTGCACAGCTAATGTAGACTAACTTTACTGCAAAAACTGGGTGAAGAGTCCTCTAAGCTTTAGCAAGCAATGAGTCAAAGCTCAGAGTTTCCTGCCATTTCTGAAGTACCAGATCTTGTAAATAGAGTTCCTGATTCTTAGATGCAGATTTATAGAGTTTTCTGACATTTTTTTTTTAATTCCTGTCGGCCAGTAATAGTATCATAGTAATATTATTAGTGGTGCTTGATAAGGCAAGCATCACTATTACTATTGCTTATACTTAACCCTTTAAGCTCAAATGGGCCCACGGGCCCGCAATAGAAGCTCTACTTTACAATGCATGTAAGCATTATGACCAAAACTGAACAAGTGCTTTGAAATTGGCAGACAAATCAAAAGTGTTTCATTTTGATAATTTATGAATAATTTTGCACTGTATATATTATTGTAATCAGTAAAAACATATGTGTAATATGTTGTTGGAAAGCTTTCAAAGAGTAGAATACAACCAGCCTATTTGTTTTACTCACAGAAAAAAAATAGTGAGTAAATAGTCTTTGACATTTATATTTCATGTAAGCTAATGTTGCTCACATGCCGCGTTTTCGCTTATTACTTAACAAAAAATAAACAGAACATAAAATATAATAAAACACATACCATTACTTAGAAGAGAGGATTATCTTTCAAACGGGCCCACACACAAGGTAATCGTTTGCATAGATCATAAGATTGCTGACATGAAGCTCAATGTGCACAGTGCACATACTGTTTCTGGCTATCTGGCATCTTGCAATCTGACTGAAAAAACGTTTACTTTCCTAGATCAGATGACTTCATCAGAAATGATGTAGCATCACGGAACGTTAAACCAATCAGATTGTGTTCAGATCGGTGCAAAAAGTCATCCATATTTGGGCAGAGAAAGACGTGATTGGTGACCACCAGAAGAGCCAATTACATGACACAGACTCAATCATGACTCACATGACACAAAATAAAACTCATTCTTTGAGATATGGACAAGTATGTCCAATAAGTAACCACCTAGAAAACCCCTGAACACCATAGCAACCACGTAGCAATGCCCTAGTAACTTGCTGAAAACCACTCAGAACACTTATGCAAAAAGGAAGTAATACTTAAAAAAAAACACATAGTAACAACTTGGCAACCACCTACAACACACTAGTATCGTGAGGCCACTTCAGCATGGGCAAGCACTACTCACATTTTCTTAATAATAATAATTACTTTATATAATCACATATTACTACTTTTTTTAGTCCCTTTTTTTCTAGTCACTGTGTGTCTAAAATGTTGAGTGAAATGAAAGCTTAATATAGCTTTGATTCGTTTAGAGTTTATGGGCCTGACTGGAAGCCCTTTTTCAGGTTTCACCCTAATAAGTTGTTCATTCACCAAGCTTTGTCGATAACAATGCCTGCCATTATCCAACAGACCAAGATGTATTGCAGAAATTAGGGTCAACAAAATAGCTTCCAAGGAGCTAGTGCAATTAGATATGTTTCTATCAACTGCAATCGATGATTATTCACTCAAACTGGCACTGCTGCAAGTCTATCCACTGCAGTTCTATACGATGTCTGTCTTTAAACTAAGTGGCATTAATGAATGTATTTGACCTTGCTGACAAAATGTGTCTATTATGGCATGCACCATATGTTAGGTCTTGCCCAGTTAATATGTCCTCATTGTCATCCAGTGTGAACTCCATGTTGGTAGTTTGCCCTAAACATATGCTGGTATACAGATGTTTCACTCTCGTTAATTAAGCCTTCTCAACAGCTCCTCTCCTGTCGAGTCTGCTGTGTCTTGTGTATTTTGTGTCTCTGCATTCAAAGAGCATGTATGGATGTACAGTTCCTATGATGAATGTTTCAGTACAGACTGGCACAAAACAAGGGGAGGAAAATTATGACAGACCTTGTGACAGTCTGTAGGCACTGCGGATGAGATGATCTATGAGCTTATAATGACTCAGTAGCAGCCATATCACCCTGTAGCTCAAGAATGGTTGCCCACTGAAGCTAAGCAGGGTTGAGCCTGGCCAGTACCTGGATGGGAGACCTCCTGGGGAAAAACTAAGGTTGTTGCTGGAAGAGGTGTTAGGGAGGCCAGAAGGGGGTGTGCAGTCTGTGTGGGTCCTAATACCCCAGTATAGTGATGGGGACATTATACTGTAAAAAGGCACTGTCCTTTGGATGAGATGTTAAACTGATGTCCTGACTCTCTGTGGTCATTATAAATCCCAGGACACTTATTGTAAAAGAGTAGTCCTGGCCAAATTCCCTCCCATTGGGAATCTTCTCAATCATGGCCTCCTAATAATCCACATCCATAAATTGGCTCTATAACTCTACTCCTCACCACCAATAGCTGGTGTGTGGTGAGTGTACAGGTGCACCATGTCTGCTGTCGCATCGTTGAGAAGAGTCCCCTTTTCACTGTGTAAAGCGCTTTGAGTGTGGTGTCTGAAAAAGCACTATGTAAACGCAACATTCACATTCATTCTTTTAGATGCATGTTGGATTTATATTGAATGAGCTCAGCATTTGCACTCAGTTGTTTGGTTCAGGGCCAGTTAAATTCAGATTATTAATATCCTAATTATTAGGGGGCCTGGGTAGCTCAGCGAGTAAAGACGCTGACTACCACCCCTGAAGTCACGAGTTCCAATCCAGGGTGTGCTGATTGACTCCAGCCAGGTCTCCTAAGCAACCAAACTGGCCCGGTTGCTAGGGTGGGTAGAGTCACATTGGGTTAACCTCCTCGTGGTGGCTATAAAGTGGTTCTCGCTCTCGATAGGGCGCGTGGTGAGTTGTACGTGGATGCCACGGAGAATAGCGTGAAGCCTCCACACGTGCTATGTCTCCGCAGTAACGCGCTCAACAAGCCATGTGATAAGATGCGCAGATTGACGATCTCAGATGCGGAGGAATATGATATTCATCCTCCGCCACCCGGATTGAGGCGAGTCACTACACCACCACGAGGACTTAGAGCGCATTGGGAATTGGGCATTCCAAATTGGGGAGAAAAAATAAATAAATCCTAATTATTGAAGGTTTCTCAAAATGGGAAACTGAGAAAGTCCTGGTGAGTTTCAAGGTTGTACAGAATAATGTATTCACATTTAGTGGTATTTGCTAAGGCAAGCATCAATTGTACTATTGCTTTGTTTAGGGATTAGGGATTTGAACAAACCCCTAACCATAAGTATTAAACTTTGGTGCGTAACTCCCACAGCGTTTGTGCTATAAATATGAATAATGTCTCAAATTGTGTGGCCTTTAGAGGAAAGGTCTGTAATTTTAACAATAATTTACCATAAAAAGTACATGTACTCTCTTGCTAAACATAACATAAATTGTAAATTGTAAATCATACTTTTTACATCTAAAATATTTAATTTTTTACAACATTTTACCATAAAACTACATGTATTGTCTTTTTAAATATATTGCTATTTTTTACGTATATTTTATGGTAACTACTCGTTTACCAATTTAAGTTTTTACTGTAGCATGTTTACAGTCTTTTACCATTAAAATTATGGACATTTTTTACAGTGAGCCACATGGCAATTCCCTGGCAAACACCCACAACAAAGCACCACTCACAATTTATTTTGAAAGGTTAAAAATCAAGTTTATTTTGTTATTGCCACAGGATTTCAGATATAAACATGTAGTAATGGAAATTTCCTTTTAATTACACTGCAATACTATTACTAAGTTTGGTTTGGGTTTTTTTCTTTTCGGAAGGGCAAATGTCAATATTTGTGAATCATTAAAAATGGTTTCTTTATTTATGAATTGCAGATTATCCTGCATTTGGTATCTTATCTTTAAATAATAGATTTTTCCATTTAGTTGTAAAAACCATTTAGTTTACATTAGCCTGACCATGTGAAATAATGTACATGCCCATATCTGGATTGGTATGCCTTTTCTAAATGTGAATTATTGAAATGCATATTCTATTTAAAAAAACAGCAGTGTCCAAATGAAAACTGGTTTTCTGTTTATAACGACGAAGCTTTAAACTAATACAGCACTTTGGCTATTAAATTGTAAATCAAGCATTAAATGCATTCTGCTTTTTCAAGATACTGTATATCCCCTGAAAACAAGTCTTAACCCTCCTGTTGCATTGAGAATCTGCATACACCTTTTGCATTGGCAGATCAGTTTTGACCCGATGGAATTCAAGCTTATAAATCATTCATAATCCGATGGTTTTCATCTAAATCTATACTGAAAGTCATTAATAAGTTCTTAACTGTTCATATATGTAAAAATATTGATATTTTTGTCATGTTAACTGACAAACATAAAAGTTATAATTAATATGCAATTTCTTCAGAAATAATAAAATGAAGAAATTCTTTGACATTTCAAAATAAACATTAACTACAGCAAAAGCAGTGTGATACATGTAGATATCTTTTTTTTTTTTTATCAACATTTCCCTGAAATTGTATCTAAATATAACGTAACATACATCTAATGTGAGAATTACTAGTAATTTAAATGAATTTTCTATTACTCATAACTGCTCAGTACAACTTGGTGGTCAAAACTGATGAAACCAATGTATTATATTTAAACTAAACATCATCAAAACAACTGTACAACTCAAGTATACAACATTAATACTTCTTTACTATGTTTTTAAGCAAAATCTATTCTATTTACTTGCAAGAACTGCAGAATGTTGATGCGTGAGTATGCTGCATGCCGGTTCGGCATCAGATTGCTGCAGAGTAAAATGTGGACAATTTCCTCTTTAAAGATCTATTTAGACTAATGTGTGCATGAACAAAATCTTGCCACACACCTTTTAGGCCATAGTACCTTTAACTTATGCATGTTCGTAAAAATGCAGTCCCAGTGAGAGACAAAAATGTGTGTGAGAGAGTATTGGAAAGTGGCTAAATGTAAGTGAAGTGTTTATAAGAAAAAATCTAATTCATAGATGTACCAAAAAAAAAAAAAAAAAAATCTACAAAATATCCTGTGTAAAGCCACAATTATTGCCCAGGTCAAAATTGACCCCTGAATGCAAAAGATGTAAAACAGTTTTTTTAATGGATATTTTTAATTGTATTTAAAAATATGAAAAAAAATGTTATGTGTATTTTGAAAGTCTTTACCAATTTACAAAGTTGGGTTCCCGTACTAAAAACTATGTGGTATTTAAAAAAATATTATCTACCTCTCCCTGGTCAAAAATGACCGAACGCAAAAGGAGGGTTAATATCTTATGTAATTCCCTTTGCAAGTAAATGTATGTTCCTTTAAGGGTGTTTTGATATTTTACTGGGAAACATTTTTTGCAGTGCTTCAAAAGCTTAAACTTTGATTACAGCAATCAGGATTGCATAGCTGAGAATGTTTTTATTTGTTTTTTCCCCGCATAGAACAGGCCACTCCTTTTTAGCAATAAGCCAGCAGCAGTGATACAATGTCACTCTCTTTTGTTTTTTAACAGGCCAAATGAGGATAGAGGTGCATAGCAAAACTTCAGAGGTTATTAAACTTCAGGCACTATCTGTGATGTTGCTTCGAATTACATACACTTTGGAAGTGGGACAAGATTTTCTAGAGCACCTCTGATGTACTTTAGCTATGACGTACTTTCGTATTTTCGGCTTCTGTCCTTGAGACTGCTGATCTGGCAGTAAAGAAACAAAGACAACAGGTGGATTAATTTACCCAACATCTACTTCTATATCACCTTTACCTGTAATGACTCATGTCCAAGCAGTGACAGATGGTCCTGACAGGATTCTGAAAGAATAAAAAAAAAACAACCTTGATGATTAATGAAAACGTAACTACATTTTTACAGGTTCTTACCATTGCAAAACGCACCATCACAATGCAAGTGCTTCAGTCACCAATCACTTTCGGATGTCTTTTTCCATAAAATGAAAGTGAATGAATGACTGAGATGGAAAATTCTACCTAATGTCTACTTTGTGTTACACAGAAGAAAGAAAGTCATACAGGTTTGGAACAACACGAGGGTAAGTAAATAGTGACAAACGTTTTCATTTTTGGATGAACTATTCATTTAATACTTAGGATTGGGGGTTTGTTCAAATTGCAAACACCACTAAAAAGGAAATATTGTCTCAGAAGCAAGACAGTGATGGCGTATCTCCCATGGCATTGAACACAGGTGTTCCAAGAACTGCCCATAGGTAGTGAAGAATCTTCAGAATTCTTCTTCTATTGAACACTAATGAACGGATTGCACAGGGAATACCATGCACAGTGCCAGAACCAATTCCAACAGATGGAACAATCAGCATGACATATAGAAGAATGAGCCAGGAATCTGATAACACAGGACCACCATGTGTGGACAGTATGGCTAGCTTGATTTCCAGCTTGGCTGTAAACGAATGCCCAATTTGCAATGAATCGTACATCTCTATGGGCAGGCATAGCATGGCATTGCTGAGTTGACTCTAGTTGCGTTCAGTGTCCCCTGTGTTGACAGAAAACCCCTCTTTTTAGACTCCAGGAGAACACGCTTTATAATTCTAACCAGGCTGGGAGACACAATTACAACAGCAAACCAGCACATTATAAATAAAATATATACATAGGGTTATGCTGTGCTTGTCTGAACTGAGCTGCTCCATTTGTATTTTCCTCCCTGTTCTTGTGTTAGTGCTGTTGTTTGTTTTTGCAAACTGACCGCAGCCTGAGGACTCGAAGGGGAACTACTTTATCAAACTTGACAATAGATGCAACCAAAAATATCTATGCTTGCCCTTGCAAAACGGCTACGATGCTGTTCTGGGTGATTTACTAGGGTATTGCTATGTGGTTTCAAATCAGTTCTGAGGATTTTTACTGAATTGCTATGTGGTTGCTAAGGTGTTCTGCGTGGTTGTTAGGAGGTTACTTATTGGTCCAAGTCAAAAGAGTCCACCCTCAAGTCTCTTTGATATTCAGACCCTTAGATATGGCCTAGGTCTCTCCTTTAATGTAAGTCTATGGGAATTTTACACCAGTTTTATTCTCTTACCGGAAAACAAATGGCAAGTCAGATCACTAAGTACTGTAATACACTTCTGCTCAACAGGCCACATGATCTGAGCTAACACTCATGAAGTCATAATAGTCATGATTTGGGTGAAAGTGGATAAAACGCACAGTTGTTGTAGCGCCTCTAGTGTTCATTTCATCAGGAAACTGTGGCAAAACGTAGAATGCGGCAAGTAAAACTCAGTTTGCATTTTAGTAATAGTAATGTTCATTCTACAAGATTAGATTAACAAAATAATACTTAGAGTTACATATCACACATCATTCTGTATAACTTTGAAAACCATAGGACCTTCTCTGTTTCCCTGTGATGAGAAACCTTTTATAATTAGGACATGCTTGCATCCAGAACATGGTTTAAAAATAAAGTTTTCTGTTGTCTTTTCACTAACAAAACCACATGCACTGTATATAATAGTTGTGTCCCAGAAATCTTTGGATATTGATTAAAACGGTCCAAAATAGGGCAGCTGTATTGTGTCTCCATTTAAGGACAGTCTTTTTTTCTCATCTTAATAGCATATTTTTTGTTTAACATTTGGCTTGTCGAAAGTTCTCTTCTTGGTCTGTGTCCTAGTTTTCTGAAGAAGAGATTGGACATCATTTATAACCATAGCAACCCTCAGAGGTTGGTGCAATGCCACAGTGCTTCTGTCTGCATACTTTATCCCAAGATGTTTGTCGCCTTGGTTTTTCTTTTTTTTTTTTTTACCCAATTTGCCTTAAAAGCATCAGATTTGCAAGTTATAGGTGCAGGCGCATCTGAACAAGACTACTTTACATCTTTTCCACCCTAAAACGCTCCATATTGATGTCGAATATTTATGTAAGAGACACATTTTTGCATTCAGCATTTGACACACCTTGCTAGACTGAGTCAATATTTATGGGAAAGGAAAGAGGACAGAGAATGAAAGATTAGTCATCAATTATTGATTGACATACCACATACATAAAAAACACATCATGTAGGTTTGCATGGTCCTCTGCTGGCACGGCCATCTAAGACAAATCAGAACAGCATACATTTTTTTTTATTATAACCCCATTAAAGCCTAAACGATATGATTTTAACACTTGCAGAGACACGTGAAGGCCAAGGTCAGAAATTAACCAGGACTTGGGGCAAAAATGCCGCTGAAAGTGACAAAAATGCTGCAGATAATTACAGAATTTGTAACATTATTTACAGATAACATGTAACATTTGATATATTTCATAATGTCCTAATCTAGGTGTAGGCCTGATCAGTAAATGCTGTATTTTTTTTCTACACTTTGAAAAACACATGCCCTTATAAAGGTTAAAAAAATTGACAAACTTTCTTACTGTAATAAAAATGTTAATTTCTTAAACTGGTGATAAAAAATAATAAACATAATAATACTTATTATATAATAATATAATATATATATAATGACATTATTCATATTAAAATTATAATAATGCAATTTATAATATAAAAATATTACATATTGTTAATATAATAAATATTATTATATATAATAATAGAATCATATTATTAATAATAATAGAATCATATTATTTATGAGAAACCATAAAAAACATGTAAAAAAATGACAATCAATTCCTGTATAATTATTATTATTTTTTTTTTAAGTTAATTCTAACACTGGTGAAGATAATATATAATTCTCACTTTATAATATTATTTATATATTATATGCATTTTATACATATATATAGCAAACTATAAAAAAACATGCAATCCTGCCATAGTAAGGCGCTTTTCACTAGATCTTTAAAGCTTATTTCCTTTTTACCCCTCTTCAAGCTTATTTCCTTTATTCCCCCTCTTCTTTCTTTCATAAAAGCACATTATATTGGTGTGTCAACTCCTACAGAGTCTTGACTATTCTCTAGTAGGTCTGTCTTTATATGTGTGTGTGTTGGCAGGAGCATCATTGTATAACTGCTGCATTGCAGGCTGCCCTAGCTATATGTGTGGAGATGTGGAAGTGGGGAGGTGGGGGTGGGGGGGTGAGTTGAACACGACCGAGGCCAGCGAGGACCTTGTCGCTTGGTCAGCCTTTTGTGTGGCTCTCAGCAAGTGGGAGACATCCAAGTATTCACAACATTTCAGACAGCAAGGCAACACGCTCCACTGACAGTAGAAG